>NW_009267230.1:418792-436002 GCF_000687185.1 Egretta garzetta | reverse complement strand
GCTTGCATTGGTGACCACCAGGTCCAGTATCGCATCCCCTCGGGTAGGGGTGTCTATTACCTGGCTTAAGAAGTTGTCCTCAATGCAAGAAGCCAAGGGAAGGGGCTGGCTGTGCTTTACACTCAGTTAGGCGATCTCCTCTGGGGAGAAGAGATCAGTTTCAAAGACAAAAATTTTGTTACCCAAAGAAATGGCTCAGCTGTTTACTTGCCTTTCAGATATTTAAAGTGTAGAGGACAAAAAAGGTTATCTGCAGGCCAGAAAATTTCTCCAAGCAAATTATTATTATTATTATTCAGGTCTACAAAACCCTGAGCACAGCCTAAGAATTTGCCTGTGCTACAGCTTGCGTGGCACAGACAGATGACTGAGCAAGTCACAAATTAATGAATTCTCAATACTTTTTTTTTTTCTATCAGTGAGCAAAACCTGTGCAGCATGGCACTGAGCACAGGCTAATCTAACCTGCTGTAAAAAAATGCTGGGTGAGCTCACGCTGCTTCAGCAAGACTCTCTCCTGGCTTATTTAAATATCTCTGCCAACTCCACGCTTTGCTGCGGTCGCAGGATGGGTGTGCTGTAAGAAAGGAAACGGCTGGCACTTCTAGCTTAACTGTATGCCAATAGTGCAGAAAAATCAGGAAAGAACAAATCTTCCCAAGTTGCTCAGAGAGTTTGGGCATGTGCTGAATGTGTTTTCAAAGGCTCTTGAGGACTAACAATAATAACTGGAAGTTTTACAGCACTTCAGAGTGCTTTAAGCCTGTATCCACAGCACCCCTTTTTACAGCCAAGGGAATGAGAAAGGGCAGTGGAGGGGGCTGCCAAAGACACCACAGAAAGCTGCAAGAACAGGGAGCAGAACTGGGACTTCACAGGGCTCTGCTCAAGGTGGCCCCATCCCAAGATCCCTGAGAAGTTTAAAGTGGGATCACTGATGCCCATGCTGCTCCTATTCCCTAAAACGCCCAGAAGCACACAAGTATATTGCTGTGTAATATACAAGCCCTGATCACTATGGGTATGGCTATGATCTGCCCTGTGGGCAGGGAAAAGACTAACACTGAACTTTCAAAACAGTCCCTTCCCAGAAAAGAAAATGTTTTGAGACTTCGTTACTTTGCAGCTCAAGGCCAGAAAGCCTGGCCTCTATCTGGCAGCTCACAAATGTTACTGGTATATCATATTTTAAGACTGATAACTTGGGTTTGGCTACTACATGCATGCTTCATTTGAAGATCTCAAGAGACAGAGAAGCCACTGTCATTTTGCAGTTTGCTGCAATGCTTAATCGCTTTGAGTGATTAAAAAACTGCACGTAATTCCTCATTAGACTTCTGTGGCTTCCCGCTCTTAATTCTTATTATGCCTATCTTGATTGGATGAAGGACTTCTCTCATATCTGGTGCTTTTTCTTCATTAAGATACTTTAAGACACTAGTCACCTTTCAGCATACTTTTGATAACCTTCACAGCCTGAACTCAAAAATCCCATTTATTTTCACCAGCCTTGCATAGAGAGGCCTGCTCAGCAAAAACCTGCAAAGAAAAAGCCACTTCTCAACAGATGTTGAGAAGAGTAGAATATTAAGAAACTTTCCAGATATGTGGAGGACATCACATGGCTAGGACTTGTGCTAGGGCCAGACAAAATTAACTTGCAGTCCAAATTTCAACTGGATATTGACCTTTAAGGGCATCTTCTCCAGCTCTCGAATCGACTTGGGGCCCTTTACTGAACTATCTACAGTTTTTCTGCATGCTTTGAAACATGTTGGCTCCAGAACCAAACATAATATTCCAGTATCAGTCTCACTAATGCTTAAATCATATCTCTGCTGCCACTCAGGACTCCCTGTTTGCACTCCAGGATTGTGTTCACCCTCCTTGCCAAGATATCATGCTGGGAACTCAAATTCATTGCTTGTCCACAAAAGCCTTTTTTTTTTTCCTTTTTTTTAGAGTTGCTGCCTTCCAAACATCAGCACTCCTCCTTGCTTAGTGAAGTATAATGTTATATTTGGCTGCATTAAAATGCATTTGGTTTGAATAATTCCAGCTTACCACAAGATTAATCACTCTGTACAACAGCCCTGTTCCCAGCATGATTTACAACTCCACCTGCCTTTTCATCAGTCACACATTTCATCTGCTGTGAGTTTATATTTCCATCCACAGGACCAATGAAAACAACCACAGATCCTGACAGCACCCCCTCTGAGACACTCTCAGATGATAACTCCGCCAGCATTTAATTTCTGACATTTGTCAGTGGAAGTTGAACCCCCCTGTTAAGACCACCTGTGCTGGGCTGAACGCAGTGAGCACAGGCACTTCCCACCCCAGGGAAATTCGTACCCTCTGGTTAGCAGTGTTGACACTGCAAGGTCTGCAAGCTCTGAGCAAGTCCATCAGTGCAGCCAAGGCAAACCGCAGATCATTTTGGTTTCTGCCGATTCAGATGTTTGAATGTCAAATTTAACATTCTGCTTGACACCCTTCACCAGCTGCTGGACTAATTCCTGGTACTCCTGATCAAGTCAGTGTTATTAGCTGGGGCTCTGTTGAAGCAGCACAGAACTTGCAGTTTGCACAGGAGAGGGAAAAAAGAATTACTAAATCTTTTGGACGTTTTAGAAAACATGAAATTGACAGGTGACAAGGCAAGCTGTAATTTATACATGTCCTGAAGCTGTGTTGCAGTCCTAGTAACTGCTGCGGGCTCCGCACATGTCAGAGGCAAGACATACACATCAGAAAGACGGATGGGTAGATACAAACCGCCTTTAAGAAAACAAGCTGTCAGGTATATTTGCATCTTACTCTAAAATACAGTCTGGCAAAGTAATACAAGAGAGACCACAGTCAGCTGGGCCAAGAAAACCAAGAGATTTAGGAAACGCCTGGAACAATGCTCTGTTTGCCAGTGCATGCGAGAGCAGAGGCTCAGAAGCAGACAAGAACAGGGGAGAACAGGACGAAAAGATGTAACACCTTCCTGAAAACAGCAGGAGGACCTGGCTTGTGGCTCAGCTCTCCCCTGATTCACATAAAGATGAGCAGGTGAGCACTGCAAAAAGAGAAGGAACATGCGACTGGGCTGAGTTTGCAATGCTGTAGGCAAAACCAGACTTCTCTCATTCTGATCAGACAAGGTTTTGCATGATAGGTCTAGCAGGCACTACAATTCTTTTTAAAATCTTCTTCTTTAAATAAGATATTCATAAGGGCTTGGTTTTACAATGTAAATGGTAACGGTGCAATTGCCCATATGTTATGAATGCTAACTTACACACTGGAAATACTCAAATAAAATGGAGAGAAAGTCCATATCTTTATCTTGTACAGTAAAGGTACAAGACTAGCAGTGGGGAGATTTGTATTCCAGACCCTGCTGTGCCAAGACCAGCTAACGTGGTCCTTGTCCTTTCTTCTCTGTACTTCTCACAGCACTGTGAGGATACACATCACAGATGAGGGAGGAAAAGAACAACTGATGGGGGCCATAAAAGTTCTATATATCAATAACGTCAAAAGCAACACTCCTGTTGTTTTCAGGAATGTGTTTATGTTTTGACTCTCAACTAGACAGACTAATAATCTCACTTAACCCACTCCCGTAGATCCTCAGAAATCAGGGAGCAGAGGACACTTGCTGTCTCCAACAGGCAGGAGGAAGCACTTGTGGCAGAGCACCCTGGAGCTGGAAAGCTGGACAAGTGCTAACCCTACGGTTACACATCTGGCAGCAGGCAGCACAAGTAGTTGAACTCTTGCTCCTGCCTTTCTTGTTTTGGTCAGCTTAAGCTGCAATCTTGATAGTGTTTCACTATTTAATACCTGAGGCTCTGTTTCCTCTATCTCTGTTCTATAAAACTGGCATACTTGATAGCATCTGCAACCAACTAAATATTTAAGAGTGCCATCAAGTGGCCAAGCGGGGAGCTTCCAGGAGGCACGCATCGTTGAGAAATCCCCAGGATCATGCAACAAATGGACGTCTATAAATGTGCTGCCTTTGGATAATCACACCATCCTGCTGTTACTGCAAACAAGCCAGGCTGCCAGCATCTCAGTATTCCTGACCTGAAGAGCTCTGAGGGGGATGCACACACTGCAGGAGATGCTTATGCATTCCACAATAAAAGGACAGGAACATTAGAATTTTATGATGGTGCTGCGGCCTCTTGAAAGCAGACAGATGCCTGATGAGATGGACATGTACAGCCCAGACCATGGAGGAGGCAATTAGAAATGCTACAGCAGCTCAGAGAACTTTCCTGAAGACATTTGGCAGGAGACACAGATTTGACTGAGGAGCAAAGAAGAAGCAGAGATACACACAGGCCAACCTGCAATCAGTTTTGCAAAGGCATGTACCTCAAGAAGCAATGAATATTAAGAGCAGTCATTACAGCTCAGACACCTGCCCCTATCCTGTTTGCAGCAATGGTTAACATCAAATGCTTAGGGAAGTGTATATAAACAGGGCATAAAAATAGTAATATTTTTTCTAGAAGACTGTCTAGGCCCCTACTAATTTGTGGTTAAGCATCTCCCAACTCCCTTATGGTCCTCTTCCCATTCCCCTGTGCAGCCAGCTGCTGATCATTAAATCTGGACAGAATCTTTCAGTGTTCCTCTTTGTATAAGGCTAGAATATACACCAGATAGTCAGTTCTTCTCACAGTAACTTGTTTTTTTTGGCTTGCTTTTATTTTTAGTACATGAAATATTGTGCATCTCAAGCAGACATGTGAAGCATATGATTGGTGGTTAGTATAAGTGGTTTTTAAGAGCTACTAAAAGTAGATTTCAGAGAAAAACTATTAGTTTTCTAAAAAAACTTGAATGAAAACAAAAGCAACTTTTATATTTGTTAGTCTCAAATAAAGCCAGTTCACCACGTATATGGCAACAAAGCAATAACTTTCAATCCTTTGATCACATAAAAAAGGCAGGGGGAAAAAAGGCAGTTATGGCAAGAAGAGAGAGGATCCTTCAGAGTGAAATTTCCAAACAGAAATTAGCTGTTAGGAGGGAATGGAACTGGTCCAAAAGGCTCACATGAAGTGTCAAGTGGTTATGCAACCCATGGGTCAAATTTTGGCTCACACTTAGATATGATGAATAAAGGATAAAAAAAAAGAAAGAAAAGAATCGCAGAATCACAGAATAGCTGAGGTTGGAAGGCACCTCTGGAGATCATCTAGTCCAATCCTCCCCGCTTAAAGCAGGGTCAGCTGGAGCACAAGGCCTAAGACTGGGTTGAGCCAGGTGTTCAATATTTCCAAAGAGATATTTCCACAATCTCTATAGGCTGTGGAGATACTGTTCCATTGCTCGATCGCCTTCACAGTAAAGAAGTTTTGTCTTGTGTTTAAAGGGACTTTTCTCTATCTCAGTTCATGTCCATTGTCTTTTGTCCTTTCACTTGACACCACTGAGAAGAGTCTGGCTCTGTTCTTGCTGTTCCCTCCCATCAAGTATTTATACCCATAAGAAGAAAATTCGACCTTTCTCCAGTGACAGCCAGCTTCGTAGACTTCCAGCTCTGGGAAGCCAACCACTGTGTAAACCAAACCAGGCTACAAGTCTGGTCAATGCCACGGATTCACTGTGGGAGTTAAAGGGGAGTTTACCTCCCCATTGCCTCTTGTCCCCACCAGCCAGGCTGCCGCTGGGCAGTCTAGCTTTCCTCCAGCATCTCTGCAGCAGAGGAAGAAGTCTGGGACTGCATAGCATTTAGAAAGTATGTGCTGCTCCAGAGCATCACTCTCCTATCGCATGTGAGCCAAGGTGGGGAATAGTGCACCTGGGCACCTCCCCTGTACATGAAGGGGTTGCATCTGGCCCTAGACAAGACAAAGCTAAACTGCCTGGGAAACTGATCACAGCAAAACAGACACTTCACAGAGCAAATGCTATGTTACAATGTGAAAAAAAAGCTCCCAGTGTTTTGCTGGGGTGATCCTGTTCTGAGCACAGGCTTACAGCTTGGACACAAAAACACAGTCATGCAACACCAAGGGTGCACAGGAAGGCTGAGCCAAATGTATCCAAACCTCAAAATACTTGGTATCCATAATCTGGCATCCACAGCATCATCATCTTGAGAATCTGCTGTGCTGGCTTCTCTTTTAAGATCTCACCAAACATTAAAAAAGCTGAAACAACTGTCCCTCTATGAAGATCTCTTATGCATTACTGGAAACCACTTCATTGGGCACCATTTGATGGGAGGAGCTGGAGAATGCCAATGAATCCCAGTCAGCTCACCTATACGCCTGGAGGAATCTGATGAGAATAACCCAGAGCTGAATGAGTTGGCAATAGCTCTTGGAGCAATACATGCTGCATTTCTCTTATAGCAGATGAGACTCCTTCCAACAGCACTCACTTGCTAAAATTTAGCAATTACCTAAATCCAGTCTGATAATGTTGAAAAATTAAGGATGCCTAGATTATCCAGTCCTACACACAGAGTAAGGCTCAAGTTATGTTCTCCTTATCTTATAGTCAGGAAAAGAGAAGTGTAGAGGAACTGCTGAAGACACAACTCAAAGCTAGTTACATGATTCACCGCTTAGATTCCTCACTGATACAAAGATTTAAGCATCCCTCAATAAATTTTTCTTGCCTTCTCTAGTTGATTTCATTCCACAATATCCTAAAACTCACTTTTATCCTCTCTCACATATATTACAGGGAAGTGATAACAAAACGTGCACCACTCAGAATAATTAACACACCCCCACACACACACACCCAATAAAAACCCACCACAGAACATGCAGAGTTTTTTACACTGTTCTTGTGTTAGAAGTTTCTAAAAATGGAAAGTTTGGTCTGCACTTATTCTTCAATGGCCAGAATTTTTAACATATTCCTGATAGAATCTTAACCTGAAGTAGTCTATAATATGAGTCATTGGAGGTTAACATCCAGATATTCCTGGATATATTCTGACAGTTTGGCAGCCTAGCAAATACTACCAAGCATGAAGTGGAGAACTGAAAACTATGACTGAGTTCCCTAAGTGGGGATCAGCAGAGAAAAATATTATACTGAAGAATATGTGGTTTTGTTTTGCAGCAGCAAAAAACCTGAGGTAAGCTAAGAAGAGTTTTGACGTCTCACAAGTTTCAACTCTAATGAAAACATTAAATTAGATAGATTTCCTTCAGGTTTTTACTGATCTACTCCGTTGAAAAATGATGCTCACTCATCTCCAGAACAAAAGACAGAAGAGAAAAGTCTTTGAAGAAAAAGTCTTTAATGGGGCCTTATATAATTTCTTTGTACCATTCTGCCTTAGGAATAATGACAAGCTATCTAACTTCAGGAGCTTACAAAGTAACTTACATATCGCTAGAATTAATGATGGAATGAGCCCAATACAGATTTATAAATTCTAAGGCCAAAGGAGATCATTGTGATGAATAAATCCTGTATTTGTTCCTATGCTTAATTACTTCCACCATTAAAAATTCAATTTATTTCCAGCTTTCTGAGATCTCTGAATTCTACTTCCAGTTGCTAGATTCTGTCCTAGATGAAAAAGTAAGATGAAAGAGTTCTGTTCTCCAAGATATCTCCTTCCATTCCCTTCAAGTAACTAACAGACAGTAATCAAATCACTACTTAAACTTCTCCTTAATAAGCTAAGTTGAACTGTTTAAGTATTTCACTGCAAGGCAGAGTTTGCAAACGTAAGTCATGCTATGGCTTGTCTCTTAACCTTTTTCAATTTTAACATCCATTTTGAAGACTGAACTGTTAATAGCTGGATGCAACATTCCAGTAAAAAGTCTCATCAGCATCGTACACAGAATTAGCACCTCCTCCCTCCTGATACTCTCTAGTACATGAATGCATACAGCATCCCATGTCAGACCTCCTAAAATGCACTTTTGCAACTGTTCTTCCAGATTGAGCTAGAAGGTTTTTTTCTCAGAGCACACATCAAGATAGGAGAATATTTTCAAGTCTAGTGACTGGCATGAAACTATCTAGCCATGGGCTGCTGCTAAAAATGCTGATCTCTCCCTCTGCCATTTTTTCTTCCCTTCTCTGTGTTCTAACCCCACTGACCCTGTGCTTGCTGCTCTGGCTGCAAAACCAATAATTTTAAATGGCACTGTGGTCTTAGGGTACTGATGGTGATATTGCACACTTGTAACACTCAATCTATATAATTAGCAGTTCCTAAATGAAATCTAAGGAGGACTAGCTCTTTAAAGCTGCCCAGTGACCCAGCTCCCCGACTGGATACCAGCCAGCAAAACCAGACAGATGGCTTAGGAAGCTTCCTGCTCTTTGTAGGATCAGGGGATGGTTGGGACAAGTAGGGGCTCTCCAAAACAGAATCGTGGTGCGATGGCACAAGTCTAGAGAAGCAGCACTCCAGTTTAAATCGCCTCTCTGAGAAAAAAAAATGCCTCTAGAGTAATTTCCCCTCTATGGGAATTGCTGGAATAGAGCCTTCTGTTTCTAGGACTGCCCTACAGGATCAGAGATGAATGCAGCTCTGGATATATGCTGTCTTCTGCAGGTCCCTTGGCTTGGCTTTTTCATCAGTAAGAATGTAAGCAGCATTGCCTGATCTCATCTGGGAAGACAAAGGCAGTCAAGGCAGAAAGTAATTCACACACCACAGCAATGGAGACTATTTAAGTGACTAAAACAGGCAAGCAGAGAGCCTGCCCCCTCTGCAATCCCAGGTCACCGTGGAGGAGCCCTCACATCCATTAGCTCTGACGTCAGTCTAAAAACAAACATGGATGACTGCAGCACCAGGCTGGAAAGCAAGGGCAACTAGAAATCAGCTCTCCTGGGTGAAGTGCAATATAAGTCATCCAACCCATACATTTTTCTACCTTAACCTTTCCTGCAAGCCAGGTTTGGCCTGGAGGAGAGTTAGATCTTCTCTTTGGTTTCTTTATATTTTGTAATGGCTAAGTGCCATAGCTGGAGCAGAAAGGGCTTCAAATGAACAGTAGAAAGCTGACCTCTGGTGTTGGGAGTAGTAGTATAGAGATAAGAGAGCAAGGAAAGCAAGTTCCTGTGCTCCTGAGCACTGCTTCACAATCTGTGTGTGTAGTTCTCTGGAAAGATTCACTCCCTAGCAATGCTTCAGAAAAATGAATAAAACCAGCTGATGAATGAAAGCAAGATGTATCAACAGGCTACAGTGCTTGGCAGGAGTATTGCTGGTTTCAGTTCTGTGCTTTCATATCAGTTCTTCCTCCACAAAGCATCTAATCAGCCGATGCTGTACAGCAGAAAATTAATGGTTTCCTTCAGAGAGCTGCCTCACGATGCCAGAGAGCACCACAAAATTGTTTGTAAATATTTGATTAGAAAAAGCAAATAAAATTGGCATGAAAACATGCAAGAATTAATGCTGTGCCATCATCCAATAGGGATATTTATAGTACAGAGGTGATGCCAGCCAACATGAACACATGTGGTACTACACCAAATGCCTTCACCAACCACTCTGCCTGTACAAAGCCAGCATTCCCACAGATCCAGTCCATAAGCAGCTAATTGACAGGAGCTGACATAGTTTCCAGGGGATACACTGGGTGTTCTGTTCTGCTCTGTCTTTACACAGCACACAAATGGAGGGCACTGGAACATCCTCAGAGTCTTTGTGTACACCCTCAGCCCTCTCTTTGCCAGTTGAAGCAGGGGACAGGGGTCAGGGTGGGAACAAGCCCTACTTCCTTGGCACTCAGTGTACTTTGAAAATCTCCAGACCAGGAGCAAAATACACAACCAGTCATTAACCCATGCATGTTTCTCTGTGGATGTTTTCATCCAACAGAGCCCTATTCTGGGGAGGCACTCCCTCGCAGGAGTCTCTCTCCTGCTGGGTGCTGGGTGCAAGCTTGCAGGTTTTTTTCTCCAGCAGAGTCTGACAATGCTGGGACAAGCTGCTCAAGAGGAGATAAGAGCCCTCATCCTCCTGAGCTTTAAGACACTGGTCTTAAAAGTGCCACACATTTATCAGAAGCCACTAGGCAGAATTAGGCCTGTTCTGATTAGACATGATTTCTGGAGGGCCACTCCAGCCTGATTTTATATCATTCTTTAACTTCATATTTTGACTTTTCTATGAAACCAACACTGCAATAGCCAAAGATTAAAATCAAACTGATGTGCTAATTTACAGTTCCTTCCAACAAACAAGGAAAAACCTTACGTTGTAATGCAGAAGGCAGAAATCATCAAATAACGGCCCAATGAAAACAGTGGGCTGACTATGATCTTGTTTATGTGAACAGAAATTAGATATAATTCCATAGCCAGACATGCTGATAGGCCTAGGCATGAAATTGGAATACAGCCTAGTGGCATTTTAGGTATTGCCTGATTGCCCACTTCTACCCAGCACAGGAATAGCAGTAAGGTGTGGTAATCATCCTAACTGACATTACACTTTCATTGCCTGGTTATCTCAGTCATTACATGTGGTTTTCAGAATTCCTGCTCTGCAGCTGTTTCCCCAAACTGACAACAATTTCTTTTTCCAGCTCAGCTAGAAGTCACATTCCGTTCTTTCTCTTAACTAATTCTGCAGTTATGTAAATACACGTGTTAAGTAAAAGAAAAAATGCATGATTAATAGTGCAAATGGCACCCAGGGAGGCTTAGGGAAAACTGACGATTCAAGAAATAATAGAATTCAAATTGGGAAAACAATAGCTTGTTAAAATGTGAATCAGCTGGTGATCAACATAGAATGTGGTCCCAACTGACTGTCATTTGTAAATTAATTGAGATTTCCTTTTGGTGGCACCTACCTTGAGAGTCCAGTTGAAGTCATTTATACACAACTCAAGAAACAGCATTATAGTCCTAGTATTCAGGCTGGGACTATATACTGTCAGCTGTAATACCATATGCAAGAAAAGATAAGAATTTGTTTCAAAGAAGAAAAGGAAATTGCAATTTTCAGAGCAAGCTGTGAAGTCTGGAAGGATTAGAGGCTGTCAGAGATCCTGCAGTACAAGACGCATATAGGAAGAAGCAAAGCTCTGATGCTTTTAAAGTATGGGAGATCCCAGTGGGGCTTGGCATTTGGTTGGAAATCTTAAAAACCCTTTTGCAAATCTGAAAATGTAGTTCAAACTTTCCTTTGCAAAACTTAATTCATTCTTCTCAGTGGAAATTCAAATTTGGAAAAATACATTAAAAAAATCATAAATTGTTCAGCCACAACAGCAATCTAATCATTAGAGATAAACTGGAATGCTTTAAAGTAAGCAAAGGAACAACAAGGAGCATCAAACTAGCAGAGCTGGAGCAGACCCATGATTTACCAATGATTTCCTATTGTGTTCCGGGGACCAGAGAGGAGCTGCGAGCTGGTCTCACAAGGCATGTGAAATGGCAGAAGTTGCAAGTTGCCAGATCTGCACAGCCATGAGCCCGCGGGGATTCTTCTCACATCACAGAAGGCCATTTACTTGCGAGCCACTGCCTCTAACTTCATGAGGGGACACTGCTTAGAGAGCTGTGCAAGGCATCCTATAGCCAGGAGCCACAACGGGGCTGCCAATTCCTGCAAGTTTATCAGAAATACTGTGAAAGCAGGAGTTTTTTTCCCAAGCCTTAGCTTCACTATTTAAACACAAGTTCTGCTTCTGTTTTGTTTCAGAACAAAACATTGCTAGCCCTCACAGCAATAAAGGCAAGTTTTAAAAAACCAGATTCCACCCTGAAAGCATAGGAGGCAAATAAAAAGAAGTCAAGTCATATCATTTGTAATAATGTCATGATTTTGAGAGCCTGCCCTGTGATCTCCAAATGATCAGACTTGGCAATACCGTACCGCCCTCAGGGAAAAATTTCCTAACCACCAAAGAAATTTCCCCTCTTCTCTGAAACATGAACTCCCAATGTTTGTTAGTATTGCCTTTTCTACTTCTAGTTCTTCCTGTTTTCTCACTTTCATATTTCTTTTTGAAGATATCATAAATCCTTATGTTGCACCCAAAACAGTTTAAAATACATTATTTTTGTCATAGACAAAGACATACATATTCCATCACTCCCTGTCTCCATAAATTCTGTCCCACACACTGCTTTAGTAATCTAGCTTATTTTACTTTAAGGGCATCTATCAAGAGAAACACCTATTAGTTAATGGTCTTGTTAAGTTGCTACGTACAAGTAGAGAGATATTTTGCCTATAGTGGTTTGTAACAAAAATTACTTAGCTATATGGCCTGGCATTTAAGGGTAACTATGGTGTGCAGTATAGCAAGGGGCAGATCAAGTCACAGAGAGAAGTCACACAGAGGAAATTTTGCATGCTTTTATGCTATGTGTTCCTGTTGATTGTTTGCTGCGCTGTAACGTGACTCTGGGGTTTAACTGACATGCATACCACTCACGCTGATTCATACAGCAGTGCTGTATAACTTACATTCTCTGCATAGACTCTTCTACAGTGCCCAGCATTTTGGTGTGGGAGTAACTAAGACCATAAATAAAGCAATGGAAGTGGAAGCTGGGTTAATAACTAGCCCATCTGGCCAGTGTGGTATTGACAGTCACATCACTGCTAATAATGTCTGTAAAGAAGGTCTGACCACAAGCTCTGCAGACCTCACATATACTGATTTTTCTTTTCCCCATATGAGTTAGAGGAGACAGATAATTTCAGCTCAGTGCACAGACATGAAAGTATTGTCACAGTATAAGGTAATCTAACCCAAACAAACTGATTGGAGCAGCGTGTTTGAGGGTACTTAAGCATTACAGCTAAAAGACATCAAAATTTATTTTGAGCCGGTATATCCACTACATCTCAGCCCCACAGCAACATCCTCATTAAGAATTCCTGCAGCACCTTCCACATTACAGGACAGAAACAAGGATGTTTCCTATAGCAACCCCCCCAACACACAAAATCCCTCTCTTTCACTCCCAGGGAACTGCTTGCCAAATTACAGACTCCACACAGGGATTCACCATTAAAGAGCCTCCTTAGCTTGAAAGACTCTGAATACAACTGTAAAATGCAGATCAACCGATCATATCTAAGCCTGCAACAATTAACTTTAAAAAAGCACAATGGAATTCTGTAGAAATTATTTGCATGATCATCAAGTTCTTCAACAGCAATACCTCACTACAGAGGCTGCATTCCTATAGTCATGACAGATGAACAATAGCTCTACCTTCTTACCAAGTATTTTAAAACTTTTAAGCTTTAATAGTACTGACCACAGTAAACTACGCATTAGGTGATAAATAAAAGCTATGGAGTCAGCGGCGTTCCTTATCTGTGGGGCTGATTTCACAACCACTGTTGCATCTGAGAAACAGAGGAAACGGAAAGACCTCTCAGGTCACTGGATCCAGAGCCTTTTCCTGACAGGCGACCAGAGCAAATCCATACCATACCAAACTCTCCCTTAAATGAATATATGTGCCTGCAGTAGCCTGAAACAGCTCTCATGCCTCCTTAGCATTTATCAGCCCTGATGTACTTACAGAACACTATGGAGGCTAAACAAATCAATTCATTTAGTCTTCCCTTGCATAGAGGCTCTGGAATTCCTCTGGAGAAAGTACCATTTAAATCTGGATTATTGTCAGGTAAAAGGATTTTACAAAATTTGTATCCTTTGTGAATCTACCCATGTTAGTTAACCTCATCCTTGAAGTCCTAGTGCAGAGTTAAATCAAGGCTGGTTCTTCAGGTTTGCTACTGTTATCTCTCAAACTCAAAGCACTCAGATTAGGAAATCTGCTCTGCAGCCCATATCAAGGTTTCAGCAATGAAAAATAAAGCAAGCAAAAGCAAACCAAGTCCTCTGAAGTACAAGTTAATATGGAAAAATAATTAATTATCTGGCATAAGTAAATACATTATGGCTAAGTGCTTTATCCAGATTTTACTTGGCTATTTATCTACCTAATCATTGCATTATCAGGGGAACAGAATATGTTCTAGGGTCAGTCACTGGAATCACTGGCTGCTCCCTAAGAGATGGGGAGCTGACTCCCAAAAGCACGACAACACAGACAGCAGTGCAGAGGCCTCATCCCACTGCTCTTGAGCAGTGGTGCTGGTGAGGGTGTCAAGGCCTCTTGAGCCTTTTACTGCCCTCAGGGCCCTGACAATATTTTTGCTACTTAGACTAGAGTGTGAGAAGTAAACCTGATTCCAGATTTTTGCTATGGAAAAGTCAAGCTACAATGATAATGTAACCTTAGTGTTTGGTGGGAATGGGAAATACAAAATGAAACAAATAGTGTTTGGCTTCTAGAACATGGGTGTAAGAACAACTGGATTTCAGAAAAGGAATATTTAAAATGGAGCACTAAACGATGCTTTTAAGAGAGAGTGTGTAGAGCTGCTTGGCCTGCCCTCAATACTTGTTGATCATTTTCTCCTGCTGAGTCAAGGGGTCTCTCAGTATAGATGGGTGGAAAGTCTTTTAGCAGATTTTCATTATGAGACCATCATCTTGACACCGATAACAGAGAGAGTTAACCTATCTCGGCTTGGTTTCTGTTGTGCAAGTGCTAAAAAAAGAATTCCTGGAGAAACTTAAATGTAGCTGTTTCCAGGGACAAAGCAAAGAAAGGGAAGACAGCAGACTGGTTTTATCAAACAGGTAAGACTCTATAGCACACAAATGTTTCATCTCCTGTGGATAAAAATGCACTAATCAAACTAACTGGGCTAGACAGAGAGGTAAGTGGATGGAAGTTAATGGCCTGCAATGCACCGGAGACACAACAGGATGGCTGAGCAGCTCCTTTGATCCACAGGTTCTATAAAATCTGTTAATACATCTTTTCCCAAAACACATCAACAAGAGCTCTTTACTTTTTCACGCTTAACAAAATGCTCCAGCAAAAGATGACGTTATGAGTTGATTTAAAATTAAATGAGCTAAAAGATAAGGCTAGGAAACATTAGGAGAAGCTTACAGAATTTAAATTACAAATCAGTAATTAAGCCACCAACTGAAATTAATCGTTCATATAATTCACTTAATGTATTATACTTACTAGGTTATATTTACTAACAGAGTTGACAATATAATAGGTACTGTCAATTTGACACTCCCAGAGCCTGTATGTGTGGCAAAAAATATTTGGTATTTGGAAAACAGATTTTAAAGTGTTGTAATTCATGTTTAATTGACCACGATTAGTTATCTCAATAAACTGGATGTCTGATGGCTTAAATTTCTAACACTGATTCCACTAGGGAGGTTTTTCAAACACCATCAGACCATGGAGGAGGATACAGATGTTTTGCAAATGAACTTTAAAGCTTCCAAGATGAGACAGTGCAGAGAGCAGTCTCTAAAAGGGTTAGAAGAGTGAATAAATCAGAGTCCTGAAGACTATAAGATTTGAAGAACATAAGATTTTTCTACATTATCTCTTGTTTTAAATGAAAAAATCATGACTGCGGCAGACCAAAACTTAGAGACAAATATCACATCTTTAAAATTTCCACATTTTAAAATTTCTGGAGGCTGGGAATTTACCACATGCCAAAATTAATTGTTCTCAATTACCCATCTGCTATTAAAAAGCCACACTTTGTCTGGCCTGAATTCATGTAGCTCCAACTATTCTTTGATCTTGTTACATCATTCGTCTGGCAGATTAAAGATTCCTTTGTTACATGATCTGCTTTCTCAATATAGGGAGTTAACAGACCACAATCCAACTACCTAATAAGCTTTTCCTTGACAAGCTGAACAAACTAAATTCCTTGACTTTGTTTCCCAGGTCAGTCATCCTGTTCTTAGATCATTCTTTCATTCGTTTTTGAACCCTTCCTAGTTTATCATCCTTCTCCTTGGCATGTCACCAGCAGTGAGCACATCTTCCCAGGGTGGTCATTCCAGCACTAAATAAAAAAAAGGTCTTTTAGCCTCTCAGTTCCTTTGCAGCCCCCCCTCTCTATAGAGCCAAAGATCTCTGATGCAGCGCAGCATTGGGGTTTCATCACTGCAATTGTGAAGCTTTTTTTAAAAAACTGATCCTTGAGATAGGACTCCCCTCTGCATGGATGCAGGGCTTGAATTCCTTTGAACATACACTTGGACACTGTAATGCGGAGTGATGCCTTATACTCAGCTACAAAGGGATCCAGATCACTCTTTGATCTGATTGTTCCATTTCTCACCACCTCCCAGATCTCATCAAAACATTTTATCAGCAGTGATTTTCTGTTTATTTCTTGTTCATGGGTGAAAACACAGATTAGCACTAGACCTAGTTATTAATGACTTTTGATATGCTTGCTTCAGAGGTATCTGATCACTACATTTTATTTCCTGCCTTTTTTTTTTCCCAGCAGCCTCTTTTAATTAATATAATGTAGTAATGGAAAACTCCTTACAGCTATTAAAAAGTCACATAGCACAAACAGCACTCTTAAATTAATACAGAGCAGGCCCATGTCCACCACGGTCTTCCTTTTTGATTGTGGGGATACTCTGTGTCCATAAAAACGTTCTTCAACAATTCACATATAAGACTTAAATATTCCTTTTAAATTTTTTATCTGTGCTTATTTTGTGGATACTTGTTTTCTGGATTGTAACATTCCCTTACAGTAGCAACTTTGCACATTACTTAGTGGGGCTTCAGTCTGCCTGATATAACAAATATAATCGATTAAAATCACTGGCAACTAAGCTACCCTTATCTTTTATTCTGTGATTGTCTCTTTTTTTTCCCCTAACGTAAATTCACTACTGATAGTTAAGATGTCACTATTATGTCAACCACCATTAATAACTGGCATCACCAGCATTCGCAAAAGGTGACAGTCTTTCAACTTACCGCACAAATACCCAAAACGTCAATAAACAATACGTTCGCAGCTATAAGGAAACACTCAGTGACTACGTCGGCACAAGACAAGTTCTCAAGCCTGATACCAAAAAGTCAGCATGATCCTCCTGGGCCTTTTACCATTGAAGACATTTAGTTTTATCATCTTTGGATCAGTGCTGGGCACATGCCTCTGAATCAACATCAAGACATTTTCCCAAGGCTGGGATCTGTTGTGACATTTTGGTGCTTTGTAAAAATGTAGGCCAAATAGCAAACTGAATTCAGACTGCAGTATGAACGTCTCTTTGAGGTGTGTGGGCCATGTGAATCTCTATCAGCCTTTTGCGGTATAGCGCGCACAAAACTTCAGCAGTTTT
>NW_009267230.1:383797-418666 GCF_000687185.1 Egretta garzetta | reverse complement strand
CCACTACATCCCTGGGGAGCTGCCAGCCCCCCCTCTCTAGGACAGTCTCCCCACATGAATCACATGTGCATACAGCATTATACAAGAGAAGGAATTTCTGAAAAGGTCTTCAATCTCTACTTTCAATATAAAAATAAACTCTCATCTAGCTTAGAGAAAGATTAGCAGGGAACTCCGCTCCCAGAAGTCTTCTCTGCCTGTTCTGGGAACATAATTTAAATACATAAACATCTCCAAAGCCACCTGGAAGACACTTCCTGTGAGCTGGTTCAGAGATCCGAATTTGTTAGGCAGTATTCAATCCTCTTAGTGCTTTTACTTAAAGCTCTTCGGTCATTCATCAGAAAATACCAAATTTAATCGCCGCTTGTTATGTAAATCCAGCCCAGACTATCTTCCACATGCTGCATCACAACCTTTAAATATACCACTGCAGAGGAAAAAATTACCCACAAACACCTGGCTCAGTTTCTAACACTGACTCTCCTTAAGCCCACAGCCTATACTGTTAAATCAGAGTTTTCAGGCTTTTAGGGTTCTCCTTCTCAAACATACACTTCTGTCCTTGTCCCAAGTATTGCCTATCATCCATAGGACTTTGCTCTCAACTGTGCCAGGATTACACTGCACGCAATCTTCATTAAGTGGACTAAGTTTAGTCCTCAAACCCATGTTTTAAATAAAGTGCTATCTTGCATGGAGATGGACTAATAAGTTTTTGAAATCCTTTCCAGTTCTATTTTACATCACTTTCTAATGTGAGTTTCAGAGATCTGAGCTCCCTAATTTGTTATTTCCATAATTTGACTGAGATCTCATAGAAAACTTGAGGGATTTATCCACATTTCAAGATCAGCTAGGGCATTATAGTTTCTAACAAGTAGTTAACATGAATGAATGATCACAGAACTTATCTATATGCAGTGAGATTCTTTCAACATGAGGACCCCAGTACTGCTGAATTATCTCCCCTATTACCTAGATCCCCAGACCTATGGAGAGGGCAAAAGTCTTGTCAGAGCTGCTATCCCTCTTGTCAGGATGACTGATGAAGTAACTATACTAACAACAGTATATATGTGTATTCCTTCAGCATTTGGTTAAGTACTTCATAATATTTGATTTAAAAACTTATATGACATGGAATTAGCAGAGCACATACTAGATGGATTAAATACTGGTTCACCGCCAGAGCCTAAAGTAGAGCTGTAAACGGAAAAAGAAATGAATAGAAATGGTTTCGAGGGCAGATTTCCAGGCATCAGTTCCTAATCCAGCACTGGTTAATATTTTTAGTTTGATCTACATAATAAAACATTTGCTGAGAGAGCCTGAAGATGACACAACAGTGGGTGGCATGCATAAGAAAGAAACTAGGTGAGTATGCCTGGCTATGGCATTTGCACTCGAGAAGAATGTGGGTACGTTGGAGAAAGGTTAGAGAAAGGTCACTGAAATAACATAGCAGATGGGAAACAAATCTTGAATATGGCTTGTTGAGTTCAGCCTAAAGGAGAGAAAAATGAGAGATGTCTTCATCAATGCATGTGGGCATTTACATCACTTATGGAGAAGGGACTTGTTGGAAAGGCTTTTTAAGCTTGCTGCCAAGACAATAATGAGTTTCAATGGCTGAAAATTTAAGTTAGACAAATTCAACCTTGAAATGAGATACCATTTACCAGGGGTCCAACCAATTCAAAGTTGGAGCAGCATAGCAGGGAGGTGAAAGACTCACCATCAGATTGAGTTTTGATAAGAAAACTGAGCATCATTCTAAAAAATATACATTGAGACAGCTTTTAAGAAAAATCCTCCAGCCAGAACATGAAGGTAGGATGGGATCCAGCCCTGTTGACCATTACTTTCTTCCTTGACTCCAAGAAGATCTCCCTCCCAATGCTCAGAACACCCATAGGGTTGCCTTAGGAGAGTTATGATCACAGCTTATGTTTCAATGCTTTGATTGCTCTTCTGTCAGGATCAGGAAGGAATGTTTCCTGATACCCAACCCAGCTCCCAAACTTGCATTTTGTGCAAGTTTATCTCCGTCAACAGATTGTCCATAGCTGAAGAGAAGGTACTTGGCAGAGCAGGGCACAATTCTGCAGTGATACAGTAAGTCCCTTCTGACGCCTGGCACCAGCATCTTGCTTACATGCTCAAGATCCTACGCTCTACGTCAGAGAGTATCTGCTGTAATACAGACTGCCAAAACTTTAAAGTTTCAATGTCTCTCTACAGCAACATGAAGTGAGAACCACTCTTGGAAACCATCAGGGTACAGGGTGCCTAATAAATTTCCCTCCCTTAGAAGAACCTGGATACACAGTACCTTGGCCTCACCTATCAGGAGAGGGCTTGCAAGCCCTGATCATGAGAGGGGACTTAAACCACCCAGACATCTCCTGAAAAAATGGCACAGAGAACTGCAAGCAGTCCAGGAAACTACGGGAGTGTGTTGAGGAAACTTCCTAGTACAGGTGATGGAGACCCCAACCAGAGAAGAGGCCCAAGGTCCCTTCCAACTCTTGCCACTGCTGGACCTGTTGTTCACTAGTGCAGAAGAACTTATGGGAGAGATCAAGGTTGGAGCTAACCTGGGCTGCAGCAATCATTCCGTAGTAGAATTCTCAATCTTGTGGGGTACAGGACAGGTAAAAAGTAGAGTCAGGATTCTCCACCTCAGAAAGGAAAATTTTTGGCTGTTTAAAGTGCTGATGCATGTGATCCCTTGAGAAACTGCCCTCAGAGATAAAGGGGCAAATGAAGAGCTGGGAGATATTTAAAGGTATTTTTCTTAGGGCACAAGAGCTCTCAATCCCATTGTGCAAGAAGTCAGGGAGGGGAGGCAGGAGGCCAGCTTGGATAAGTCAAGACCTCTTAGCCAAACTGAAACATGAAACTAAAAATGCATAGGCAGTGGAGGCAGAGATATACATCCTGTGGAGATTACAACGATATGGCCCAAGAGTGCAGGGAAGGGATCAGGAAAGTCAAAGCATAAGTGGAGCTGGTCTTAGCTAGGGATGTAACAAATGCCATGAAAGGTTTCTTCAGGTACTTATGACAACGAAGGAAGATGAACGAAACTGTACCCCCGATGAGTGAAACGGGAAACCTGGCTAGAACCAACAGGGAGAAGGCTGAGGTACTCAACAATATTTTTGTCTTGGTCTTTATCAGCAAGTGCTCTAGCCATGCCACCCAATTCACAGAATCCAAAGGCAGGGACTGGGAGAATGAAGTACTGCCTACCATAGGAGAAGATCAGGTTCAAGACCACCTAAGGAACCTTAATGTGCACAAGTCAATGGGACCTGATGAGATGCATCCAAGTGTCCTGAGGGAACTGGCAGACAAAGTTGCTAAGCCACTATCCATCATATTTGAAAAGTTGTGGCAGACTGGTGAAGTTCCCAGTGACTAGAAAAGGGGAAACATAACCCCTATTTTTAAGAAGGAAAAAAAAAAAGGAAGAGCCAGGGAACTACAGGCCGTTCAGCCTCACCTCTGTGCCTGGCATGATCATGGAGCAGATCCTCCTGGAAATTATGCTAAGGCACATGGAAAACAGGTGATTGGTGACAGCCAACATGGCTTCACTAAGGGCAGATCATGCCTGACAAACTTGGTGGCCTTCTACAATGGAGTTACAGCATTGGTGGATAAGGGGGAGCAACTGACATTATCTACCTGGACGTATGCAAAGCATTGGATACTCTCCCACACAACATCCTTGTCTCTAAAATGGTTAGACATGTATTCGATGGGTGGAGCACTCAGTGAACAAGGAATTGGCTGGATGGTCACACTCCATGTTGCAGTCAACTACTCAATGCTCAGGTGGAGACCAATGACGAGTAGTGTCCCTCAAGGGCCCTTATTGGGACCAGTACTATTTAACATCTTTGTGGGGACATGGACAGTGGGATTGAGTGCACACTCAGCAAGTTTGTGGATGACATCAAGCTGAGTGGTGTGGCTGATACTCTAGAGGGAATGGATGCCATCCAGAGGGACCTTGACATGCTAGAAAGGTGGGCCTGTGCAAACCTTATGGAGTTCAGCAAAGCCAGGTGCAAGGTCCTGCACCTTGGGTAGGGCAATCCCAAACACAGATACAGCCTGGCTGATGAATGGTTTGAGAGCAGCCCTGTGGAGAAGTACTTGGGTGTATTGGTGAATGAAAAACTGAATATGAGCCAGCAATGTCCACTCGTAGTCTAGAAAACCAATCATATCCTAGGCTGCATCAAAAGAAGTGTGGCTAGCAGGTCGAGGGAAATGATTGTCCCCCTCTACTCCACTCTCATGATACCCCACCTGGAGTACTGTGTTCAGCTCTGGGGGCCCCAGCATAAGAAAGACATGGACCTGCTTAAGTGGGTCCAGGGGAGGGCCACAAAAATGATCAGGGGGCTGGAGCACCTCTCAGATGAGGACAGGCTGAGAGAGTTGGGGTTGTTTACCCTGGAGAAGAGAAGACTCTGGGAGATCTTGTAGCGGCCTTTTAGTACTTAAAAGGGGCCTGCAGGAAAGATAGGGAGGGACTCTTTATCAGGGATAAAGATGTGGTAGGATGAGGGGTAATGGTTTTAAACTGAAAGAGGGTAGATTTAGATTAGATATTAGGAAGAAATTCTTTACTGTGAGGTTGGTGAGACACTGGAATAAGTTGCCCAGCAAAGTTGTGCATGTCCCCTCCCTGGAAGTATTCAGGGCCAGGTTGGATGGGGCTTTGAGCAACCCAGTTTAGTGGGAGGTGTCCTTGCCCATGGCAGGGGGGTTGGAATGAGGTGACCTTTAAGGCTCCTTCCAAACCAAACCATTTTATGATTCCTTACTTGTTTCTCTCAAATTCATATTTGGCAGAGAAATATTCTGCTAGAAAACAAAGTATTTGTCCTACCAGAAATCTTTGGGGCTTGGAACAGGCTGTGTACGAACCTAAGTGATGTGTAATATGGACCTGATCTTAATTTTCATTAAATCTTTGGAGTGAATAGTGGATTGGGCATTCTATACTAATTATTTTTTCCACTGTTTGCTTTCTAGACAGAGGGGGACCAGGCTTCTTGCACAAAAAGAGGGAGAGGAAAATTGCATACCTCCAAACATACTCTCTCAGTCCCTGCAGGATGATTTTCCCCTCTAGAAGTGAGCTAGTTTTGTTATCAGTCATTTTCCTTATTCTAATTGCTAATTTAAATGCCTGATTCTGCAAATACTCATCATCAGTTATGATGTATAGTAATGAATCCTCCTTTCAGTTGTTTGTGCAGGATCAGATCCTGGCCAAGAAGCTGTCTGCAAGGTAAGAGAAACATGTTCCTTGACTATGCCAGTCTTATTTGACATTCATATTGCTATCTTGCTTTCACTACCCTTCCTGGAGAGAACATTTCTCAGTGCTACTGAAGACCTAGCTCCTTGAGCTGTACTTCATCCTTTAGTGCTAAGTGCTCTTGGAGCACTGAGGGTGAATAGATTCAGTTGACCTGAAGAGCGACAGAACTGATGAGACCTCCAGCAGAGTAAGCAAAGCCTAGGAAGCACAGAGGTGAGCAGGAAGCTGCAGTACCTTGCTGTTAAAGCCACTTGGATCATTTTCTCCTCTTCCTGCTCCCACTGAAGCACCCTGAGTGTGTCCCATTTGGGAATATCCTTACTGCAACGACCGTCCATCAGCCTCAGGTAGTGGATGGCAGTAAATAAAGGACTGTGAAGACACCTTTGCCAGATACCTCACGCTGCCAGTGCTTTGTATGTGAGTCTGTACTCCTCACCCATCCTTGTGACTTGCACATCCACTGAGCACAAAGAAACAGTAGGATAAAATACATTGGCCATACAGGTACTGTTTTTCCCTACTCACCTCATGTGCTGACAGATGGAGCTGCACACAAAAAGCCATCTCCGAAGACTGTCAGAGACACACTTGATTCTGGAACATGAACTGAAGTGATTGCTAAGTCTTAAGCTTGTGTTCGTGGTGCTCGCATCAGCAAGGCAAGAACACAAGCCCAACACCCATCACAGCCTCTTTGAACCCTGCACTGCAGGCTGTCAGTCTAGCCAGAAACCCCGCAATCTCATTTATGCAAAAACAAAACCAGAAAGACAGCTCCTCCTGATGGGAATAAAAATTAATTCCAGCCAAGCAGCACAGAACCTGAATTGCAAATTACGATGACAATATTTCCTTGTTCAGAAGAGACCGTCTCATGCCAAAGAAACGCCATTAGCATCAGAAACCCCATCCAAATAAATCACTGATGAAAACTCCAGAAATAGAATACAAAAGCAAGGGAGAGGCCAGGGCTCTCTTTGTAAAGAACTCACCATGCTGGAGTGAAATGGACCCACAGTAAACAAGGGACCTTTTGTTTCAAAAGGTATACTTTGGGCACCAAGAAAAAAGTGTTACTTGTATCTTGGCAGTGCTCCCAAATGCATGCTGCAAAAAAGACTGGTGATGTAATTAGGGCCACCACAGACTCAAAGATCTGGGTTCTGTTCCTGGCTCTACCCCAACCTGTGTGGTGCTCCAGCATTATTTCTTCTAGCTAGGATTCATCTCGCCTCACTTTAGCCATCCAACAGACGGGCATCTAGGCTAGGTGCTCTGCCTATGCTCACTCTGCAGTCCATGGGGAGAGACCACCCGTTCCAGAGGGCTGCTTAGCTCCTGTCTTGGACACCTGGCTTACGGCAGGATGCATGGCATCTGGATGTGCTGGTATCTCTTTGTTGACTAAAGGGGAAGATTAGGGCAGAGAATCAGCTCCTAGCTGTTAGCTGGCTACAGCTGGCTGAGATGAACTATGGCCTCTGTGTCTGCTATAAAAGTGGGATAAGAAGTCTTCTGGATCTCTTGCCCACTTAAAAGGGAAGCCACTGACTTAGGAGCTGCTTTCCTCCACATCTGTGTATTGCCTTGGGCACAATGGACCCTGGCAGAACTAACACAAACAACAAATACTTCTGCACAAGCCAGAAAGCAAACATCAGGGTCTTGCTTAGTGTAGCAAGTTAGAACAACTGTCTGAATAGGCTAAGCAGGGAGGTTACCATCCTTGAGCCTGTATCTCTCCTCCTGCACCTGGGTGGCAGGACAGTGGGAAGGCACTGCCCGATTCCTGCACTCTCTGAGCACAGGGGCTGTAAGCACAGTAAGATTTTGCTGTGCCGTACAAGGCAAGGAATATCCTGAGCACTTCTCACCATGCTTTCTTTTGCAAAGGCTGATCCTAATCTGCTCTTTTGAATAGCTGATGCCTGCTGAATTAAAGAGATTGCCAGGCCAATTTAGGCTTCTTGGCAAACTAACAGGAACATTTCCAGGGCTCAGATGGAGTGAACTTCAAGAGAAAAATGTAATTTTAAGAGTAAAATGAAATGTTGCAATATTGCAAGCAGAACACAATCCTTACTAGTAAGTGAATGAAGACAACCCATCTGGTTTCATTATCAGAGCACAGAGAAATACATGAGAATGACTATTTGGGACCACACCAAAGGTCCCTGTAGCCAAGTATCTTATCTCCAAGAGTACTGAGTAGCAACCGCTTAAATACTGTAAAAACATCAGCAAATATAGGTCTAGCCCCTTGTTTGCACTCAGAGCTTCCAACAACTTGCAGTTATGAACTTACTGAATGAGGTGGTTTGTCCTTCCAACAGCAAACTGTCCCTCCATGAATTTATCTAACCTCTTTTGAATCCATGTGTGTCTCTGTCCTCCAGATCACAAAGGCAGGAAGAAAAGTTCCACAATTTAATTATGTATCATATTATTCTGTTTTAAATTTATCTTAGTCCTGCTACTCAATAATTTCATAAGGTCTCCCTCATTCTTGTGTTATGGGCAATAATGAACATTTAACCTCCTTTCACTTCCTCCATGCCACTCAGGATCCTACAGACCCATACAAAGTCACTCTCCCTTGTCTGCTATAAGAGTCCTAGGCTGTTTATGCTCTCTGATACTAGAGTCATTATATATATTTCTGTTCATCCTTCCTGCCCTTTTGTGGACCTTTTCCAATCTTTCCACAACCTAACACATTCTTCTTTGGAGTTCATATCCAGAACTGCACACAGTAATCAAGATGTCAGTTTATCACTAATTATTTTGTTCTCTTTTTCAGTTTTCTGTTGTTCCTACTGCTGCTTTATATGTAGTTTTCTATTCTGTTTCCACAGTATCCAGAAGTTGTTTTCTTTTTCTTTCATAGTAATTCCCATCAATTTTTGTTTTGCCTTTTCCACTATTTCTGAGCACTACCAAGTGTTTGAAAAGAAACATGTACTAGAATGACTTCAAGATCACTTTCATGAATAGCAGCAATCTCCTTGGAGCCCAGCACGGAGCTTTTTATCCCATGGGCACTATATTTCTCAACAATGAATTTCATTAGTCATTTTATCACAGCTGAGAGCCCCCAGTGTTCACTCAAAAAAAAGGTGTCCCCTTCAGATAAATACGAAACAACTTGCCCTGGCAGTTCAGAATATTCACATCAGATTCTAACTTTTTTAGCACAAAGAACAGTAGCAAAAATGTCCACTTGTAATTTGCAAGCACGTATAGATTAACTGAAATGGCTGGTGGGCAAAGATGCAGCTACAGGTGAGGCCCTCTCTTAGGCTGCCCCACTCTCTGTCCTCCACAAAGAATTCCTAGAGTTGGGGTATTTAGGGTAAAAATTTTAGTGCCTAATCGTGCTATCTGCAATTCTCAGCTACCGGTTACCTGTAGCACCATGACTCATCTTCATTTCAAGACAGAGAAAGAATTATTAGTGCCCTACAGAAGAGTCAGCTTTTACCTAAATAAATAAAATACCAACACTCAGAGAAGGACAACTCTGCTAGAAACAACAGAGAGACTGACTGGGTCAAAACACCTAGTCCTTTTCACAAATCTGATGACTGTAGCCTGACTGTTCTGTAGTCTGTCCTCTTCTTGCAGCAAGGAGAAGGCTCTGCTACCTTTCTGATACTGTACTTTTCTCATCCTTTCTCTGCTCTGTGTGTGAGTTAATGGTAAGACCTGGGGGGGACATCTCTGCAAGTAGCAGATGCCCTGGAGATGTGCAAGTGGGGTACTGCTGTGATCTTCACCAGCTCTGAGAAAAAGTCAGTGGAGACTTAAAATAGTTTGGGATTTTGGTCGTTTGTCTGTATTACCTTGTTAATTAACAACACCTATCTGATGCAAAGCTGAGGCTTTAAGGTCACTGTTCACTACATGAGAATGCCAGCAATGTGACTGTACAGCAGCTACTAACTAGAGAAGAGCAGAGTCCTAGCGAGTCCCAGAGGCACTTTCAGGGGATCTGAGAAGTTTATTGAGTAGTCTGCTGAGAAGATAAGGTTGAGGAACCAACACTCCCTGGGTGACAAAGACCCCAGGAAAACTTGTCTCTCAACTGGTCTCTTCCCTTTGGGAATTTCCCTGGGAAGCAGTAATCGTGAGGGGGAACTACCAGAATACTGTCCCCTGCCTAAGAAGCTATTCACAGTAGTCAGCACTTCAGGTAGAGCTAGAAAGTAGGAGAGAGTGAAAGAATGGAAGAATGTTTATTCACAGTGACATTACTATCCCATCTACACAGGAGTAAAAGAGAGAAACATGAAGACAAGTATTCAGACTACAGCAGTCTGTGTATCTGTAAGCAACAAGGGATACTGAACAGGGGGAAATGCAAGGCTGTTGAAAAGATAAACTGAGCAGGTAGGTGTAATGCACGCAGCAAAACAACAACAAAAAAAGGTGAGAAAGCATCAATTTGTTAGAATTATTTTCCATTTCCTGAAGGTGAGAGCAGTAATTTTGGATAGAGATTAATATGGAGTAACACAGCAACCCCTGCACCTTATGTTCATTGCTACTCAAGATTATCCCACATCCAGTCCCAGACACTACAGCAGAGAAAGAGCCTTTTCACAACATCCAGGCCTGATGTGCCCTAATAGAGAGCTTATCCTTTGAGACACCCCTGGAAGCTGTCTCCTAACAAGAAAGCAATGAGTTTATGCTTAGAGAAGTCTCTCAAGATGAGCTTCTGGCAAAACACAACATATCTGGTCTTTCAGCAATTAGAAGAGCAGACACAGAGAAATCAGAGCCCATCAAGTAAGAAAAAAAGGTTTAAGTGGTGCTTCTAGAGGCAAGCCCTTGACCGAAAGGAGAGTCAGCACTGTCATAAGCCAAAAGCCCTGGCTAACACTGCCTATGCCTATGCATTTCTGAATGTTTATGTCAGGGACTGTAAAGGCCTAATCCCTATCTTGAGTTAAATCTCAATTTACTGCTTTGAAACTAGGTGAGTGCTTGCTACAAGATGCAATCCATGCCCCAGAGTATTATATGATTTCATCTCAGTGCACCTGTTGAATATTTTAAATCTCTCAATGATTCTTTTGCATTTGTTACTTACAAGAGCCATACCCCACTGCAAATAGGTCCTTGTACTTTGGATTCCTGTAATGAGAAAATATACATAAGATTGCATTTATTATTAACCATATAGTTTCACAGAAACGCACAGTATCACACATTAATATCAGAGTCCATTCTCACAGGACTGCATACAGTCTTGAGGGCTTGACCCTTTGAACGTGTGCACAAGTAAAGTTTGTGTACAAGTAATTCTTCCAGACTCAAGATGTATAAAAAATAGAACATCAGAAGACCACAGCAATAGATGAAAAGGATGAAAAGGGCACAGACAGACATTATGTCAATCTCCAGCACTTCTTATCCATTTCATAATCATGGAAAGTTTACTTTTAAAAATGAGGTCTTTGAGGAAAGGAAAAAAGACAGGGAAGTGTCAGTTTCCATCTTTCAGGGACAAGAATAAAGGAGTTTCTAAATTACAGCAGAATAATATCCAATAAATTTACTTTCCCTATCTGTTATTAAATAATGAAGGCTGCTTCAAGAGAAAGCTATGAGTTCATGAATTCAGGATCATTCCCCAGACCAGGAAAGGGAAATTCCCTACTGACCTAGCTGATGAACAGTATACTTGCTGAGGCATGCTGACTATGAGCAATTAGCCGTCTACTATGTTTTCTGAAGCCCCTTTATTTGAAAAACATCTACTTTCTTTACAACTTCTGGTCTGTGTGGACAGTTACTGTAAGGTTTACATGAGATAAAGGTCAGCGCTGTTGCTGTCCCTGAGCTCACACAGCACAACCAGTGGATAACGATTCCGTGAAATGAATGTATGTGAAAATTATCTAATGAGTGTTTTCTCTGACTTGCTGTTCTGAAATGGTAAAATAAAACCACTTCTCTTTTCATTTCTCCTCTCCTTTTTCACTTGAGCTAATACCTAGGCATCCTAAAGCTCTTGTTCTATCCACTAAATGCACTATCACTGCTAACAATGTGAGGAAAAAAACTAGAAAAGCTTATTACATAAGGCAATTTGGTGTTGTTCTTCCAATTTCAGGGCCATCTTTCTGTTATCATTTCCTGAAGACAAGAATAACAGCAGCACAAACTACCTATAAAAGATGCCATTTCTCCCAATTTTACATGTATTTTTACTGTTATTTTGTAATTCTCATACAACTACATCCTTGATATTCTATTGAAGTATAATTACTGCAGCAGCTTGAAAGGACAGAACAATCCTTCTCTGTCTCTCCATAGACCCTCTTTGGGAAGACACATATGTGTTGACACTGGCCCACAAACAAGAGAGGGGAGGCCTGGCTGCAGGGGAGCACAAGGCAGGAGCTGACTACGTGTGTCACATGCTCAGTGCATTAACTGAGCCAGTTCTGTGGAGATTCAAGCATGTTAAAAAGTAAAAGGACTCATTCAGGTCAGTGATGAGTGTTTTTTCATGGTAATAACCATGGCGATAACATCTCAGAAAAACAGAGTTGATCTGAAAGTATCAATGTTTGGTTTTGGTCTGACCAGAAATAAATATGCAAAAGTAGACTGCGGGGTAAGTGCCTACTAAACTAAACTGTGTAAGATCCCAGTACACAAATACCACTGTTGTCTTGGCAGCAATTGAGTATGTACCATAGACGTCTTGTCTGGCACCAGTGCCTCAGCATCGTATAGTCTATTGTGATACCTGTCTGGCCCATGCAGTATTTTCATTTCCCTTTCTATTACTTTAATTCTTTTGTGATGATACTTGTCAAAAATATAGCCGCTATCCCTTCTCCTCCCCTGGACTTTTCAGGATTGATTCCTACAGCATATTGTGCAAAGATATGACATGTCTATCCCAGCTTTCCCAAGAAAGGACTCTTCTTTGCTCTGCTAACTGCACTTGCTTTGCCCTAGTGCTGCTTAGAGCCTACTGTGCCTTCACCCTTTGATGAACGGCACAAGCCTGGCACATTCAGCCTTACACGAAGTGCTTTGCATCCAGAAGCACCAGGCATGTCTAGGTGCTGCCAAAGCAGATGATTGTAATTATCCAAAACAGGTGCCACGACATTCAATTCCACTCCCCTGTGAACAGCTGAGAGTAAGTTTGTAATAAAGACACTTACCAAGAGATGGCAGTAACTGCAAGTCTCTTGGTTTTGTCATACTGGAACTTCCAGAGAGGGAGGAGGGTTCCTTGCTGGTCTCTATATTCATCCGAGGCATCCTCAAAATATTTAAAATCTAAAACAAAAAAATCAAGGAAAAGGTCCCGGTGAATAAATAGGAAATAAATCAGCATCGTCCAGTGCCAGGGAAGCTTTAAAAAACACTGTTATGCTGACAGCCACTGCACAACCCAATTATTAGTATAAAAACTGTCTCAGTCCTTAAGTCTCAACTCCAAACCATCACCTAAGTCCTGTAAATGCATTTTACCAAGCACCAAGTCCTCATACAACAAAAGCTGATGATCTAAAAGCAGACAAATGATGAACAAGAAAGCAGAAGCCCAGGGCGAGGAGTGACCTCAGGCCACCCCCAGAGCTAGATGAGGCCTTCCAGGAGGGAGCTGTGCAGAGACAGCAAAACCCTTGCAAAGTAACATTGAGACTGAGTATGTCACTATGGCTGGAACCTGTATGCCAGCAGAGAGGTGCTCGGCACTGGCTGCTGTCACCAGCACCTGCATCTGGGAGGGAGCACCAGGAGGGAAGGGCCACAGCGACAGCAATGCTGACCAAACTTGCTGGCCACAGCCTGCTCAGAGCAGGGCTGATGTGGCATGCCCTTTGAATGCCCGTGGTCTGCTGCCCTGTTTGTCTTGTGTGAGTCAGCAGGTTCTTAGCCCTGCTCATTTTAGCTCTGTTTCTCTAGTCTAGTCTACTCTACTCTACCCTTGCTACAGCTGTGGCCACTCATCTGTATGAGTTCTGGCTTGAGGCAGAAGCATCTCCCAGCAGGGCCATACCTTGTGCAATGTCATCAAATGTGTTCTGATTCACCATCCGCTCCATTATTTTAGCAGCCTTTGAGATCTTGGTTATATCATCACTCTGTTGAAAAGAAAAACAGGGAAGAGAAAAGGTATTTTCTATCTGTTTACAGGTCCTTCAGACTTTGTGTGACTGAAAAAATTGAGTCCTTTGATCTTGAATACAGGATAATTTGAAGCTCCTCACACCAGCACCTAATGGTAAGGGCACTTGGATTAAGGCAATGTCTTTATTATAAGTTTAGCAAGATGTCATCCACAGCTGAGCTGCAGTAACTTCAGTGTTTATTTGTGATTTAGCTCAACTGTAAGGCACTTCTCTGTGAAGGCAGTTAGAGTCTTGCCTTCCTCAACTCATTCAAGCTACCTCAACATGGGATGAGCAAAAAGCACACACATGATCCCTCCCCACCTCACTTGATATTAGTTCATCAGCTTCAGTAATGAAATCATAGATGCTTGATCATGCATGAGCATACTCTCATCTCTAGCTGGAGTGTTTTAAGGTCTCATGTGTTAAGTAAAGATCAAGGGATTTAGAAATCCTTCAGTCACTGTGTAATTCCAATTTGATGCATTAATAGATACATAAACTCATACAATACATAACACATAGAAAGGATAGTTTGCTGTCCAGCTCTGGTGGAAATTGTTTTGATACTGTGGAAAATCCCATCCTCCTGGCCAGGGAACACCACAAGTGGGCAAGCTTGCGTATGTGAAGGTATGCAGACATATAGTCTTATAACCATCTTCTTACTAAACTCTGCTCCTAACTATTTTTTGTGTGAATGTGCTCTGTATCCTCTGTATGTGCAAACACTAGCAAAATCCCAGATGGATTAACTGGCAAGTAAGACAAGAAGCCTGGGTGCCAGCAACTGGAAGGACAGAGCTTCAAAGTCTGAGGACTTATGCTGGGCCATAAGGATGATGCCAGCACACCCCTGCGCAATGATGTAAGAATGCCAAGGTGTATGCAAAGTGCTCTGACAGCATGCTGCTCCAAGGACCTGAATCCCCATCTAGTGCTGCTGCCCCAAGCCCTATCAGTGTTTCAAAGCCTTTCATCTTCAGACCCCTGCTAGGTACTGATGGCTGCCAGCACAGCATGATTTCCTCCACAGTGGCAACACTGAAAAGAAACTTGTCATCCTTGATACAGCTCAGAGAGTGCCCTGAACATGAAAAGAAGAAGTGAAGTGACTTGCCAAAACTATGCTGCACAGTCACAGTCAGAACGAAGAACATGACTTCAGATTATGTGCATCCCAGACCTCTGCTTGTTTCTTGGGCTCTGCACAGTCTCAAGGGAGACTGAGAGTTTTGCTTCAAAGAGCATGAAACCCAAAGGGCTACATAAAGATGACAGGACAAAGGAGGAAAAAAAGCAATTCTGTAATCTGCAACGCTTGTTATAAATCCATAGTTTGCCTACACCTTCAGTAATGTGTGCAGTCGTCTTCTACCATCTGAGAAAGGATAAAGTAGAACTCAGAACCAAGTTCAGAGAAGGGCAACAAGAATGGTCCAAGTTTGGAATAGTTTCTGCACCAGGAAAAACTGAGGCTAGGACTTGCCAGTCTGGAGAAGACATGGCTTGGGAAGACATGAGACAGGTCTATGAAATCCTAAATGGCCCAGAGAGGATGGACAGGGATGGACTGTTCACTGTCTCTTCTGATACAAAAAGTAGGGGTGTCAAGTCAACCTAGTGGAAGTCAAGTTGAAAATAAACAAAAGGAGGTGACTTATAGAAGGATGACACATCTGTACAACTCCTTGTCAAAGGGGTGCTGTAGATGAAAGAAAGGTTTCAAGGAAGACTGAACAAGTACCTTCATCTACGTGCCAGAGAACATCAGGCTTAGGAAACAGACGAAAATAGTTGAAGGCTGGAAGAATATTTGGGGCTGGCATATACTCTTGCTGTGTTCTTTCCCTTCCTAACACATTCACTTGTGGTTAGAGCCTTCATCTGAATCATTGTGCCCACTGTCATGTTCTTCAGGTTTGCCCTGGGTCCATGGGAGGACTTCTTGAAAACAGCACAGAGAATTTAGTGTCATGTTCAGAATTTAAGAAAGCGCAGGAGAAGATATTTTCAAATTTTAACACAGTATGATATTTCCTAGACATTAGGGATTCATAAGTAATAAGAGAAATTAAAGAGGGAGAGAAAGAGGATGCTTGAAACATCTCCATTACAAATCAATACTCTCAATTGCTGGGACTTCTCTCTTTTGACTTTTAAGTTGTCATTATTGCTTCTGCCACAATAAGACCCGCCTTCCTCTGAAACACTTCCTAAAAAAAGCAATTCACCAGTCCAGAAATATTGGGATCATGACTGTAAAAATGTAATTGGCTGTCACCAGCATATTCTCTGAGTAAGCTTAATTGACAGAGGTTAACTGTGGAAAAAGTTACAATTTGATTTAGAAAGAGAGAAGCACAACAAACACTTTTCTTTCCAACACTGTAAAAGTCATAGTTACGAGGTATAAAGAACAGATCCCCTGGAGTCCTGCTGTTTCATCAAGTGCGATAGCTGGGCTGTCTTCCATTCACTTGTTACGCAGGGAAAAATCTCTCTTCTGTTTTAACATGCACCTGCTACTGGAAGGAGTTGGGGAAGAACAGCAGTGCTGTACCCTGCAGACATGAGCAGGATCATGGCTTTTGTTCCCTCGTACATCCAAGGAAACTTGCACTGCAAGCATTCTGATTTTCCAGCCTGAGACATCATTCTGGGCTGAAGATCAGAAGGTAAGGCTTATTTTATGTGTTCTCAAAGATGAATGCTAAATCCTACTTCATCTATAAGTTTTTTTTCTTGTCAGTGGAAAGCAGACTTTGAACAAAAAGCCCCTGTAAATACAGAAACAACGTATTATTCAATGGAATTTTTCCTGCAATGCAGGAAACTCTCCAGATGAATCAAAAGAGGTTTAAGTCAGCTTTCCTGTTAGGTAGCTATGCTGTTAGCAGTGCAGCCATGAATAACTACATTTTTGGCATTAAACTGGATCACGGTATGTTATTTTCTCATTGGATCCTGTCCTATTTCAGGTTTGATTTATTCTGTATGTTACTGAAATAAATCTTTGGTGGATGTAATAGGCCTACTTTATCCTTTTTTTTTTTGAGACATGTGTTTGAAACTCATTTTATTCTTGTAGGCCAACTCTGGGCTAGCTAGCCAAATGTAATGAGAGCTCATCAGTTATCAAATTTGTTTTGTTTATTTCTGTGCATAAATTATTTTTAGAACAGCAATAAAGTTAATGGAATCATATGTAAGATGGATAATGGGCTAGTACTTTGAAAATAAATGCCTTGATCTTGCTCTACTATTCATTAACACTAATTGCTTCATATTTGCCTCTCAGCAGCTGGCCAGTTGCAATGTGTAACCCAGTAAACTGAAGCATGAAAAAAGGCTTCTGCTGGTGTATAACTGCACACCCAGAAGACAAACCGCACCCTAAAACCAGTGCAGTAACTGCTCATATCTCTGGCAATACATGTACTGGCAATACTAGAAGAACTAAAAGGATGGTACAGGGGTGTTGTCACCTCTTTCCCAGCGCTGCAAACACCCACTGCAAATCCCAAACAGGTTGAATCCTGTCAAGTAGTTATTCATTTCCAGAATTGTACTCATCTGTTAATTTTCACTGTTTGCTTTTAATTCTGATACTCTAAACAGCAGATTGAAGACAAGGGAGTCGGTAGGAACTCATCTACTCCTTGGGATGACCAGGAACAGGTGAACAATAATGTGAAGTTTAATTGCATTTGAATTTCAGCTGTTATGTAAAAAATAATTGTGGTCATCCAAGAGCTTCCAAATGATAACTATGACCCTGTGGACTGGGCTGTGTCACCAGGCATATCTCAGAAATGGGTAATGCTATAGTGAGATAGACAAGTCAGACAGGACCTCACATGATTCAGGAATGCACATTTCTTTCTCTCTCTCTGTTAAATATAAATTTTGTTTGGATTCTTTAAGAAATTGTTCAACCACTTCTGCTTCAGCAGAGATTAGAGACCATTCCAGCGGAGTAAAGTTCCAGCTTTAACATATTCCTAACTGGTTCACATTCATCTGTATTTCTGTGGACACCATCCTCTGTCTTAGTAATTCTTCTCCCTCTCTGTTATCTACCTCAGATTCCCTCTCTATCTTTGCATAACCAGATAAATATGCTGAGATTTTTTTAGTCTCTTGTATTCAAGCTTTCCACTTATATTCTTTTCCATATCTATGCAGGTTTATAATCTATCATCTCTGAAAAGGGGTGATCAAAATCATATGCCTGCACCACTCCAGATAAGGTATCACCCCACCTTACATAACAGAAATAGTATTTCTCTGCTATCCCTCACAAAATATACTCCAGCAATGCACTTGTCTTCTCCCAGCCACATCACAACTCACCAAATGATAAACTCATATTTCTCCCCATCATTTCAAACTGTAAGCCCTCACCTTATCAAAGATTGCTTTGATTCTTCAAAATGCACAATATTCCTCTCCACCAGTCCCTCCCAGTCTGTACTAACAACTGTTCTGGTTTATCTAATAATTTCCTAATGGCACTATAGCAATAGCTTTACAGAACTTCAGCTAGATTACCTTTACTTTCCGTGTTAAGGGAGATTACAACTTTTCTCTTGTAAAAGAAAGATGAGATTATTTGGACACAGCCTACCTTTGGTACACACATGCTATTTTATTCCAGTTTCTATTTACTCTCAATTCTCTCTTCTTTCTCTCCATATTAATTCTATTGCCTCATATACTGTTAAAGGTCAGACTAATTGAACCATTTATAACATCCTTGTTATATTCCAGTTACATTGCTCCACCCCTCTTTAGATAGACTCATTAAAAATCCTTACTATCAGACTAGTGATTTCATGCTTTGTCACCTCAGGGTGAGAGGACCTAGCCTTCATCAACTTAATTGCACTAAGCTCTTTGCATTTTGCTTCTACCTCAGATACTGTCATTTCTATGCTCACGCAACATGAGGAGGGTTGTACTGGATCAGACCAAGAGTATCTCTGGGCCAGGATCCTCTCTGTAATCAGAGCCATAAGCAGATGGCTCAGGAACAGTAAGAACAGGACAAGCAGATACAGCACTTCTGCCTGGTTCTCTCTGCTTCCAACTATTTTCATCTCAGAAAATGTTGTATCATTGCTCTTTGATATTCTGTGTTCTCCATGTTCTGTTTGCTGCCTTTATTGAAAACTGAGGAAAAGTTTAAAATGTTGTATCACTGCTCTTGGATATAGCATATCCTCTTCTCTCTAGATCCATTTGAGTAATGGACATATTGAGAGATTTCCAAGAGTCCCTCATCATAGTCTCCATTCAAACACTTTCTGTCATTCCAACTTTTATTCACTCATACGTTTCTTTATATCATTCTCATCCTTTCATCTGCTGGAATCCCTGGTTATCCCTATTTCTTTTTCTGTTGTCTGCCTCTCTCTTCTGCTTTGCCATGCCACATCTTCCTTGCTTCTTCTCCTCATTCTTCAGTGCAGTGCATGACTTCATTCTACTTCTTTTCCCCTAGTGAGGAGCTCCTACTCCACAGTCAAGTGGAGTAGAAGCTAAGAATTGACTCCACTCCTGTCAATTGACTCCACTCACTCTTTTTTTTCCTCTCCTCTCCTCTCCTCTCCTCTCCTCCCCATAGACCTACACATGACCACATGTAATGCCTGTTGTAACTCTGATTTTAGCCTTGGATTACTTCAGGTTGCATTTTTCCAGTTACAACTGGAAAATTCAGCAGGTTTTTCATACACTTCAAGCTAGTCCACCAGCTTCCCAGAGGCCCTCAATTTGGGACACTGTCTCTGCATAAAGAAGCTTTCCCTTTCATTTTTCAAGTGTATTAACTTTCTGGATTCCCTGCAAGCCCTCTGGAAAGTGCTAAGAGTGAAAAGCAAAGCACCAAAGGGAGGGATCATGGGTGCCTGGATTTCAACTTCCCACTGTTGTCAGTGGAGCATGCAGCAGGTTTTTTACAATATGGTTTCACTGGTAATTTTTTTATTTCATTTTCATCATCAGCTCATAGCAGTCCACCCTTTAAGCCCATACTTGTACCATTGACTTCAGGCTTAATTCTCCAAAATGTACTCAGATGAAAGGTTTATGTTTTTGAAAGGACTATGAATTTCAGTGGCAAAATTCACAGGAAGAAGCCTGTCAGAACATGTTCCTGGTCTGTTTATACTATAAGGCTTTTGATGGCACAGCACTGCTAGGGTAGCTACACCAGTCAAATCCTCTACAGTTGAATCAGCCATATGGTATGAAAGTGCTAAAGCCAGTTTCAGGATCCAGTTTATATCACATAGATTTATCTTAGTTATGTTGCTATATCTACACCTATTCTAGGGGCAAGCTAAGAATTGACTTCCATGATTCTGTATCATAGTTCTCAGCGCATTTTGCTCCAGTCATTATAGAAATTATTTCAGTTTGCCTTCTACATGGTTTAACTTATACTGAGGGGGTGGGGGGAAAGTAACCACCCACAATTCTGTATGGATCAAACTCTGTTAAACCCTAACAGAAACTTCCTGAACCCCCTGAACACATTCCGAAACATGAAGAAAACCTTTCAGGGTTGCCGTATCCTATTCTCAGTGCTTGAAGTGGGATCACATTTTTAAGATGGGGATATTGTCACTTCAGGGGAATGAAATGTGGCATCCCTGAAAGGCACTCCTAGGCTACTCCTGACAGAGCAGCCTGGATTAGGAGTCAGTATCACCTTTGCAGCAAGATCACACCACCAGCTTGGAGCCTGGCAGGAGTTATGATACCATGATATGGCTGGGCTGGGAAGCCACACTAATGGAGGCTACTCCAGTTCAGCAGCCCTTGCCATTCACCCTGCTACTCTATAGGACTCAGGGTGGCTGACATCCTCTTGGGATGATCACATCACCATGACTGAGGTATCACCATGCTGTGTAACTACTGATTGTGGCATAGGACTTCAAACATTGGAAATAGCCATTTTTGTCACTTTCCAACTAAACGAATAAGCGATGCATCAAAGATCCCCCTGCAAATTAGGTCAAGCCTCCCAGAATCATTATTCATTTTAAGTATGTAGGCTTTAATTTCAATTAAGTATTATTAACTTTTATAGAAATTATATATAATATAACATTTAAATGTATATAACTAGAAAAATATAAATTATAATTCTATAACATCTTTAAAATAATAAAAAATAGTGAAATGTGTTCCACTACAGTGATTTAGTAACATTTTGAAAGAATCCTAAATTTCTCTGCCTTTCACATTGGAAGATTGTACCTAAAACTTCTGCATCACTTGGAATTCCTTGAAAAGTTACACAGTGTTTCTACTTATGTCATTCTTTTATCCCCCACATCCTAATCAAAAATGAGACACAAACATGATAATGCACAACAAAGAAAGCTATAAATCTCACTTGGAAATCAGGTTCCAAGACAAGATTATGGCTTTACACTGTTTTGTATTCCCATAAAAGTACAGCAAAATGGAAATACTGTTTTGGAAATACAGTTCCTAGCAAAAACTATTTTTGCATGTCTTAGGGTTACTTGCCAGCTGAGACAACTAGCTACACAGCCAACATGACTTGCTAGATTTCAATTGACTTGCAGTATGGATGCATCCACCACCACCACTCTGAGCAGGCTTCTTCGAGCATTATGAAAAGTACCTGTAACTCCAGAGAGGTTAACTTCCTTCCCTTCTTCTTCTCCTCTTCTCTCTTTGCTATCTGAGCTTTTGGTTTGTCTTTCTCTTTTGACCTTTCCATTTTCTGAAGCTCCTCCACATAGGCATCATAGATCTCCCACTGAGAGACAGACAGAGGCAGGATTTATCAGGACCTGATTATTCTCCAGAAAACAGCCATCTACACCATCACAAAAATATGATAGTCCTCACAACAGTAACACCATCACTGGAATTAGCTGAAGACCACTGGCTTGTTGCATGAAAAGTGAAGGATTGAAGCCCAGGATTTTTAAAGCTTGATGTGGCATGTCTTACATATTAAGAACACATTATTGTATTCTTAAGAATTCCCTTCCCCCAACACTCATCTTGTGGCTTTGACTCCATATCTTTTTTGTAGGACATTCTGTTTGGCTAATTTACAGTGTTTAATAGGAAACACGCATTAAACATCTGTTTTATGACATTTTTCTTGTGGTGTTGGAAAATTAAATTGTAGCTGCTTAACACAATTCAAATCTTGGACTCTAACTCTGCAGCATATGAGCAAACAGAAACTGAGAGCAGTTTTACATCTTCTGCAATGCCACATGCCAGGAATGTCTTACTTGAGTAGAAACAAAAGTAATTTTTCTACTTAAGAATTATTCATTAGTGTTGGAGTGCTAGTACTGTATCTGAGGCAGGCACATTACTTTCAGAACAAAAGGCAATCTAATTCTGATACATCAGCTTAGGAGAGGGACTATGATTCAAACACAAAATATAGAGTAGAATATTGGAATAAAGGTAGCAGAAACCTTTAGCAAAAAAACCTGCATTATGTTGTAAATTTGCAGGCGAAACAAGGTGGAAAGATGTCCCAAACACCAGGGAAAGGACAAAGACGATGTGATGAGACGAGTAGAAGGAGCAGAACAGGAAACTTTGGAGGAAGAAATGATGAGCATAAGGAAAAACAAGAAAGAAAAAGGGTTAAGGAAAAACAAGAAAGAAAAAGGGTTAAGGAAAAACAAGAAAGAAAAAGGGTTGAGGAAAAAAGAGCTTATGCTAAAATATTATTTTATATCACTCAAATTTTCAACAGAATAAAAGGAAATCGAAGGAACACTTTTCCTATTAGTCTTCAAACATTTCATGCAAAATTTTAGCAACAGCCTGATTATCTTAAATAGCTCTGTTCTCTCTAACTCTCTAACTCTCAGGTCATCTCACTGTCAGAAAAAAATAAAGTCCAGCTGGAGAGAGGGAAGATCTCAATCTAATTACTCTGTGATTTCAAGTTCAGGAATAGGCTGGGTTACAGTTTTCAGCTTGACAGAGACACCTTCACTTCCCTTTCTTTCACTTTCCTGTAACAGCATTTTTTAATTTGCTGCCATTAGCTTATACTTTCTTCTGGGTGTTCCTGTAGTACACTGGTAATGAAACGGGATTTTCAATACCAGTTTGGTACACTGGTTTGAAACAGTATTTGCATCAGTGCCAAACACAAATAAATTTTGTAAATATCTGTGAGAATTAATCAGCAGAATTGCCTGGATTCCCTTCCCAATGAAAGGTATGCATAAAATATCAGGCAAAATATTTTTTTTTTTTTAATTTTTAAGAGATGGAGAAAAATTTGTATAACAATTATGGAACAGTTCATCATGAATAAACAGGCACATTCCCACTATATAAAATGGAGCTAAGTCTATTGCAACAGTCTTAAAGTGGGCCTTCCATGTTCCTTGTGCTGTGGTTCTCGTTGGGTTCAGCTTTAGGCTTTACATATACATACAGCTAAACCGAGACAAAGTAAAAACCACAATATTCCAAATTCTTAAAAACACTCCCCAAAACTCCATGAACCCTTGTTAATTCCCAGCTGTACAAAACATTCAGAGGTCTCCACTCTCTAAACACAATGCTCAAAGTGGAGCTAGCATGCAGACATGTCTTAAGTGCTTTTTCATTATTTTGTTCCTGCATTTTGAGACCCCATTGAACCTACTTCTGATGGGATCAGCTGATGAAGGTATCCTGCAGCTGACCAGGTATTGAATGCTGGATCACAGCTCCTCCCAAATAACCAGCTCACTCACCACACAGTGATGAAAGATCTTCAGCAACAGAAGAGTCCCTACCCCAAAGACATCTGGGTCCCCAGAGGAATCAGTGCCTGCAAGAGGCAGTTGCAGTTGTGGCCCTGTTCCTGCAGAGCTCAGCTGCAGTCCACCTCTCGTTGAGTCCAGAACCATTCTCACACTCTAGTTTCCCCATTTCTACTCCTTTAAGACTCTCTAAAGCAGACTGGCCAGGGTGGCTGGGAAGCAGTAGATCAATGAAAAGCAGCTAAACAGAGATACTTGACCTTAAATATATAAACTATTAGTAAGTTCACCCATTAAGGCAGAAAAGAGGGCCACACTACTTTGGTCTCAGATTTAAACCAGAGATCAAAGCCACAGTATGGGATTTCATTCCACTGCAAGGATTGCAAACATAGAAATTTGTTTTTTATTTTCTCATATCTCAGTTTCCTAAATATACTCTGAAAAAACTTTAAAGGTAAAAAGGATATACCTGGTTAGCAGTGGCTGAGAAATTTTTACAAGGTGTAGGCTCCGATTGACACGCTCTTTCCTGAATAAAGAAAAAGCATAAAGTGTAATCTTTGCATTCAAACTTTTTGCAGTGACATAGTCCAACTGTGGAAACAGCCGTCTCATAGCAGGTGGTTATAATAATATTGACCTAAGATTAATTCAACATCTAAATGACTCCCAGAGCACTTCACAAACATTATCACTGATCATGCAACTACAAATAGATTTTCTTGTGGACCAAAAGAAGGTTCACAACACCTTCTGGGTTTTTTCTGACATCCTTAAAATATTTAATTTCAGTATTTCATTTTGAAGGAGTTGAAACGGTTTGTTTCACCGCTACTGTTTCAAACATTCTGCTACCAGTCACAGTATCAGTTACAACATCATAGAATCATACAATGGTTTGGGTTGGAAGGAACCTTAAAGACCATCTCATTCCAATCCCCCTGCCATGGGCAGGGACACCTTCCACTAGACCAGGTTGTTCAAAGCCTGATCCAACCTGGCCTTGAACACTTCCAGGAAGGGGGCATCCACAATTTCTTTGGGCAATCTTTCCAGTGCCTCGCCACCCTCATAGTGAAGAATTTCTTCCTTATATCTAATCTAAACCTCCCCTGTTTCAGTTTAAAGCTATTACCCCTTATCCTGTCACTATATGCCCTTGCAAAAAGCCTCTCTATAGCTTTCTTGTAGGCCCCATTCTGGAAGGCTGCAAACTGGAAGGCTGCTATAAAGTGTCCCCAGAGCCTTCTCTTCTCCAGGCTGAACAACCCCAACTGTCTCAGCCTATCTTCATAGGAGAGGTGCTCCAGCCCTCTGATCTTCTTCCTGGCCCTCCTCTGGACTTGCTCCAACAAATCTGAAATCCTACCAAATTTGAAATACATTAAAAAGCCACTTGGGTACAGCATCAAAACAAAAGAACAGAATGATAACCTATGAACAATTCATTTGATGTTACTGAAATAGTATTTTTGCCACCCTTACATCAACATTCTGAAATAAATGAATATATTTCTGTGAAACCTTCATTTGATGGAACAGCATTTTCTTTCAAAACACTGTTGTGTCAGGACATTTTTAAGAAACTGCCTGTAGCATTTCACTGACCTCTGAAATAAAGCAGTCTCAGGGGTGGAAACTGCACATCCAGTACAGCACACAGCAGTACTTCACAGCTATTTAAGGTCTATATTCTGCTTTCAAAGGCAGAATCACACAAAGGCACACAAGCCTCTCCCCGTAAAATGAATCAGAAGAGAATATGCAGATCTGGGGACAGAGAAATAACAAATCCCATGGCCTTCACTGGGATTTTTGAAAGATGCAGAATCTTAGCTCAGACTTTGCAGTAAGCACCCCACTGCTGCATAAACTATCCTGAGATCCTCTGTCTCTAATAGGCAGAGATGGTATTCCTTCTACGACACAGTAGCTCCAGCAACACAGTAACTCTTAGATCTCTCCAAGCCCATCAGATGTAAACGCATCTCACTTCAGGTGTAATGGCTGCAAGAAGGCAGGCAGGCTCCCTAGGGAAGCTGTATATACTCTGATTCCAGGGCAGCAAGGAAAATGAGAGAATTTTCTCTCTGCAACTTGTATTTCTGATTCAGAAAGCTCCTTTTTCAGCACTCAGCTGGGGGCCAGCATCACCAGTACTGCTCGGTCAGGAGGCCCTGTGAAGAAACACTCACTGGGAATGGCTGCAGGCTCTTGGGTCTGTACTGATTGGAAAGTGCATGCACAGAGTGGGAGGGAGATGTAACCTGCAGCAGCAGTAAAGATTTATCATACTTATGTGGGTCTGTTACTGTAGTACCTGTGCTTAACCCAAGAGTAAATACCTTTATCTTTTTCATAGAGGGGCACTTATATCCCTGCTCCATGGGTAAGAATTGAAGTACAAGGCCATAAAGGGACACCATGGCAAAAGGAAATTGAATTCATGGATTCCAAACCCTCAGCTGCTACCCTAATCATTGCTCTATACTTTTTCAGATGAGAAAAGACATGAAAAATGTTATTTCCAAGTAGAGGTTTTAAGGATTTACAGTAGCCCCAAAACTTCTTGTAGGCTGTCCAAGAATCCATGAGGCAAGAAATTTTCTGTCACCATTTTCATCACCCCAAATGTTTTATTACAGTAAACCACTATTTTTTCTCCTAATAGTATCTACAGAGATCACAGGATACGACATAAACACAGATGATCCCCATGCCCTCCCAAAGTATCTCCAAGTTACTGAAGGAAATGGCAGCAGCAGCATACCCGCATAGGGTTGTTGAGTGTCCTTGAAGCTCTCTCAATGAAGTTGAACTGGTTTGCAAGCTTCTGCTCCTTCGCTCTTGGGGGAGGAGGCTCTTCTGCCTCTGCTGCCTCAGCTACTTCTGCTGTTCCCAAACCCTCTGCCTCTTCCTCACCCGCAGCCTGCAAGAAAATAGAGCAGTGACTCCACCCTGAAAGAACCAGACATCTCTTTGCTTCTTCAGAAGCACTTCTTAGACTACTGGATTCCTGCTGCATGGTGAAGTAGACTACAATCAAAGATTCAATATTTGAGATGGAAATTAGGAGACTTCCAGCAATCACAGCAAGGAGATACTGTAACAGTATCTAAACAGGAATATGGAAAACGAGGAACTGAAGTTACTTTAAAACAAAGCCTGACATAAGTGAGAAAATATAGCATGACTGCCTTTGATAAAATGGACTCAGGGACCAGAAGACTGAGTTAGAGTCCCACTACCCTGTGTTTTCATTTCCTTGCTAGACAAGGAGCTTTTTCTGAAACTAGTCTGAACTTGATTCCAGGGCCTGACACTGTGAATAAGAACAAAATTCTCACAGCATAGTCCTTTCCTGATCAGCCAACTGCCTTTAAATCAGGCCAGTGCTTATTTCAGGTAGTTATGCCTGCAGCTTTCACCCCTCCACATTCTGGTTTTCACCAATTTCTCTTTCAGGAATGAACATACTGTCCAGGAGTATTTCAGATCCCAGCAAATTACACTGTATCTTGACATAACATCTGGATAAAGACAGACCTGGTGTGTCGGGACTTGTCATTCCCCTGCACAGCTTCTCCAAACCAAAAAAATGGCAGGAGGACCCCAGCTGTTCAGTAGAATCTGCAGGATCTCACCTACAGCAGAGACATCTCAGGTATAAAAGAATCAATCACAGAAGCTTCTCAGCAATCCCATTTTATAATAAAGGAATTTCAAATCTCATATTAAAAATAAAATGGACAGCTCTCAGCTGACTATGGAGAATTACCTGAGTATCTCCTGTGCTTTCTTCATCTTTAATCTCTGCCTCTTCAGATGTTACTGCAGAAGTCTCAATAGGAGCCTTTTCTGGTGATAGAAAATATAAGTGAGTAAGCCCAGGATAATAGGACATAATATTCCATATTCTGCAGATTCTTCTATCTTCTGAAGCATTAATATACAGATGCATTCTTTTCTAATGCTATCTCATTAGACAATGCAGTAACCAATCCCCAATTTGAAGCGTGATTGTTTGCTCAAAGCCCAAAAAGGAAACAATGTTATTACTAGAATAAAACTGCAGTAATTCTGGCTGGACTGAAATAAAAAAATCTGATTTCAACTCAAATCAAACTTCTAAAATCCACTTCTGATCTGAGTAGCTTTGTTTCTGGGTATCCCTTCAGCTCTGGACCTTTCTGCCCTCCAAAAATCGCTGCAATTAGGTACAACCATGAAGAATGCTTTCAAGGTACATATAAGTTATAACATGGTTTGTTCTTGTTTATATGAATAAAAATGAATATACTAGAATCATAGAATCATAGAATCGCTTTGGTTGGAAAAGACCTTTAAGATCATCGAGTCCAACCGTTAACCTAACCCTGCCATCCCACCACTAAACCATGTCCCTAAGCACCTCATCTATCCTTCTTTTAAATACCTCCAAGGATGGGGACTCTACCACCTCCCTGGGCAGCCCATTCCAGAGCCTGACAACCCTTTCAGTGAAGAAGTTTTTCCTAATATCTAACCTAAACCTGCCCTGGCGCAGCTTCAAACCATTCCCCCTCGTCCTATCATCTGTTACCAGGGAGAAGAGGCCGACCCCCACCTCCCTACAGCCTCCTTTCAGGTAGCTGTAGAGGGCGATCAGGTCTCCCCTCAGCCTCCTCTTCTCCAGACTAAACAACCCCAGTTCCCTCAGCCGTTCCTCGTATGACTTGTGCTCCAGACCCCTCACCAGCTTGGTTGCTCTCCTCTGGACATGCTCCAGCAATGCAACATCCTTCTTGTAGTGAGGCTCATATTCAGCCGGCTGTTGACCAACACCCCCAGGTCTTTTTCCACCAGCCAGCTTTCCAGCCACTCTTCCCCAAACCTGTAGCGTTGCATGGGGTTGTTGTGACCAAAGTGCAGGACCTGGCACTTGGCCTTGTTGAATCTCATACAGTTGGCCTCGGCCCATTGATCCAGCCTGTCCAGGTCCCTCTGCAGAGCCCTCCTTCCCTCAACCAGATCAACACTGCCACCCAGTTTGGTGTCGTCTGCAAATTTATTGAGGGCACACTCAATCCCCTCATCCAGGTCATTGATAAAGATATTAAACAAAACTGGACCTAGAACTGAGCCCTGGGGGACACCACTTGTGACCGGCCGCCAACTGGATTTAGCTCCATTCACCACAACTCTCTGGGCTCCGCCATCCAGCCAGTTTTTAACCCAGCAAAGAGTACACCCATCCCTAGATGGCCATGAACCGCCAGCTTCTCCAGGAGAATGCTATGGGAGACTGTGCTGAAGGAGACTGTGTCTTGTGAGACACAGCCTCAGCCTTGTGAGAGAATGATAGAGGTCTATATTCCAATCACAGCCTTAAGTGTGTAGTCATACTAGCATCAAGCTGCTTGAAACTAGCTGGTTTGGAATCTACAAAAAGAACTGCCAACAACAACAATCCATGCTTTCATGGCATTGAAGATCCTATTGACACTAGTTGAAATCATCATGCACATTTTGTTAAGTTTAAAATAAAAGAGGCACCAACCCTTAGAAGCTGCAAGTAACAATAATTCTCAGGAGCTTATCCAGTGTTATCATTGTGCTTTGTTACCACCTTTAGGGGGACACGCTTTACGGCACAACTCCTTTCACAAACGGCAGAAATATGAGAAAAGCGCTAGGCAGTACATCTTTCCCTGCTGAAAATTCAAACCTAGGACTCTTCAGTATCAAGAAAGCTTTACAGCCTCTGATTAAGGTGTCTTTTTGACTGAAAACATAAGAATGGCGACAATAGCTTACATCAAAGGTCCAACTAGCTCAATATCTTGTATCTCACATTGTCCAGAAGTAGATGTCCTAGTAAGAGTGTAAGAATTGGTCAAGTATATGGTAGTTTCCTGAATGCTCACCAGGCTCCAAACATTTCTGCTTTAATACTTTAAAACATGGCTGAAACTTTCAAAGCAGACTGAGTTTAGACATGTACATCCAACTAATGGTAGTGGAAGATGTTTAAAAGGCACTAAATAGGTCTGAAAATTTCAATGGTAGTGTTCACATGGCTCAAAAAGCCTGCACCATTTTCTACACCATGGCAAACATCTGGCTGATTGTTTTTTCTCCTTTTGTTTCCTGAGAAGGACACAAGCCAAAGTAGGAGCTGTCCAATTCTACGGTGATGAAGCATAATCATTCCTTCATGCTGAGGAAGTGGTCCCCGTGCCTACCTGAATGATTGTTTTCAGGAAATAATCCTACCTGCTGCAATGCTTAACCTGATACTCTGCCGTCTGCCTTCATCTGAATCTTTGAGTATCATGTTTCCATTCAAAGAGAAGTGAATGGCCATTTGATCCACATAGCTTACTGGCTTGTATGCTCGTTCCTACAACAAAGAAAAAACCAACAAAATCAGCATTTAAAAAAATATTTTAAACCTGAAATACTGTGTAGCCTGAATTACTAAAGTAAGAAGATCCATACTGATAAATATATCTTTGTTACTGGCAAATTTACACTGAATTTCTTCCAGCCAGTATTTATATCTCAGGACACTGAGAGCCATAAATTAAAAATACAAGGAAAAGAAGCAAGAACACGAAAGCTCTAGTTCTCCACCACTACCACAGCAAGTGAGTTTAAATGTAGTTCTAGTGGACCTCTACTACACAGCACTCCCTAAGACACTCTCATGTCCTGTTGCACTAAGATCCCTGAATGAGTTGTTGTAACTATACAAGAGCAGCACCATACGCAGAGAACAGCTCTGGTCTGGAGACAGTATGGTCTCTTAGAACCATGCCCAGGGTATAAGCACTGTATGAATTCAGCTGTTTGCAGCTAGCTTGATTAGCATCTGCTTGTGGACCACTGTACAGTGCAGGTACATACCTAGGCCCACTTCAGTCACTGTGGAGGATCTGAAGGTATGGATCATTCATCATCTGTTTCTGTCCCATAAATACAAAACATCAACTCCAAATAGAAGAGAAAGTGACCTTATTTGTTTCCACAAGACTGATTTCCTTTCTCTGGTGATCCCATGTAATGGTTGGTCAAATTAGTTACAGTAGCACTGAGATGTGACAAGCGCAGGAATATTTCACCTGGTTGTCTGCTCCCTGCCTAAGGTTGGGGATAATCCAATGCCAGAGCTGGAGGAGCTGTCCCTGTGTCCTTTCTTTCAGGGGTTGTAACCCTTCCAAGGGAGGAGTGGGATGCAAAGCCATCAATCCACTCTACCCCTGTGGCAGCCTGTGTTGCTAGCTGTACATGCTATTGGGAGGAGGCTGTGCCAGGATAATGCAGCATATGCTCTGCACACAGAAATGAAGGTGTGACTCTTGGATGTTTCCTGGCAGTATTTGATGCACCTTCCCCTGCTCACTCCTACTCATCATGAATAGAGCTCTTGTCAGTGATTTCACAAAGCACATTTCTGAGCTCTCCTATAATTCAAACAACTGAATCTTCATGTGAGGATACTGAGGCATAACGGCCTTACAGACTGAGTAAAGCATTGCTTTTTGTCCTCTAACCACCACAGAATGGAAGAAGTTACCACCTGACATTAGCTGTACTAATTATGTTTGCTGCCAGATCTTGTTGAGTAATTGTTATATCCTACTTCTGAATAAATATGTCAATGCTTTTAGACTTTTACCCTCTGCAAAAACCCTTTAGGAACCATTGACAGTAAATATGTAACAAGAGGAAGCCACATTAAAAGGAAATTTACCTGTCTATAAATCAAAGGGAAACATAAAACCAGTTAATTGCAAAAAATCTCATCCTGGTTTTACAGGTCACGCCACACTTACTTTAAAGCTGTATCTGACGATATTCTGGGGAGCATGGGGATTATTAGCTGTCAGGATGCGTGTAAATTCCTCTTTCAGTTCCTTTGGAATGGAAACAAAATAGTATAATAAATAAAACTCCACTGTTAATACAACATACAGCATACAAAAATCACCAGGTTCTTTATGCTCAGTTCTGTGATGTTCAGTTCACTGCATATACCTCATGTGCAGCCAATGCCTCCACAAGAACAATGCTTAGAGCCAAGCTGGCTCACTGTGGAATCCACTACAGTCATCTCATTTCCTACCACAGTACTTCAGTGGGCTTTCTTGAATTCTTTAGCTGTCATGTTAATTGTTACCTAACCTATGGTAGCACTTGAAAATGCTAGCTGCATTCTATAGGGCAAGAAAGACAACCCATGTCTTGAAGCTTACACTGTCCAAAAATAGACAGTGTAAAGCTCAGTAACAGTGCTTGCAGGATCAACCACTGAAAAAAAAAACGAGTACTAGTGTTAACTGTTTTCACTACCTGAGTGAAGGGAAGTATGAATGGCTTCCCTTCAAGAGCTACTTGAAGGACAGGGAGCAATGTTAAAGTTTTACACACCAGTGAGAAGAGAGAGACAACTGCAGTTGGAAGGGTGACCAGCTGCAATCGTACTGAACCAAACTGAGAAGAAATGGCCATAAAACCTCTTCCTGTCCTGTGCTTCACACACAGGCACCTGAAAAGCTCAGGGTTGGCTCTGCGGTCCTCCTTATCTGAAGGAAACCCTGGCCCCATTCCCCTCTTGGATCAATTCTATGCAGATACATTGTCTTAAGGCCAGAACTATATTTCAAAGTACATTGTCCCTGGTTTTCTGCTAAAAGCCATTTCAATTTATGCTACAGGTACCATACTTTAGCAAGTACTGGAGTTTTACTCTCACAGAATTTCCTTCAAAACAAATGGGTAAGAGGTAGGCTTCAGCTTATGGATTTTTGTACACATCTCATGACAACTACAGGCACTGTTTGACTCACAGCTTCAGTCAGCTCCAGTTGATCTGGGGGCTTGACTAGAATCTTTCCTGCCGCCCATTCATCTACTCCCTCTCCCGCATCAGTGGAGACATCTTCATCCTAGCACAGGAACAACAAGCCCATTAATGCACCGAGACTGTGACTGTTTTGCTCCCTCCCAAAGCAGCACTTCTCCAGGCACGAAGCGAGGAGGAAAAAACAGCATTCTGTCCCATCCCGTCCTGTGTCCCCCTCCCCGACGCCACCTGTGCTTTCAGCAGAGCGGACAACCCCAAATGGCAGGCGCAAATCTGAAGACTGTTGAATGGCTACACTTGCCAGCAAGAAGAGTTCAGTGGGTTGGAGGAGCTGCTTTCTGAAGGTAACTCCTGGCCTGTAACAAATCTCCAATAACAAACCCCAAGTAACCCCACTTCAATTTCAGTTTAAAAGTTGGCAATTCTATTTCTTTTGACCATATAACACCCAAATGAGCCACACTTTAGGACTACCCAAGGGCACAAATCAAGGACCTCCAGTTACTTCTGAAGTGCTATTCTATGACCTGTGCTTAGAAATTAGTTCAAGATACAAAGCTGCAGTCATGTGGCTCCTGGAGGAATGTTAACCATTTTCTTGCAAAGGCCAGCGGGTCTGCATTCTCCCAGTGCAGGGAGTTGCTCTCCTTGGGCTGGGCTTGAGTTGATGTCATGATATGATATCATTAACAGGAAAATGAATCACTGCAGGGATGAATTTCAATTAATTGTCATTAAACTGACAGAACACAAAGTTGGGTATGTTCTCTTAATCAAAGTGTTTAACTGCTCCAGACAAAATTTCTCCCTCAGTTTTAAACGTGTAACGGGTTGATTTAAAATAAATCAGTCATTCTTTCAAATATAGTTCTCTCAGGTCTGCTAAACTTTACAGCCATACAGAGCTGCCAATGAGTCCAGGGTGTAAGCGCAGGCTGTTTGCAGGTACAGAGACTGGACGCAGCAGAGCTTTGCTATCTGCAGAGCAGCACAAAGCTGAAAAGCACAATGCTGTGTAAAAATATGCAGTGGCTGAAAGTAACAGAGAATTCTGCATATGCCAGGCACCCAGGGAAAGTGACAGGCTGCAGCCTTTTTTTTTTCCCCCAGGGAGCTGAAATGAGGCAAGCCATAAGGAAGGTCAGGCACTCTGATACAGAAGAGACTATAACAGCAGAACAGTTGTTTATGATTTAATGCTCCCCACACAAACAACTGCTGGTAGGACATTTATCATACACAATTTGGTGCCAGTTAGTTCAGTGCTGTTTTCCTTAGTGAAATGGATAAAAAGTGTTGTGGGTTTAACATTTTTATTTATGTTTTTCATTTAAAAGTAAATAACTTCCCATTTTTAAAGGGTCAAAAGAGGAACATTTAACAAGGCTGTGATTTGTCCTAAGAAAGGGAAAAGCTGTTTATCACCATGCCTATTTAAAGGCATGTAAACAGTCCGTCTTCCATCCATGCCAATGGAGCTAAATAAGAAGGTAAATTAAATAAGGATGTCGTAAGTATTTATTTGCCCAACAGTAAAAACATTATCACAAGGCTAACAGTCAAACAGTTAAAGCTATTTTCTCTAATGCTTATATTTCTATGTTAATTAAGTGAGTATGGGCTACCTTCTGTATTTTCTAAACCGAGTAGGCAGTTTTCTCACAGTCTATGTCGGCCTATCTTTTGGAATTCACATCCGAAACATTCTTTTAATCTTTTAATCTTGCAGTTTACCTAAATTGTGTCTTTACTTTAACTGCTGTTTTTATTCTAACTTGCTAGTGTAATCCCTGTCTCAGTGGAAATCTAGAGCAACCCCTTACTGCTAAATCAATTGGAATGTTACCAATTCCATAAATCATGCCATTGTTCAGACTGAATCTAGTTTGCAGCTCATAGATAAAGAAAGGAAAAACATTTTTTAAGACTTGTGGATTTGTGGATCTTACCCGTTTTTTAGATACAGCTTTAGCAGGTCTTGGTGGTACTGCCTTTCCTCCTGAAGGTCCACTTTGTCCCTGAAGTGAGAACATACCCAAGGTAAACCTTCTAAGCACCTTGTTCCCTAATTTAACCAAAACAGAATAAAAGTTTAATGTGCTTACTAATGTTTGCTGCAATAGTATGTTTCAAAACACAAGTATACCAGTAGTTCATCTATAAATCACTTGATTGAAAGGCAGTCAATTTTCATAACAATTGTTGAGTCCCCATCCCTGGAGGTATTTAAAAGGCAAGTAGATGTGGCACTTAGGGACATGGTTTAGTGGTGGACTTGGCAGTGTTATGTTAATGGCTGGACTTCATGATCTTAAGGGTCTTTTCCAACCTAAATGATTCTATGATTCTAATACAAGACAGCATTTTATCAGCATGAAGAAACGCTAGGCTTTACCCTTATTACTGCCTACTTGTGACACACCTAAATGTCACACATATGGGGTTCTAGTGCCTTAATCAAACACACAGAAAGGCTGCTCTTGCCCCAAATGCTTGTATGTCACGATGAGCCCACAAAAAGCAGATCCACACTTACAAAGCCATGAGTGCTGAAAAACCATGGAAAACACTGAAATAGTTGCATACGGGGAGCCTTACTGAGTACTGCTAAGGGAGATTGCCAAGACATTAAGGAATAACAGAAGGACACCAGTGACAAAGCTTTATGAAAACTTTACAGAAAGTGGGAGAGGAAATGAAAAGGATCCTTTTGAGAAGACGCTGAGGGACAGA
>NW_009267230.1:380294-383763 GCF_000687185.1 Egretta garzetta | reverse complement strand
AATCAAACAAAGCAGAGAACATTAGAGACCTTGGCAAAAACGGTTTCAGGATGGATCCCAGATAACATGAAGTGGGATGGATGGGAAAAGCAGAGGAGTTACTTGGAAAAAGTGTTTGACTTTTTGACAAGAAAGAAGAGGATACTAGAGGAGAAGAGGGAAGGAAAACAAACGGGTGGAAGAGAAACCTCCCATGGATTTATTGATTTTCTTGAGAAGAACACTAGAGTGCGCCTTTCAGCCCAGAACAAAGGTCCACCTGGCGAAGTCTCTCTGCAACAGTATTCAAAAGCAGATATCTATGGAGCTTTCTCCATGATGCCCTCTCAGCTTCCCACAGGGACTTGAACCAGAAATACCATCCTTTTTATTTCATATAAGGGGATCTTTTTCTCCCCAGATTTATTCAGTCATTTTGGAATCCATGCACAATTTTAGCATGCACAACTTCCACAGAAAGGACTCCCATGGTAAAACTACATGCTAATGAAAAGAACTGCTGCTTGCTTTTTAAGTCTGCTGCTTGCTGCTTTCATCTGGTTTTCCTAGTTTTTCTACTGGAAAGCCCAGCTTTTTCACACTACCTGTTGTTCATCCTCTTTTCCATATCTCTTACGAGCACCTTAAGGAGCATGAGTCTCTACAAAAATTAAATATTCACTTCTACCATCTTCTTCCCAAATATTAAACAAGTAAGAAGCCATAATGACTCTGACCCAGCATCCCCAGATCTTGTTTCTAAAGCCCTGTTACTTGTTAAGACTTGACAATAAAAATTCAGAAAAGAAAAGTTTTCAGAAGAGGACAAACTGTAGCAGAGATGTGAGGTTGTGGCTTTAAGTTATCATTTCCCTTTGTACAAGCTAAACGACATTTTTTATTCCAGAAGATGTATATTAAAAGCAATGAAAAATGAGCAGACTGATACATCGCTATGCTTAGAATATGTGCCTCACTTTGAAATACAAATTGTTATGACTCAGGTGGAAAAAATAGTTATGACATTTGCTTTATAATCCCACAGTGGGCTGGTAGCAGAGCAGAGCAGAGAGACTAGGAGCCCCAGCATCACAACCACTACTGAGACCACTGGATTACACAGCTGGCCTGTCTCCCTGCTTCAATTGCTTGGCAAGGGGCAACATGGCAGAATTTTATTCAGATCCAAATCAAAATCCAACTCTTAATTTTAAACATGAAACAAAGCCTACTCACTATTACCCTTTGTAAATGGGTAAATAATAATAATAGTAGTATCTTTATTAACATTATTATTATTATTGTTATTGTTATTGTTATTATTTTGCTTTTCACATAAGTAGTTCTTATTTTCTGTAATAATTACATCTGGACTGATGACAATTTTTAGACTAAGATTTCAGTCACACTAACATTAAATCCTTAGGGGTATATATGTGTATATATATATAAGGTATGCCTACTCCTTTCCCATAAACAAGATTTTGAGTGTAACAAAGTTTACGGACTATTTAAAAAAAGAACCAGGCTCTTAACTTTGATCCCATGCATGTTTTTCCCCTTTATCAAAGAGTAGCTGAGAGTGGGAGAAAGTGTTCAATGCAGGGGTCTCACTGCATCATTTGGTGGAATTTACCACCCTTCTCCATTTGACTCATTCCTACTCTACTGCCAGACCCTGCTCCCTGACTGTGGCAGCTTGCTTTGGGGCTCTGTGGGAACTGAAGTAGTTCTCCACATCATGGACCAAGAACATGACTGGCAGGACAGTTATAAAATTGCAGTTATTGTCTCTATCTTGAACTAAAAAAACTCCAAACATCCCCTCCAACCCAAGCAATTATGCCTTAGGCCTACTTGACTATCACACAGATCCTTGGCCAAGTGCTGCATAGTACAGACAACACCTACCCATTCCAAAAATGTGCTAAACCTGAAGAGGGAAGATGGAAGCCAGCACGCACTGACCAGCATAGACCCTGGGCTTTCTTCCTTACATATTCCACAAAGACAGGACAGCCAAACCAGGAGCAGATGAGCACAGGTTTGTCTGGCAGGTGGTAGGAGGGACTAGGAAGGTGTTAGTTCTTAGCCAGTTCCAGGGTCCTTCATCATAACTCTCGTCTTCTGCCTAGACAGACCATCCCTCACAGCACAGAGATCTACTTCAACAACAACAAATATCTTATTTGTTGGATATCCTGGACTCTGGCCAGTGAAGGTAAAGACCGCGACTCGACTTGATACTTTGGGATGCAAGCATCATTCCTGCAGGGATGTGCTACAGCAGCCTATGTTAGCAAAGTGCCTGAGGTGATATCCCAAAGTACCTAAAACTGTTGGAATCCAGCTGGAAGGTGACGTAAACATGAAGAGATGATGTGAGATGAGATCCTAGTATTTTGGCAATATTAGCACTAGGCAACACTCATCAAAACTAGTATATCCATTTCAAACTTTTAGAAGAAGCAAGATAGGGAGCAGACATGGGTCAGTCAAGAATACACAGTCTTTTACATCACCTCTTAATTCATATAACAGCACAAAGTCCACTGCTGCGCCAGTTGCTGAAAAAGGCAGTCCTGACATTTCTTTTTATTGGTGTTTCTGTGTTTTGCCCTTTTGCAAGCTCCTGCTCCCTGTAAATCTTTCCAAAGCCAGCACACTGTCCTTACTCATACCTTTCCTTAAAAATCCCCTCTGCCACATTAGCTATAAAGAGTTCTCTGTAGCACCCAGGTACTTGGTGTCCTGACACCACAGCTCAGAATGATGGCCATTACTTCCTCATGCTTCTTTTTACTGTATCAATGTGTTATCCATAAACTATTAATTAAGATGTAATCCGTTTGCTCTGACAGCTATTTATTTGTTCCACATCGCACAGTGTTTGTTCAACAGGGAAGAGGTCACAAACGCATCCGCAATACAAATAAAAAATTAACTGTAACTGTGAATCAACATAATGATTGTACATTGACTAGCGAGATGGTCATGACAAGGACTGGCCTTCATATGCATCTCTAAAATTCAAGCACATTTTTGCTGTTATATAATTAGCTACAGAAAAAAAAAATAAGTTAACAGACTATTATTAGCATCTCAAAGAGAAGCATTCAGAAGTTAGACAAATGTGAGAATTAAGGTTGCTGGGGCAACCCTCAATTCATCCCATTGGGCACAGGCATTATGATACACAGCTTATTCCATAATGCCACAGCTTGGTTTTTTTTTAGGTTCCCTGCCTCACTTAAGCTCTCCCAGGCTTACAAGCATGGACAGAGTTCAGACAATAAGTTGCTACTGGTATTTTGGTTTATGTCCTTCAGCATCTAGAGTCTTTTTTATTTTTTAATATATAGCCTAAGTCAGACACCCAGCAAAGAACATTTCAATCCAAACATTTTAGCATTCTATATAAACTGAAGATGGTTTTGCTACAGAAAGAATCAAGTCTTCCTAAATCTTCCTAACAAATGGTGCTACAAAC
>NW_009267230.1:379849-380118 GCF_000687185.1 Egretta garzetta | reverse complement strand
TATAATTATGAGGAATTTGTATTAGGAAAAAAGATGCATTATTGCTAGGGAACTAAGGAATGGGCAGGGGGCATTTTAAGAGTTATAAGGAGTTTCTCACCTCCAGGTCACCATCATAACTCTGGCACCCTGGGAGGTGCTCCACTGCTACAGTGAAAAATGCCACAGTGAGAATTTCACAGAATCACAGAATCGCAAGGGTTGGAAGGGACCTCGGGAGATCATCCAGTCCAACCCCCCTGCTAAAGCAGGCTCTCCTAGAGCATTCT
>NW_009267230.1:370065-379192 GCF_000687185.1 Egretta garzetta | reverse complement strand
CAGGTCACTGATGAACAAGTTGAACAAGACTGGGCCGAGTACCGAGCCCTGGGGAACTCCACTACCTACCAGCATCCAATTGGACTCTGCCCCGCCGATGAGAAGCCTCTGAGCCCTGCCATTCAGCCAGTTCCCAATCCACCTCACTGTCCACTCATCCAACCCATATATATTTATGCATCCTAAATATGTTTTACTCTGATGACTGTCTTACATGAAGTAAATAAACAGATTATCGTAGATCCCACAGTGAAAAGACATCAGAAGCCCACAACAGTCATAATACTTCAATTAAGCCTATAGAAAACTCAAGTGACTGTTCTTTTCTGGACCTTTCTTCCAGGATGTGTTTATGACAGCAGCACCTAGAAATTCCTCCCTGGCCTAGCCATCGACTGTGCTACAAGACAAACTGACTATTGACTACTGCAAAGATACAGTAACCCAACAGGATGATACAGATGAAGAGAGGAAACAGCTGAGAAGCGATGCTTTAAATGCCATTTAATTTTCCTCTCCCTTGCCAGAGTTCCCTCTAATGCAGACAAGCTGTCGGGAGATGCAAATAGCTGTGAAATCAAGTCCTTCAGCAGGAAGTTTTCCTGTTGCTGACCTATCCAACAAGCATTTCCAATTGTATTTTTAGGTAGGAAGTTTGTGTTGTCTCCAAATTAAATTCCTCTAATTTTTTTTTTTTTAGTTATAAACCAGGAAAATTAAAATAAGAAGAAACTACTGGCTACTTCCCAAAGGGCATCACTGTAAATGAAAATGGCACTGCCAGCCTGGCATTTAGGAAGAGCTATCCTATTTCAGCTTCCCAGAAACATGTAATGGGAGGGCAAGCATCAAAAAGATGCAATGTCTGGTGGAAGTTTTGCCTTCAACACTTCAGTAATGTGCTTCCAGCTTGACCTGAAATGAGGAAAATAATCATACTCAACCATCCATTCAAGTCTTGTCCTTCTTGCTTACTCTGTCCACAGTTGTTATCACTCTTTTTGTTGGCTATGTGACAGCCACTAATTGCTGATCTAAGACTCATTAACAGAACTTATACAAAATAGACAGGACTATCAGTATCTGCCTTCTTGACTGAGTAGCAAAAGCTCTAAAGGTTTTTCCAAGTCCTGGAACAATCATATCTGGTTCTTTTTTAACAGCTATTTTCTACGGCCCTACTTTTTGACTATTTTACACTATACTCCAGAAAACCTCTGAAATGTCAGTGGCAATGCTGATGGTAAATAAACCATCTTGGTGTCTTAAGAAGCAGAGATGGACACTCGAGAGCAAGCATCCATTTAATATCCAGGCTAAATCCTGAATTTGTGACTGCAGAAATCCTTCAGGAAAAAATGTGTCCATCCTTCACATTCAGATCCAAGGCCTGCCCCGACTAATCAAGTAACAATGGTACCATGTGTGCTGTCCTGCCATCCAGGATGAGGTTCCTCACTATAGCCTTTGCTGGTTGGTACATCCTTCTCCTATACTGCCAAATGAAACCAGCTCTAGCAACTGGTGACTGCAAGGTGAGGAGCCAGACACACCACTGTACAATAACTCCTTGAGTAATGTGAAATTTCTCCCTATGCTTAAAGCACAAAGTGGGCTGAGAAGATCAGGATTTGCAGATCCAGCCTAAAATAGCGCTCAGAGGCAAGGATGATGCAGGTTGATTAGTCTGCAAAGCTGAACTGTCAGTTCATATTAAGCAAGTTTTCCAAGGGCTGAAAATTGATTACATATTAATGAAACACTCATCAGGGCAATGACAAACCCAGACTATATTTTTTTAAGATCATTAAAGAGACATTCTTGCAGCCTTTCTGCTGCCCATGCTAGCTGTCACCATGAGACAATCAAGACTACAAGGCTAAGCAATGACAGAACGCTCCTGCTAAGTTTACTTCATCTTCTTGAGCACGGACATTATCATTCCTGGATATGAGGACATGGAAGTGTTGGAGCGGGTCCAGAAGAGGGCTACTAAAATGATCCGAGGGCTGGAGCACCTCTCCTATGAGGACAGGCTGAGAGAGTTGGGCTTGTTCAGTCTAGAGAAAAGAAGGCTGCGGGGAGACCTGATTGCGGCCTTTCAGTACCTAAAGGGGGCCTATAGGAAAGAGGGGGAAAACCTTTTTAGTAGGGCCAGCTGCGTTAGGACAAGGGGTAATGGTTTTAAACTAAATCGGGGTAGGTTTAGGCTAGATATAAGGAAAAAATTCTTTACAATGAGGGTGGTAAACCACTGGAACAGGTTGCCCAGAGAGGTAGTGGAGGCCCCATCCCTGGAAACATTCAAGGCCAGGTTGGATGGGGCTCTGAGCAACCTGATCTAGTTGGCGGTGTCCCTGCTGACTGCAGGGGGGTTGGACTCGATGACCTCTAGTGGTCCCTTCCAACCCAAAACATTCTATGATTCTATGATTCTATGATTCCTGCTTGCTTTGGAGCACACCACAGAGGTTAACATGTAATCTGAAAAAAAGGGAACAGCATAGCTGTTTGTAGGATTCTAAGGGGAAGAGGGAGAGTTATTGTAAGAGCTAAGCTTGACATTTCTGTAAAACCATTTAATAATTTCCTGCTAGCTTTTTATTCTTGTTTTGAACATTAGCAATCTCCATAGCAAACCACCACTCGGCACAAGGAGCAGAGAAGCACAGAATGGAAAGAAAGCCAAAGAAAGCAAAGTGACTTCTAGCCTGCCCTGCAGAAGACAGACATTTACACACACTAGGAATGCCAATTTAATAGCTATTTGCCAATACATTTTATAATCTGATTTCTGAGAGACAATAAACTGAGTGTTTATTTTATATTCCATGGTTGGTTTAATGCATGTTTAAGAGCCAGTAAGCACCTTAAAAGCCTTTGCTGGCAAAAAAGTAAAATGTGTCTGATTGCTGACTGTGTTTGGGAAGGGGGTCTCTTTGTTTCTCTTTGACAACTTGCTGAACAGAAAAGGCTGTTACATGTCAGCAGGTGCAAGACCACACGTCAAGTGTAATGAGAAATGCCTCGCTGTTCAAATTCAGATACTTTCTTAACACCGAGTAGGTGACCTTGTTGCATCAGTGACCTGCCAGTGGGGTTGACCCTAAATGATAAGACCACCCAGTCTGGTTTTGCACACTGCAAATGCAAAGATGTGTATGCAACGTCAGTTAAGAAACCATAACCAAACCTTGCTTCTCCTTGGGGTGGGTTCAGCCAGAGATACACAGCAGCACAAGGTGCTCTCCACTACTCACACAAGGCTTTTCCTTGAGCCACAAAGCAAAGACACAGAATTCTGGAACCAACATGTCCAACAGCATACCTATAACCATCTTTAAAATAACAATCTCAAAATTGCTGGTCACTTTCCTGCACCACCCAGGACCATGCATGGGACTGACACCAGGTTAATAGGGTGCTGTTTCCTGTCCAGTCAACAACTTCCTGCATGTCTGTGCACATGCCACAACAGGTCAGTTTTTTTAAAGACTACTGTACTTCTGAATGTCCTGTTTGTCACACTCAAGACCTCATTTTCAGAGGGGCTGAGAATCTAATTCTTCCGTTCCCTTCAGTCTGATGCAGGGATGTTGGCTTATGCCTTTCCATAATTCTACATCTTGCCAAAATGCTGTGGAGCTCAATTGTGCATAACAAATTTCAGGCCGGAAAGGAAGGATGTTATTGAAGTACAGAGCATGCGTAAGCATTATTATTTACAAAGCTGCATCAGGAATATAAAGATCCAGACTCCTGCACCTGGGATGGGGTAACCCCCAGTATCAATACAGCCTGGGGGGAGAAAGGATTGAGAGCAGCCCTGCCGAGAGGGACTTGGGGGTGCTGGTGGATAAAAAGCTGGACATGAGCCGGCAATGTGCCCTGGCAGCCCAGAAGGCCAACCGTACTCTGGGCTGCATCAGGAGGAGCGTGGCCAGCAGGTCGAGGGAGGTAATTCTGCCCCTCTACTCAGCTCTGGTGAGACCTCACCTAGAGTACTGCGTCCAGCTCTGGAGCCCTCAGCACAAGAAGGACATGGAAGTGTTGGAGCGGGTCCAGAAGAGGGCTACTAAAATGATCCGAGGGCTGGAGCACCTCTCCTATGAGGACAGGCTGAGAGAGTTGGGCTTGTTCAGTCTAGAGAAAAGAAGGCTGCGGGGAGACCTGATTGCGGCCTTTCAGTACCTAAAGGGGGCCTATAGGAAAGAGGGGGAAAACCTTTTTAGTAGGGCCAGCTGCGTTAGGACAAGGGGTAATGGTTTTAAACTAAATCGGGGTAGGTTTAGGCTAGATATAAGGAAAAAATTCTTTACAATGAGGGTGGTAAACCACTGGAACAGGTTGCCCAGAGAGGTAGTGGAGGCCCCATCCCTGGAAACATTCAAGGCCAGGTTGGATGGGGCTCTGAGCAACCTGATCTAGTTGGCGGTGTCCCTGCTGACTGCAGGGGGGTTGGACTCGATGACCTCTAGTGGTCCCTTCCAACCCAAAACATTCTATGATTCTATGATTCTATGATTCCTGCTTGCTTTGGAGCACACCACAGAGGTTAACATGTAATCTGAAAAAAAGGGAACAGCATAGCTGTTTGTAGGATTCTAAGGGGAAGAGGGAGAGTTATTGTAAGAGCTAAGCTTGACATTTCTGTAAAACCATTTAATAATTTCCTGCTAGCTTTTTATTCTTGTTTTGAACATTAGCAATCTCCATAGCAAACCACCACTCGGCACAAGGAGCAGAGAAGCACAGAATGGAAAGAAAGCCAAAGAAAGCAAAGTGACTTCTAGCCTGCCCTGCAGAAGACAGACATTTACACACACTAGGAATGCCAATTTAATAGCTATTTGCCAATACATTTTATAATCTGATTTCTGAGAGACAATAAACTGAGTGTTTATTTTATATTCCATGGTTGGTTTAATGCATGTTTAAGAGCCAGTAAGCACCTTAAAAGCCTTTGCTGGCAAAAAAAGTAAAATGTGTCTGATTGCTGACTGTGTTTGGGAAGGGGGTCTCTTTGTTTCTCTTTGACAACTTGCTGAACAGAAAAGGCTGTTACATGTCAGCAGGTGCAAGACCACACGTCAAGTGTAATGAGAAATGCCTCGCTGTTCAAATTCAGATACTTTCTTAACACCGAGTAGGTGACCTTGTTGCATCAGTGACCTGCCAGTGGGGTTGACCCTAAATGATAAGACCACCCAGTCTGGTTTTGCACACTGCAAATGCAAAGATGTGTATGCAACGTCAGTTAAGAAACCATAACCAAACCTTGCTTCTCCTTGGGGTGGGTTCAGCCAGAGATACACAGCAGCACAAGGTGCTCTCCACTACTCACACAAGGCTTTTCCTTGAGCCACAAAGCAAAGACACAGAATTCTGGAACCAACATGTCCAACAGCATACCTATAACCATCTTTAAAATAACAATCTCAAAATTGCTGGTCACTTTCCTGCACCACCCAGGACCATGCATGGGACTGACACCAGGTTAATAGGGTGCTGTTTCCTGTCCAGTCAACAACTTCCTGCATGTCTGTGCACATGCCACAACAGGTCAGTTTTTTTAAAGACTACTGTACTTCTGAATGTCCTGTTTGTCACACTCAAGACCTCATTTTCAGAGGGGCTGAGAATCTAATTCTTCCGTTCCCTTCAGTCTGATGCAGGGATGTTGGCTTATGCCTTTCCATAATTCTACATCTTGCCAAAATGCTGTGGAGCTCAATTGTGCATAACAAATTTCAGGCCGGAAAGGAAGGATGTTATTGAAGTACAGAGCATGCGTAAGCATTATTATTTACAAAGCTGCATCAGGAATATAAAGATCCAGACACACCCAATTATTTTAACAGACTTTGAACACTGAAATACATTTCTTGATAATGTACACAAATATACAAGAGCCTAAAGATGCTTCTAATTAAGGCTTAGATCAAGTCAAATCATTAATCTGGAAGGCTACAGCCTTTATCTCTGATGGCCAACCAACTTTTGACATATTTTCACCCAGGAATATTGGAGATTTCTTTCAAAGAAAAAAAAAGGACATCAGGTGGTTAGAGATTGAAGTGGAGGCTGAAGTCAGATGGATAAAGAAAAAAAAGAGTGAAATAAAGCAAGAAACTGATGTCAAGGAGAAGGCAGATACAAGACAGGCACAGAAGAAGGGCAGGCACACACCACCTGTAAGGGAAAAGAAGAAGAAAAAAAGAAGAATCAATCACAAAGCACTTGAAGAACACAGCCATGAAAGCAGAGGAGGGGCTGGAAGTGACATGCAATAAAAGGGAAGGACCTGATAGCATTCAGGTAACTATCTCAGCTTTGAGAACAATCTCAGGAAGAAAATTTTCAAAGGGAAAGCAGTCAGCAATGAAAAACCTAGGAGGCAGAGCAGAACAAAGCTATATATAGGAAATAGAGGAATGAAAAGCACAGAGACAGGTGAAAAGAGCAGAGTGCTAGAGAAGAATTAGCAATGAAAGGGACAAGGATGGAAAGCCTACGGAAACGATGCTCAGCAGAAAAACCAGCCTCACCAGCAAGTAGCAGGCTTGTTTCCTGCCTCACTACAAACACAGGCAGAGAGAAGGAACGTGTAGGAGGGAGAAGTGCATGAGCTTACTCACTTATTTTCAAAGCTGATTTTCTTGTCAAGAACCAGGATCCAGACCTTACCTCACCGATTCATTTTACAGTGATGATCAGGGCTCAGTAAATACCAATCATCAGGCCATGAGTAGTGCAAAGGCACAGCCATCCAGTCCCTGGACTCCCAAAGCCACTAAGATATGGGCTATATTTTGAGTCAGGGAAAATGAGGCAAAAGCCCCCAGACTCCAGAGCCACACAACTCTTCCACTAGAATATTCTAGTAGACAAGGAGACATAAAACAGCAACCAGATTTAACAAGCTCAAGGCAAATATAGGAAAGGCAATACGGGAAAAGTTAAAAATTATTGACTTTTAAGTTATTTTAATGAAAGTTATGTGAAAAGCCCCAAATCCTGAGAGTTAAACAGTTTATGATGTTTCAAGAGCTTTAAAATAAAATGAATGCCTTTACAGCATATTAATTAAGTTTTTCAAATAACATGTGAATCAAAGCCTCTCCATTTCAGAATATTTGAGATAATGGCTACTGAAAATGATTAAAATATTTATGTGGAAGTTCTAAAAATAAAAGAAACTGAAATTCAGAGCAAGAATTTCATCCCAGGTTTAGTTGGTATCATTATTGTTATTAATGGGTTTTACAATTTTAGCATAAACATCTTCATTATCTAGACTGGATGTGCTTTTTGGTTCTGAATTTGTGCCCTTTGCAAACTTTATAAAGTCCTTTGTAACTTGATAACTACCAGTATTTCTTAGTAGAAGGTCAGGAACATCACTGTGATCCTTTCTCTTACTCTTGCATGCTCTAAAGCCCACAAGCCCTCCTACCATGTGTGCAGAAACACCCAGACAGCTCCCAGGGACCTCAGGGGCCGTGAGGAAACATTACAGTACTTCTGGATTTCAAGCTCCCACCCCCCATTGCAGGAGCAGGGGGATGTGATTGAGCTCTGCAAAGTCAGATCACACTTAGAGGGGTTTATTAGTTCAGGCTTCAGAAGTCACATATGCCTGTACAGAGTCTATACAGCTGTGGCGTGGATAAACCACAGACAAGATGAAACACCTTTAGGTGTCTGGGCGGGGATCAGATGATCAGCAAGGGTTGCTGTTCTCTTGTTGGAGAGCTCCTGCTGTCCAGACCCCCTCACAGACCACTGAGGGTTGCCCAGGGATCTGAGCTACCACCTCACAGCTCTGGACCATCATATTCATCCCTCTTTTTTTTTTTTTCCCTTCTGCTTTCTTTAGTCAGTTATGGCTTTCTGGCATGTGTTCTGGACCGAGGAAGCAGGCTGCTTGTTCTCCATCACTTCTGGGCCACCAATGCTAACCCTCTTCCCCGCATCACAAAGATCAAACACATTGGGATTGACCTAAACCTGTTATGAAAAGGGTTTTATCAGCCACCTCATCTTCTGCTTTTAAATCAAACACTTTGATACTCCAGTAGTAGATGAGATCCAGGAACAAATCTGACTGAGCCCTTCGTCCTGTGAGGGGACACACGCAGACATGCCCACGCAGAGCCTGAAGGCAGACAGCAAGGTCTCACAGACACACATCCACCCACACTGCCGCTCCCAGAGTAGGGTTCGGGCCATGAAGGTTAGCAGATGACCTCACCTCATTGTCTGAACGGAGAGAAGATCAAACAGTAAAAGAAAAGGAAAGTGATAAATGTTACAGCTAGGTATAATTGAGATAATTTTTTAAAAACTTGTTAGAAACACTCTACTCAGTATCTGTGAAAGATTCTCTGGCCAAGTGGGAACACCTCAAGTGTGTTTAAACCTGCCCTGGAAGAGAAGTGACATATGCTGGAACAGTGGTGGCATGGCAATGATGTCCAATGACTTTGTCTCACAGGGTTGCAACAGTACAGTGTGGGGTAATGTGGCTGTGGGACATGCTGCTTTGCCTGAACAGGGTGTGTAGAACACGCAGGGTGTCACTGGCAGGGTGATGACATACCTTGGTGCAGGGACAGGGTGATGGACCATGACGTAACCACGCAGTAAGCACTGCCAAGAGGGGCTGTGCCAAACCCCCATGTCCTATGCAGCCCTGCAGGGTTACAGTTCTGTGGGGCACCCTGGAGGGAAATGAGCTGAGCTGTGCATGGTGATGTAACATGTGGTGGCTCTGGGAGTGGTGATGTCATTGTGGGTCTGGTGTCACACGAGTGACACTGTGGCACCCACTCAGAGCAGGAGCTGAGGGCAGCAGAGCCAGAGCAGGGCTGCAGAGCGACGCTGCCTCGTGTGAGCAGCCACCTCGCGCTGCACGAGGCACTAGGGTGACGCCATTCGGGGGGTGACGTCACGGCGCCAGTGGTGACGTCACCACGGAGCTGTCTCACGGGAGCGCGGTGTCACCCTGCTACGATGCCCACTGGAGACGGGCCCTTACCTGTCGGTGCCTGTCGCCTGCCTTGGCCGGCATGGCGACTGTCGCAGGGGCTCTCTGCCCCCGGCCGCTCCCCACGACAGCCCCCCC
>NW_009267230.1:357661-369153 GCF_000687185.1 Egretta garzetta | reverse complement strand
AACCCGGCCGTGGAAGGGCAGGCAGGCAGAGCCCCTGGGAGGCTGGAGGCACGGAGGACTGGTGGGGCCCTAGTTGACTTCTTACAAAATGCGCGAGGTCTGAGGGAAGAATTAGGCGGTGTTTGTGCGCAGTCCTGTCTGGGAGCTGCGGGGAGCGGTGCTCCCCTGGGATGGGACAGCTGCGTGGAATACCGAGTCTGGTGCGAGCGGTGGGGTGAAGCTGCAGGACGTTCTCCACTGCTGGTTTTATAGCCATCGCGCTCCGTGCAAAGCTGCTGTTAGATGCTCATCGTGTCGAAAGTCCAGGTGTTTTGCAAAGGAACATCTGTCAAATTAGTTTTGCTCACATAAAATTTTTTACGTAAAAAAAGTGTGAGGGTTTGGTTGTTGGGGGGTTTGTTGGCTTTTTTTTTTCCTCTCCCCATGCCAAGGCATGTTTTTTCATTTCAGGATGTTTTTTTACTTCATAGACACAATTACACTCAATGAGCTCTGAGGAGGTTGACATAATGGTTACACTACTACATGGTACCCTGGGGAATGTTTGCAGAGAAGGATGTGGGACTTTGCAGCTACGTAAATGGGCTGGTAGAGTGGTCCCAGGCTTTTGGTAGCTCCTGAAATGACACTGAAGAAGGAAGGCTAGCTGGCTGGCAGCCACAGGAGATGCTACATCATCACCAAGAGTCCAGAACGTCTTATGAGCATGTAGCTGTTTTGCTGTGATGCTTGTGTGTGTGTTGTGCCCCAGCTGCATGCCACAGAATGCTTGAATGTGTTTGTCCATTTCTTTTTCCCATCTGGGAGAGGTTCCCTTGCGTGTTCCTCTCCCCTTACTCCTGTCTGCCTTGTTCTCTGCTTGAAGGTGTGTTGTTATGTGTCACCTGGGACCTGTTGAAATACAGATCATCTTAGCATTAAAGGGAAAGCTGGATAACGGGCTGACTCGCTCAAGATGTTGATTCCCTTTGGCACCTGGAGTAAGCAAATTCCATCTCAGCATCTGATTGTGTGAGGCGGGGATATGAAATGTTTGGAGAGGTGGAAAGAACTTTGATTAAATACTTGCACAGATCCTTTTGGCAGTAGCTGAGGTTAGGTTATTGGCAGGTTCATGTTAGCACTGAAGATACTACTGAGATTTCCAGTATATCAAACTTTACATTATTTGGAGTTGATGTACCAATCCTTGGCTTCTTGTTGCAGCTAGTGTTTGTAAAAACTTGAGAACACAATAATTGTCTTGTGAACGGAAGGATTCTCTGTGAAGGTTTATAAACTGAAATTATCCTTCAGTGGCAAGAAAAGCACTTTTCTTATGGTGAGAGTGTTGACAAATTGTGAAAATATTTTTAGCTTGGGTTTTGTTTCTGTTTGGCTCTTTAGCTTCTAATGTTTGTGGTGGAGAAGAAAACTGTCCGTACAAGCTGACTTGGACTTGTTGCATGCCTTACTTGTGTGTGCTTTTATCAAGGAGAGGCAACAGATGTGACAAGGCTGTCCCTCTTTATTCATGTTGTTGAGGGCAGTGGGCATAGCAGTGAGATTAGCAAGTTTGGAAAAGCTGTTGGCAGACAAAAAATACTCCTAAGTATTTTCTAGAAATGCCATGATAATAGTGGAGGAGTGGAATCAGCACATGCATGCTCGTTTGCATGGACACAGTGAGCAGAACCTGAAGAGATCGTCCAGTCCAACCCTGCTGTCTCAGGATAGGATGGTATATTGTGCAGCAGCGATAGTAAGCTTAGGAAGCAGGTTTCCTTCCCTTCTTCAGCAGCCAAGAATTAGGAAATTTTCATAAAGGGCTTTAACACCTTCATGAAAAGACTAGTCTGAACATGTGCTTCAGGGTTTCAGTGGAGCTCGTGGTGAAACCTTGTGTGTGTGAGGGGCTGTTGCTGTGACTGGGTGTGTAGGGTTCTTCCACGTGCCTGGAAATGCTGGCATTGGGCTCAGAAGCGGGACAGAACAAATCTGGTGCAGCATTTCCTGTGGCTTCCTCTGCGTTGTAGCTCCTGGTCTGTACGTTGTGAGTAGGGACTGGATGCTTGCAAGAATCCTTGCAGTTCAGAAGACGGCTGGGGTTTATCATACTAATTTGCTTGGGTGACATGGTTCTGCTCAATACTGCCACTTTGTTCTAATGCAGTTACCATTTGCCCCTTCCTTCTCCCTTCCAATCCTATACTTTAAAGTAGAGAATAACCTTAGCATCTCAGGACTTCTTGTTTCTTCTTCCCAGTGCAAAAGCTTTCAGTTCCATGTGATCTCAAGGAGAGATAAGACTGGCAGTCTTTTACACATCCAAAAGGCTGAAATAGAAGTTTGTTTTCTAGGTGGGACCTAAGAGTCATTGTGAACTTTCACTGAAGCTATAAAAAAAAAGTGTTTTGAAACATGATCCCCTGCTGAAAGCAAATAGAGGAGAGATGGTCCCTTTCTTGATTTGAAGTGCATACACTATATAAAATGGTTTTTCATCCTGTTCAGGCTGGAGGGTGTCCTAAGAGAGCACTGTTCCCTCTGAGCCTGGCCAGTGCCCAGCAGTGTGAGAAGGGTCCTGAAGTGAGGTTTGTGAAGCTAGGGTTTGCTCAAAATCCTTAAAAACTTTGCATTGTTGACCAGCATGCATGCTTTTTAATACCTCTTGTTCGTCTGCATAGATAAAGTGTCACATTAGCTTTTGATGTCTTTGTGCAAAACTCCAGGATAACCACTGGTGATCTGCCTAGAAACCACCTGACAGGCAGGCCTGCTGATCTGCTAATCTTCACAATTAAGAGATAGGTACAGCTGTTACATGCCAAAGGGAAGCCATTCTTAGAAAGTAGTCTTGAAGCCTTTCTGAGACCCTCAGCCTCCAAACCTGCCACTGATACAGGCACTATTGATCAGCCGTCTGTCAGGGGTGAGAGTGCATTAATGTCTGGTGTCCACTGAGTATAAATCCTGACAATAACCAGTGTTGTATTTACTGAGCAGGGACAGAGAGCCTGACATGTCCACAGCTTTTTGCAAAAGTAGCTTCTTTAAAGCTCAAATGTGTCTGGTGGGGGAATGTTCTCTCTTTGACGGCCTTGTCTAGCCAAGAGCTGCACTGGCATCTCATTGCAAGGCTAAGGGCAGCACCAAATTGGTGCAGACTAGAGCTGTGTGGACAAAGCCTACCAGCATCTCTGGTTGCTGCAAGTTTCTCTGTGCTAATGACAAGTTGGACAGGGGCTGTGTTCCAGAGCCAAGAAGCATTTGCTCTGCAGGCTGCACATTGGCCAGCTCTGTCATATGTGACTTCCTTTTGCATCAGATGCAGTGATGTGAAGTTAAGAAGGTGGGTGATCATTTCCTCCTCTTTCCAGCTTATCTTTGCGTAAGCATTGCAGAGTCAAGCAAGCTGTCTTGACTCTGCTTGACCTCTACAAATATGTGTTATGAGAACTGCTGTGTACTAGTGCAGACCTAAGAGATGTTCAGTGCAGGACTTAATGAGAGGGAGTTGCTGTGGGCAGATGGACAGGATGGCATACAGACTCTGGTTAAACATCAGGTTGTAGGATGGGATGAGGCCCAGTGTTTCACATCTTTGTGAGACACATTGCTCTGCATATTTTGATATTGTGGCATAATTGTGTATGTGTTCGTTGCGGAAGGGAAGAAAGGCTGGTAACTGGCACTTGGTCACATTCATGTGGTGCCTTTCCATGAAAATGGGATGGTCTGTTCTGATCCGTGTTTCCTATCTTGAATATTGGTGGCTCTTGGCATCCATCACAAAAATACCCACTTCTTCAAATTAATATAAACTAATTTACAAGGGGTTTTGTTTACTCCTAATGCTTAGTATTTTGTCTTCCCTATCAACATGATGCAAGCTCATCTATGGAAATTCTGTTCTGCTTAGTTTCTATTTTGATCTACGACTGATCTTGTCACGATCCTTGTGCACTCACAAAAAGGTCTGTCTTTATTAGCTGCTGGGTAGTGCGTTAGCATCGGATAAAGTCAATTCTCAGCATTGTAGGGATGCATGGTGTGATGAGGCCTGAAATTAATTCTTTCTGGGACACCTATACTTGGGAGGTAGCTATTTTGTCTGGTGGGGTATTTGATGTGTTAACTTCCAACTAGACAGTTTTTCCCAGTCTGTTGCTGGTGGTGTATTGTTGTGATGATTGGTGTTGGTTTGTTTTCTCTAATTCTTTTTGTCAGGAAGGTTTCCTAACATAAGATTCTCATTACAGAGGTAGATATTAAAGGCAGAGAGAGATGAAGGGACACTTGTGCAGTGAGGATGTCGCAAAGAGGAGGAATTAAAGTAGTCTTTGAAATAGGAATGGGGGAGCCTGTAATTATATGTAGAACCATCTTTTCAGTTTCCCAGTTCTCGGCCTATGTGAAAAACGGGAGCTCTTCCCAGAGAAACTGGACTGATGGTTCTTATATCTTGTTATGAAGCATTGTGGCCAGGCTGGTTCCTTGAGGATGTTTGCCAGGCTGTGGGACCTCAGGCTGGAAGCTCCAGTTGTAATGAGAATAGCCAACCTAAGGATTTTGCTTAGCCACATCCTGCAGTGATGCTGTTGGCTTTTTACCTGAGATGCCAATTCTGTGCTGATCCTGGAGGTGTAAAATTTCCAGAAACTTCGAAGATACGGAAGATGCATTTTGATACAGCTTTTTTTTGAACATGAGAAGAGAAAAACAGAAAAGAAAAAAAAATAGACTAAAAGAAAAAGTTATATTATCTACTGGATACTCAGTTTTTTAAAAATGAACTATGATTTTAGTCAGTGGACAGTATGAGTGCTCAGCATGCTTATAAAATCTACCTTCTTTATTTTTGGAAACTATTGACTATGTCATCCTAGGAAAGTTGTGCTGTGTGTTAAGATGTTTTTGCTTTGTTGGATGCATCCCTAAAATGGGGAAAAACCTAAAAATAGAAAACTCAAAGTAACTAAGAAGCAAAAAGAAAGGTTATACCTGTAGGCCTTAGAAATAGTGCATTAATGTAACATTAGGTCTCTAGCGCAGATATGCAAGAAACTCATCTTTCTAGAAGCAAAAAGCTTCTAAAATGAAAATGTCATCCGTACGTATATTCAGTGTAATGTAGCCCTGGGGTTACACAGCTGTATGTTTTGTAAATGCTTACAGTACATGAGATTTGTAATGTTGCAGTACTATGGGTTCTGAAATTGGAACTATTTCAGGTAGTGCTGCTTTTAGTTATACAGCCTGTTTTGATGTGCTGTAGTGTTGTCTATAGCATTAATCCGAAGATTACCTCCCTGAATACTTCAGTTCGTTGGCATTCTGTCCTGTCCCCTGTCTGTCCTGTATCAGGCCTTTGGTGTAGAGGTACAGGAGCATCTTTGTTACCACCCCCAGGCCAGGCTGAAACCCCAGCAATGATCCAGCACAGGCTCCCGAATGGCTGCAGTGAGGGATGGGGCTGCCATAGCTAGAGGATGACCTGTCAGGACACAGGAGCATGTGCTGTCTGGCACTGTCTCTGCAGGCACACTGTTTCTTCTTCTCCACTTCTTTGTACAAGCTCTGACTTATGGTTGCTCTGTCAGTCATGTTTGGAAATGTTGTCTTGAGTGAAGAAAGACGTTTAAAAAGGGGCACTGAACTCTGCGAAGAATTAAACCTGCACAATCCACTCTTGAGATTCTTCCATAACTCCCAAGAGCTTGCTATCTGTAGCCTGATATTAATATCTTCTCAGGCAGCAATTCCTGCTACTGATATAGCTGTGTACTTGTCCCCCCCCTGCCAGTAGGTAGTGGCAGGTCTGTAAAAAGTCAAACAAGATGAGCAAAATGCCAGGGAGAGAAGAGAACAATGCATACCTTTACTTCTGCAAGCCTTCATTCAAGGAAAGCCCTCAGCTTACCAATGGGGCTGTAAGAGTGTGTGTGGCCTCTCTGGAATTACATTTTCCTTGTTGTGAAATTGAAGAGTGAACTTGGTAAGAATAGAGGAGGAGACCCCATCACTGGTTTGATCTGTGCGTTGGGGGCTAAGAGTGGAGCTGGCTAATGGCAGCGCTGGGAGTCAGTCAGTTGCGGTGGTGTGCCTGTTTCTTCAGGCGTTTTAAGACATAGGCTGGAGTAGTTGTCTTTCAGCTTCTCTGCAGATCAACTATCTATCACTGTCCACAGACAATCAGTAGAAATGTGGCTACGCTTTCCCCTCACACTCGCACACGCCATGCATCTTCAGTGAAGTCTTGTGCCATTTTGAATATAAGGTCCCTCTGAGGTTATCCTCTATCTGTCACTGTAACATTGGCATCGTAGTGATCCAGCGCCTTGCAACTAGTAAATCCATCAGTACCAGCTTGAACCCTGCGTAGTCCCCCTGATGGTTATCCTTTCTGATGTTTGAAGTGTAATCTTGTACAAAGGATCGGTGTCCGTTTTGTGGTATGCAATAGAAAGCAAGCGTTTGCTTCACTGGTTTGACTCTGAGGATAGTGAGTTGGAGTGAATGAAATTGTAGGTGGAAATTTTCTTCATTTTGAAGAGTACCTGTTAGGGAATCTACTAGGCTTTTGGACACAGACATCACTGATTCATGAGATAGTGAGGCTTATTGCTTTGAGAAACTTCTTTGCAAAGAAATGCTCTTTTAAATACACACAGATTATACCGGCTGCATCCCAACTGCTTTTACTAGGTGAGTCTCAAAGTCGTCTCAGTTGTAGACTGAGAAAAGTTTGTTATTTTCAGTAGTAAATCTGAAGGTAGCACACACTGCTTTTGTTGAGAAGAGCATTGGTTCTTTAGAGAGGGGTAAGACCTTATTTCCTATACAGAAGGGGAAAGGGAGAGTATTATTTGCTATGTCTTAAAAAGCTATTTCAGCTGTACTGGCAAGCTGTCTAGTGGAGATGCAGCCTCTGCCTGTGAACAAGTTATTTTGCTAGAACATATTTAAATTCTTCCTGAGCTTAGCAAGTCCTACACATAGCTGCAGTTTTATTACAGCTGTTGAAAGTTGTCTGTCTGGAGTAGTGGAGAAAACATGTCAACAAAGCCGTAGTATAGGTCAGGCTGTCAAATAACCAGGTAACTCCTGTAACCCAGCACCATCTGCCTGCTACAGCACATTGTTTAGCCTCTGCGTGCTGTACTGATCCAGGTAGCACTAACCTCATTGGTCTGCAGTCTTTTCCCCCACACGCTTCCCAGAGCTTGCTTCCAGAATAGACTGTATTGGAGCTCTTCTGTTGAGCTTCTGTTTCTTTCAGTGTCCAGGACTATCAGACATGAATTGTTCCTCCTTGGGAGTGGTACAATGTCTTGCCTCCAGCTTGTCTGACTGTTTTTCTTTTCAGTGTCCTTCCTTAACTAAGATCCATTAATATGAGCAGCTGACCATGGGGCTCTGCAGCATTCAGTCTAATAAATCCTGTAGACAGTCTCTCTTCCTAAGGCACGCACAGCAGCGGTATTCTAATGATCATAATTTCTGTCTTTTGTGTTTTACTGATTGTGTGGGAATGTAGGTTAGTGATTTAGTACACCCATATTCAAATAAACTGTTTATTTAAGTTATGTCTTGTTTCAGGTTTTTGTTTGTATGTAGCACCAGGTGAAAACAAATCTTGGCTCCTGTCTCAATGTCAGAGATGCTTATGCTGACCTAATTCTTGTTTCCTCCCCTGTTCGCCCATGAGTTTTGGGCATAATGTGGTGTCTGTTCAGTAGGCTTGCCACAGGTGTTGGAAGAGCTTTTGAGCTGGGGTGAGAGAGCCTGCTTTGGTGGTGGCCTCTTCTTGCATTCAAACAGATCTCTTGCAGTTGGCCAGTAGAAGATCTTTTTTCCTGGTGGACCATGTATCTTTAGCTTCCTTAAATGCAATTATTTTTTGTCTTCAGTTCCTCATTTCACTCCTATGCACGGTTGTCTAAGGTAACTTGAGATTTTTCAGGTTTCTGTGTGCACCTGTGTGATTTTTAGACCCGAGGTGCTGTGGCTTCCTTTTTGTCCCTCAAAGCGAGAAAGTACAGCAGTCCTTGCAAGAAGAGCACACTGGCAGTGTATTGCAATTGTTGTTAATTTAAAAGGACTTGTTGGTTAGACCCATGTTTGTAAAATTGGAAGAGATTCGTATATGCTTGCCTAAGCTCTTTTGTGAGTGTTGCTTAAATCCATGTCCCCAGACAGTGAACTGTGTTGGCTTGACTCTGGCTGATGTGCCAGCCTTACAGCAGGCTAATGGTAAGGCAAGGGAAGCAGATGAGACTTCCCATATTTTGAGCAAGGCTAGTTCTGGGAAAGCAACTTCTTAGAGCATGTCAGAGCACTCAGGTCTAATATCTGTTAGACATGAGGAGATAAAGGGATTCAAATCCACTTTTGCTCAGCCTCTTGGTTCCGCTGAATTGCTAGCTGAGTTCCTAACTGAAATAATTATTGCTGTCTTGCTCTGCAGTGGTGTGATATGTTCTTTAAGGTCACCATATCTTAAAAAAATATATATATATATACATGTGTCACTAAGAGAGGTACCAGCGTCCGGTAAACCCAGTCTGATCTTCAAAGTGTTCTTTATATTGAGAGACTGTCAAATAAATAAAATGCACAGGAACCATAGTGGTGATGCTCATTTACTCAGAAAGTACTTGAATTCTGTATTAGTAGAGCAGTCCTGTAAGTCAAATCCTAATGTTTGTGGCCATGGTTAGGTATCTCTGAGTATAAAGGCTTTCTCCTGCAGTGGTTAATGCAGTAGAGGAATGTACTTACTATTTTAATACTCATGGGGCTTATTCTCGTTGGTAGTGACTCAATGTGTGGGGCTTAATTTTTAGTCTGAAACTTGTTTTGTGGTCTGTTGTTGCAAGTAGCTTGAGGTGTAGAAGAAGACAAAATTCAAAATTTCTGAAGTCTGCAGAACATGAGCATCCAAGGAGCTGTCTGAGGAGACTGACCTGAGAAATGAAAGAGGGAGGGAGAGAGGTCTGCGTTTCATGGGGTGCATGTTGTTAATTGAAAAGAAAAAACAAATAGGAGTGTTCCTGGTCAGAGATGGCATTGTAAACCTTTTGTCTGGCAGGATCTTGTGACTGATGCTTCTAAAAATAATACCCTCCTTTGTATGAAAGCATGATTTTTTTTCCCAACCACTTGCATGTGATGCAAATGGAAAATACATGGTCTCTGGCTGGAGCAGACCCTCCATTTGAACACCACATAGACATTCTGCAGGCAGTCCTTTGTCAGCTGAGGCATGGAAAGGGGCAATCACACTGATGGGACACAGTAGTGAAGGTTCACCCTTCCACATTTGGCTTGTGTAGTTTGGATTAGGGAGTCTATAGTGTCTTTTTAGTTGTAGCATCAAGCCCTAATGGTTGCAAATGCAGATTTATTTTGAAAGCACATGGGAATGCGCAGTACCTGAACCTTGGTTCTCATAGCTTCCAGCTGTGGAATACATGTGGAGTAAGAGAAAGCTGAGCACAATATCCCTTGAGGGTGGGGTGGGTGTGTGTGTGTATGGGATAGGAATGGGAATGTGTAAAAGGGCTTTCACAGGATCCATGCAACATGGAAGCAGCAGGAAAAGCTTTTTTTCCTAAGCTTAAACTTCAAAGAATCTTGCAGCAAAATTGTGTTGTAGTCCAGGGAAAGACTTAACCATTCCTTTCTTCCTCTGCCAACCTCTTTTGGGTCTGCGGGTCTGTCTAGATCTCTAATCTTAATTTGCCTTTATATAAGAAAAAATATTGTGAATAGCAGTCCTGAGAGTAGTTATAGGAACAGTATGTTCACAGGCTTTGAAAATGGAGGTCACCTAGCCCACTGGAGCATGTAAAAGCTGCACTTCACATGGTGTTGGCAGTTGATAAGCCTAGGAGAAACTGCTAGCTAGTGATTCCATTTCTGTAAATGTGTGTGTCAGAAGTTGGATTTAGATTCCAGTTTTGATCACAGCGCTAGAATTAAGGGGAATGGGTATGATGAAGGAGTTAGAGGAAGTCCAGCTCTTCTTGAAACATGCTGTGACACAACTGTACTGAGGTTTAAGTGGCAGGAATTGCCACTTTGGGATGTTAATGCAAAGCCTGAAGATACAGTCTAGAATTCTGCAAAGCACTAGCGATTCATGTGCTGATGAATTAAAAAGACATGCTACTCCTTGTCTTCATCTGTTCCAGCAGAGCCAAACCCTTTGGTGGATGTACTTGCAGTAGCATATCACAAAAGCACTTCTCTGTGAAAAGAATTTATTGTACCTCTTGCAAAATTAGAGCAAAGTGATTGTGAAAATAACTGAGATGATCCATGCTGTGTGTGTAAGAATTTTTATAAAGAGATTATCTGGTTATGGGAGAATGCTTCGTTTGGATTATGTAGCTACGTAGAATTTATAATCCATGCTTTCTGCAGAAAAAAGTTTCCTCGTGCTGCAGTAGGAAATGTCAGATAATAGCTTTTATTAACTCTAAGGTTCTGTATTTGCAACATTGAATTCTTAAAGATTAATCTCTAAGTATGGGGGGAAAACTTCTTCAGCAAAAGAAGCTTGTCCCATGAGGTTAACTGGTAGCACACATTAAATCTAGATGTACTTGTGTATTGACTTTCAGAGGCATGAAGTTTGCAGTGCTTACTGCTTGCTTTGAGGCCATAGGCTGTGCTCGATTTGACAAATGGAGATGCATGAATTAGGTGCACACTTAACCTCTTCTTCAGTGGCTGGGACTCTGCTTGCTGTTCAGTCTGGGTATGAGATGAAGAAAGTGTGTGTGCGTTGCCAAGACACCAGCTTTCTTTTCAGCTCTGATCTGGAAACTAGTAGTCCATGGCATAGACTCTAGTAATGCCAAAGTTTTCCCTTGCTTGTCCAAACGATTAAACCCTTAAAGCAGTATTTAGTACTATATGCCTATATAGCTGTGCTGATTTGAGGAGCTGGTGGCTAATACCATAGCACCTGGCTAGAGAGGCATGAGGTGCTTTTACTGGCATGAGAGGTGTATGTTTGCTGGCTTACTTAACTTCCTCATCTGTCTTATGATTTGGTGTTGTGGCAGGTTGACCCTGGCTGGATGCCAGGTGCCCACCAAAGCTGCTCTATCACTCCCCCTCCTTGGCTGGGCAGGGGAGAGAAAATATAATGAAAAGCTTGTGGGTTGAGATAAGGACAAGGAGAGATCATTCACCAATTATCATCACAGGCAAAACAGACTTGACTTGAGGAAATTAGTTCAATTTATTATGAATCAAATCAGAGTAGGGTAATGAGAAATAAAAACTAAATCTTAAAACACCTTCCTCCTACTCTATTCTTCCCAGGCTCAACTTCACTCCCAATTTTCTCTCCCTTCTCCTCCCCAGTGGCTCAGGGGGATGGGGAATGGGGTTGGGGTCAGTTTACCACACGCTGTCTCTGCTGCTCCTTCCTCCTCAGGGGAGGACTCCTCACACCCCTCCCTGCTCCAGCCTGGGGTCCCTCCCACGGCAGACAG
>NW_009267230.1:335233-357311 GCF_000687185.1 Egretta garzetta | reverse complement strand
GTGGGTCCGTCTTGGAGCCGGCTGGCATTGGCTCCATTGGACACAGGGGAAGCTTCTGGCAACTTCTCGCAGAAGCCACCCCTATAGTCCCCCTGCAACCAAAACCTTGCCATGCAAACCCCATTGCATGTGTTATGACCAAGAAATTTTACTCTTTCTTAGTAAGCTGTGGCACTTTGACAGTGGCAGTGATGCTGAATGACCATTGATAATTCTGTAAAAAGTAGAATTCAATGTTAAGTCTTCAGACTTCTCAACTTCTAAGTCCACATCTGTCTGTGAGGTTATTCTAGTGTTGCATATTCACTTGATTGCACAAGGTCCTGACAGCTCTTAATTGGCTTGAGGGTCAAATACTTCATTTTTGGTTTCTGACTTGTCTTTTGTGAAAGATCAGTCAGAATTATAGCAATGTGTTGTAAGCTTTTTTAACAGATAGGTAGGAATTCAAAACCAAGTCATGTTGCATTTTTGTTGATTCATTCTTTCCAGGCCAGTTGATTTGGGGTTTTTGAAAGATTTTCAAATGGCCACTGAAGTCTGGCTTGGTATTTTAATTAATAACTTGGGAGAAAGCTAGATGCTTTTTACAGTAGGTATCCTCTATTGGTGTCACAGTTGGTAGATACTGCAGAAGAACCTGCCGGGAGACTTTGCATAAATTCAGAACTCATTAACATCACAGGGAATTACCCGCAGTTGGTTGCAATGGTGATAACGTTTTCATGCTGATAGACAGAGAGCCATGAGGCATGGTTGAGGCAGGCCTATTAAATACTGCTCCAGGGTTGACCTTCTGAAGCGTGTTAGACCCTTGCTGAGACTTCATTCCCTTGATATTGCAAACTTGTTCTTTTGGTTTAGCAGGGCTGAATAACTTGCTCTGAAGCTGTACTTCAGGCTGTGATCTTAATTGATAAACATGACCAATTCCTTAATTTTTCAAGGTTGAAGTCGGTCCATCCTTTTTATTATGCAAAGATAGAAGTGCTCTCCCTTGGTCATTGCTAGGGCATGGGACTTAATTCTGTTGATTGTCAATGATGATAAAAAAACCTTCAGCTTAACTGGTAAACAATACCAAATTTAACAGGGATCACTTCCAAATAAGTATTTTGGTAATTGCAGTAGTCCTCATTCTGCCTTTTCTTTTGGAATAACCTCCACGATGTGTCTAAATAGTAGTTTTTAGATGGACATATGCTTCCTCTTCAAAGACAGGGCTGCTTCCTGGCAGGTTGTAATGCTATACATCTTGTACTGCAGTGAATAGTGAATGCCTTTATGGATCTGTCACTACCACCAGAATCCTCTGAAACTTCAAAATAGTGCTACGCATGTGGAAATACCATCCTTTACTCAGTCTGCTGATAGCAGTGTCAACTGCCATTTTGTATTGCTGGGTCACATTTTTCAAAAGCTAGCTATTGTTTTCCCCTGAATTTCCAGGTAAGTTCTGCTGTATTTGTCAGCATGACCTTTGGTTAATACCTCACATGCCTGCCCACAGCCAAAGCCTATTGTAAGTAAGCAAGCACTGTCTGAACTTGAGTTTTACTCTGGATCAACTGGTGCAAACAGTGCTTGGGTGTATATAGCACACTAAACTGGAGCTACTTGGTTAGTTTTCAGTAGGTCCTGCAACTATGTGCTCCAGCCAAGTCCTCTGTACACTTGTTACTATTTGGAAGAGGGTATTGTGCTGTGGTTGCTTAGAGTGCTGGTGGGGTGTACAGTCCCCCTCACAGGGCAAGAGGCACCTAACAGATATGGCTAAGATGGGGTAAAAATTATTTATGGTTAGGATTCAGATTAACCCTCTCCTAAATGTTGTCAACAGTTCAAGTTAGAGGCATCTTAAAGGCTAGAGTGACCAGATGGACGTCTTGCAGAAATATTTTTTAGAAACTGGAAACATAAAATTTTAAAAGAGGAATTGTTGCTGTACTGGTTTATTTGGTGGTTCTGTCTGAATTTCTGTTTCTACCTGCTAGTATTTACAGGTGTCTTGGTAATACCTTTACAGTAGGATGGAGAAAGGGCTAATAAACCCCTGGGTTTTATTAAAAATTCTTTTACTGCTTGCTGAAGTGTAGTAAGTGATTCTGTAAATCTGGCCTTCTTTCAATTTGGCAGAGCACCTGGAAAACTACCAACCATGTCCAGTGAATGTTTTAGCCTAATTAATATTTCCTGACTTCGGTTGCTGCTCCAAAGCTCACCTGGACACCAAGAAAGAGCAAAACCTTTATTTAGGGCAGAGAGGTGTGCTGAGCAATGAGTATACATCAAAAAGCTCTAAATTGAAGGTAAAGGTGTGGAAGGGTTGATCCCTGAGATCTCAGCACCAATGATGGGGGCAGAGAGAATAACATCTTAAGGAGTCTTAGGAAGCTGTTACCCCATGGTATGCCTCCAGGTCAGTGGATGTCTTGGCATTGCTCTACTCTGTTGAAGGTGTTGGGCTGTTTTCAGACCTGGCTGAAATGCAGCATAGTCTTCAACTGAACAAATAGAGCCTGAGTGTCCTCTAGTACATAGAAGATCTGTATCAGTCTCCTTATAGGCCAAACCAAAACCCCAAATCATTTGAAAGGGCTACATGCTTGAGGACATGATACCTCTCAGTCAGCAGGTGGGAAGCGTTTTACTTGTTACTGAGTTTGGTCTCTGTTCTGTTTTGCATCAGTAAGTCGTGCTCTGTGAAGAGCTTAAAAAATTGAGTAACAGGTGAGACCATCAGGGTGACTGATGCCGCAGGGACAGAACTGCTGTTAGTAATCTCTCTTAAAACCCCAAAGGAGGACCCTACAAACCTACAAGTGGCAGATTTTTTGAGGGTCATAAGTAGGATGATATGAGGACAGTGACACTGGGGCAGGGGAATGCTCCAGGTGAAGGTGAGGAATTGAAAGAAGGTGTAAGGGGAGACTGGGTTGGAAGGAGGATGTGGGTACAGTCCTCCTGGAAGACCACTGCAGCAGTAAGTCATGAGTATAGTACAAGGCAAGGCAGAGGGCTTAACATGTTTGAATCTGTAATATGCCAAGTACAAGTGTCACACAAGTCCTAAGTCCTGTTTTCAGACTTCAAAAAGAAGTGTTAAAAAATGATGCACCATGAGTGATGTGCTGATGCACATTTTCCTTTAGGACCACACTAGTGGAAATAAATCAAATACTCCAGCTGTCATTTCAGCCATACTTTCTTAAAGGAGCAAATTAGTATCACCATGAGTAGTTACCTTCAGTAATGGCAATTTAAACACTTTTTGAAAATGGACAAGCTTGTAGCTTTGAGATCTGAGTGAGGATTGATGGTTAAATGTAACAACTCTTTATATCACCTTCTTTTACTGAAATGGAGCAAAGGAAACGGTAGCTTAGGTCTGTTCTCTAGGACCTCTGTAGAAAAGATCGGTCAAAATCATATTTTATTTTGAAATTGAGTGCTGCGGCTCTTATCAGATTGCTAGGATAGTGTAAATGGTGCTGTGCAATTAAAATTAATCTGTATCAATATTAGTCTTATTGTCTTTCCTTGTCATAGTTCTAGCTTCAGAGATAATTGCATGTCATTAAAAGGCAGAGTCTGTATGTAAGTAAAACATGGTACAGTTGGATGCTGGAAACTGCAACACATCCAAGAGCTCTAATCAAATTTGGTGAAGTCTATGGGAAAGTTACTGTGCATACGTATGCAAGGTAACATACTGTGCCAGGCTCTTGGATATGTGCCATTGCAGGGGACTTCCTACCAGCTCTACAGAGCTGTGTTTGTGAACTGTCAAGGCTAGTTTGCTCTGCTATTGCAACCCATGATTGTTGGTGCTTTCACCAACTGTTCTAGCCTTGATATCATTTTAGGTTACTCTGATGAACCCTTTTGCTTTTATAATTTTTTTTTCTAGAGGCTTCACCTCTGGTGTTGATACAATTCTATCACTAGTTATCATGATTTGCTGTTCAATGGACATTTTTCTTTCAACTTCTCTCTCTGGTTTCCTCCCCTCCTGCTCTGGGACTCAAATTGTTTCTCCTTTATTTCTTATTTCTCATTTACCTTTTGTTTTGCTCCAAACCCCAGTTGGTAGATTTATGGGATGAGCAACATCTTTCCTTGAAATCTGCATGATTACCAAATTGGTATGAAGGAATGATTAAGCTTCTTACAGCTGCCAGTGGAGAGAAAATTAATCTTACATGTAGCTTTGGGTTGTTGAAGACCAGTAACTGCTGGTAAGAAGGACGTGATTAGTGTGATTAGTTCTACTTGAGATGCTGAGCATCACTCCAGTTTCCTCTCAGTCGTAGCTACTAGGTGCTTGCTTTGGCACTGCAACAAACTTTTATCAGCTACTAGATGTTTCCCTTCCAGCAGTAACTGTTGTGGGTGAAATATTAGCACTATATGTGTCAATGCAAGTATCTAAAAGAAATCATAGAATCATTTAGGTTGGAAAAGACCTCTTAAGATCATGAAGTCCAACTGTAAACCTAACACTGCCAAGTCGACCACTAAACCATGTCCCTAAGCACCACATCTACCCATCTTTGAAATACAGGGATGGGGACTCCACCACTTCCCTGGGCAGCCTGGTCCAATGCTTGACAACCCTTTCTGTGAAGAAAGTTTTCTCAACATCCAATCTAAACCTCCCCTGGAGCAACTTGAGGCCATTTTCCCTCATTCTATCGCCTGTTACTTGGCAGAAGAAAAAACTGTCAGGCAGTTGTAGAGAGCCATAAGATCTCCCCTCAGCCTCCTGTTCTCCAAGCTGAATGCTCCCCATTCCCCCAGCTGCTCCCCATCAGCCTTGGGTTCTAGACCCCTCACCAGCTTTGTTGCCCTTCTCTGGACACACTCCAGCCTCTCAATGTCCTCCTTGGAGGGAGGGGCCCAACACTGAACCCAGCATTTGAGGTGTGGCCTCACCAGTGCCCAGTACAGGGGCATGATCACTGCCCTGGTCAAGCTGACCACACTATTGCTGATACAAGCCAGGATGCCATTGGCCTTCTTGGCTACCTGGGCACACTGCTGGCTCATATTCAGCCAGCTGTCAACCAGTACCCCGAGGTCTTTTTCCACCAGGCAGCTTTCCAGCCACTCTTCCCCAAGTCTGTAGCGTTGCATGGGGTTGTTGTGACCTGAGTGCAGGACCCAGCACTAAGCCTTGTTGAACTTCACACAGTTGGCCTTGGCCCCATCGATCCAGCCTGTTCAGGTCCCTCTGTAGAGCCTTCCCACCCTCAACCAGATCAACAGTCCTGCCCAACTCGGTGTTGTTTATGAATGTACTGAGGGTGCACTTGATCCCCTTGTCCAGATTTTTGATAAAAATGTTGAACGGTGCTCGTCCCAGTATTGAGCCCTGGGGAACACCACTTGTGACCAGCTGCCAACTGGCCACAACTCTTTGGGCCTGGCCATCCAGCCAGTTTTTCATACAGTGAATAGTACGCCTGCCCAGGCCATGGGCAGCCAGTTTTTCCAGGAGAATGCTGTGGGGAACAATGTCAGAGGCTTTACTAAAGTCCCAGTGGACAACAACCACCTTCCCTCAGCCACTGAGCAGGTCACCCTGTCATGGAAGGAGATCAGGTTGGTCAAGCAGGACCTGCCTTTTATAAATCCATGCTGGCTGGGCCTCATGGCCTGAGATTGCTCTGATAAAATAGAAAGGGTTTCATAGTACATTAGCCAGCAGTAATACTGTGCACACTTTTCACTTTAGGGAAAACAAAGTTGTATAGTTACAGTGCAGTGGCCAGTCTTCAATAATGTCCTCAGCTTGCACCTGATGTGGCATTGCTGCATGCTTTTGTCACTTGTTCTATACCAAGATGTATGGTCATGCTCTTGGATGTTGTGGCCAGAGATGAGTTTGTGGCCATACATTCCAGGAAACATCACAGAACACTGACCAGCCCCTGTGTCATGCTGTGCCTTGCGCTGCATATTGTGTGCTAAAGCTTTTGAAACAAATCCAGGATGCTAGGTTAAAAGTTGCTGGTAAAGCATAGTGGGGGTTCTTTGTGGTCTCCAGAGGAGCTGTTCTTTGAAGTCCGGATCCCTTTCTCGTAGCTCGGGGAAGGGTTTCTACAGATTTAGCAATGTTTGTGGTGCTGGGTCAGGATTTTACTTGCTGGAACTCAGCCACAGGGTAGCCTTCACTGTGGTGAATGCCCCTTGAATGCAAAGGCCAGGTACTAGCAAAAAGAAAAGCCAGTGTTATTTAGAGTGCTTTCTTACAAAGCTTTTCCTCAGCTTTTATAGAATGCACCGATAGCTTAATGTGACACATCCTATTTTTAATCCAGACAGCTCCCTTCTGGATACCTAATGTCATCGAGAAAATGGGCAAGAGAAAGAGCAGCTTTCAGGGCTTGATATGTAGATTGGAGAAATTAAGCTGCATTACCAGGTCCAGCGAACAGGAATATGGACTGTCTCATGGTGGCTTTGTTTCAGGCTTGCCATCTGGCTAATTATCCAGTGGATGGGGGGAGACATATGTGGTGGTTCCTTTGCTAGCTGCAGGCCTCTGACAAGTTTGGGTAAGCTGTAGTACTTCAGGGCTTGCAAGGTAAAGCCTTCCTGTAAACTGTTGTCTTGCTGTTTTGGCACAGCAGGTACATACTCAGCTCTACAAAGAAATCTATAGATTGTGGGCCACTCTAAATGCACATGAATAGGGTGTAGGCAGTGTGTGTCTGATCTGCGGCCACCAGCTAAAACTATCATACCTGCTCATGTCATCTACTCTAACCACTGTGCCTCCATTGCTGTTTGCAGCTGGCAAATTGTTCCCCCCAATCTGGCCTTGCCCTGAGGAAAGGTTCTGCCCTGGTTAAGGTAAAAATTGCACCAAGCACCATGCACTGTGCTCTACTGAAGAGAGGAGTTTTAAAAACAAAGCAAAATCTCTCTTCTCTCCTCCGGATTGTTTGAATCTATCCTATCTGTGAACTTGTCTCTACTAAAGAACTATTGAAAAAGGGGCAAACCTGGACAGCTGGTGGTGGAGGGGTTTAGTTCTGTCCCAAAATGTGCAGAAGGTGGGTAAGAGTCACAGAAACATTCTCATGAGCGAAAATCAGTAAAATTTTCTGGTCAGTGGAAGAGACTTTTTGTCCAAACTTCCAGGAAAGAGGCTTATGGTCAACTTTGGGTGTTGTGCCCCATTATTGTGAAAACTTGTTGACATGTTGGAAAAGCCCTACTGTAGCCCTCCTTGGCACGCTGGGCTTCTGTGGGCCCTTTTGTTTCTCAAAAGAGCTATAGGTAAGAAACTAGGTAGTGACTTCTGCTTTCCAGAGGAAGAGGTGGCAGACAGTAGAAACCTCAAATTTAAAATCTTTTCTCTAGAATAAATGGTTGTTCTTTGTAAGGTTTAAATTTTTTATATGCAGTGTTGATTAAGAACATGACAATTTTGTGGTGCTGTACCACTGTATCTGTAAGTATTCTCATAAATAATCAGGTCTGGTTGTTAGAAAAATAGCTTTTGAACCAGATAGTTGTGCTTAAATGTCATCTCTGTGTCAAGGCAAAACCTCTGATTGGATGTGCACTCGGTTAATATTGATTAAAATTGCAGTCTCAGTAAGTAGAGTCTGGCGATAGTGCCCTTGTGTTGCTATAGGCAACCAGAATGTTGTAAGCTTACTGAATATTAGATTTATGTTTAATGTTTCCATGGTCTTTGTGGTAGAAACAAGGTTTCTTTCCATCGATGAAGAGAACTCTGACAACCCTGTGAGTAGACAGAAGCAACACTAACAAGATCAGGGGTTTAGATGTCAGTTCTCAATTGATTATTTTTAAAATGTTTTTTCACTGTGGAACAGGTTTTCTGTAGGTTGATGGTCAGGAGCAAACTCTTTGGAACCATGCAATGCTCACCCTGCATATTTAGGGTTAAAAAATGAATTTTGTGTTTACACTTCAGCAATGCCTCCCTGTGGAGGTACTGGCCACCTTCCTAAGAAACCGACAAGGCATGTGAGGGTGAAACAAGACTAAATGAATTGTCTGTTCACATCAAATTTCCTTTGGAGCTCAGCAGTTCATGGCTGATGATCTACAGATGATCTCTAATATGATCTTGCAGCATTGATTTTTTTTTTGTGGTTTTTTTTTTCCTTCCTTTATACCCTCTGGTTGTTCTCCCTGAAGTCAGCAGCTATCATAAGCTAGAAACATCCTTTTGTGATGAGTGTAACATCCGCATCCCGTGTTCTCTCCAAATAACCATCACTCCTCTTTTTCCTACAGACAGGATGTTACAAGCTGGCTTAATACAGGACCTACAATTCTGGAATGGTTTCACTTTATATAGACAAGAAGTATATGAATCTGTCTTTACCAGAAATAAAAAGTATTTCTGTAACAATTTTTGTCTTTATAACTTAATGTTATTTGGCTGTATCTTTCAGCTAACTGACCTGGGATTTAACTATCTCTTTCATTATGAACTATATATCATTTTCGTCTAATGGATTTCTTAAATCTATTTCATAGAAAGAACCTCCTGCCCAGTATGGGATAGGATATTATTACATAGGCAGTCCTTGGCTTCACGGTGATGATGGCTGTTAAAATGACAAGGGAAAATGAATGGATATGCGGTACTGTTCTCATTTCCAGGAACATCTGAGGATGCATCTGTGCTGTAACCACATCAACAACTCCAGCATAGTATAGAGATGCCTGAATTAATGTTAAACTAAGTGTCTCTCTCCAGGCATCCCAGCATGGAACCTAGCAGGACTGCAAGGTCTATCCCAAAAGGCAGGTGATGTAGCCTTCGGTGAGCTTTGTGCTTTTCTGATGAAAATATACCTCAGATAACTTGTTTAAAGCTAAGTGGAGTTGTCTTCCAGCTGCACTGCAGTAACTTGGATAAATAGTGAGTCCCTCAGAGCACTGAATTTTTCTTAGCTGCATAGAAGAGATTTGCCTCAAAGCTACGCAAGAGTGTGTGCCAGTCATGCAGAGGTTGTATTGCCTCTTGGTTACATGTCTTCACTTACTAACATATTCAAGCTGCTTCCAGTGAGGTTACTTGTGGGGAGAGAGTCTGGAGGGATATTTTTTGATGTTCACTTATTTGACTTCAGTTTTATGGGTCCTAAAGGATGTGTTTTGTAGGTAACTCTGCAGGGTGGTAGCGTGGAAAGCTGGGCACAAGTGTCTTTGCTTAAAAAATAGGGAAGAAAATTTGATTTCTCTTAACAGTCACTTGCTGAACTAAGCTGTAATTAAATGTCCAAGCAACATCTAAGCACTACAGAATATTGCATGTCTTTCCAATTTCTGCAAGGCAGTGATTACTGGGGGCAATTTCTAGAGCTTTTGCAGAGTAACAGGGGATTGCCAGCAGTGCTGCCACGTTCCCTCCTAAAAAAACTGTCTGGAAGGTTATTTGGGAGGAGGATTTTTTTGTATGCTGTGGCTGTTGGAAAAGTGTTTCAGAACAGGGCAGGCTGTGTGGATTGAACTCTGGTATCTGTTCTGTTCTTGCTTGAAAGAACTTGACTCAGTAAACCTTTTTCACGTAGTTTTAGTCATTTCTGTGGGTGCCTCGTATGCTGCCATGCTTTGGAGGCAACTGGAAGCAATGGAACTGCCCCTGTAAAGCCAGCAGATAAGAGCTTTAAATTACCTGTGTGCCTTGGCTGTGGTTATAAAATAAGTGAATGAATGGGTGGGCAGAGACTTATGTGAAGATTCCTCCAGATGCTTTTGGAGGGCTATTTTCAAAGGAGCAACTACACATGACTTTTTTTTCTGATAAGTGTTTCTTTCAGGATAGTTGCATCAAATACAGTAAATGTGTGAGCTAAAATAGGAACTTCTGCTAGACCATTGCAGGCTCAGTGTGTCATGTGGAGAAAAAAAAAATTATGTAAAAAGTTGGCACCGACTGATTGTAGTACTGATGTGCCTTGGTTCTGGCTTTGGGGCTACTTGCCCCTGAGAGACACAACCCTGCATGGCAGCTCGAAGAGCTGGATGTGCCATGTTATTTCTTGGCCAAACTGTAAGGCGCTCAGCTCCATGATGCAGCCCTTTTATTCACAAACATCTATACAATCGTGCTCAGCAGAGAGTTGAGGCTTTCCAGCACAGGGAGTTACTTTGGTTGAGACTTTTTCTTGATTAAGATGTCAGTATTTTGCATGACACAGTTCTGCAAATCAGCTAGTTTGCTTTCAAAGGTATCACTAAACATGCCTTTCTTCAGCAGTCTTCCTTGCTGCCAGCCCTCCTGCTGTTGTCCCCCCACATTACTGCAGATTGCTGTGGGGTCAGATCCTACTTTAAATACAGGGGCATAGCCAAGTGTGTTTGTGTACAACTCCAGGTTTCTGTCCTTGGTGTGAGAGCCACTGAGCTTTTGTGTGCACCTGCAAGAGCCTGTAGATGAAGCAGCTAAGGAAAGATGGCTTGCAGTTTCCCAGCGGAGGTTTGTAAGGGTTTTTTTGTGTGACAAGGTATAGCTGTGGGCAAGGGGTTGACAGCAGGCACTAGCACACAGGTTATGGGACCACCCAGGAGACGTGACGCAGGCTGTCGCGTTTATGACAAGTTGTAGCAGAGCAGAGGAAAAGGGCCTCTGGAGAACTTCAAAGCAACAACCCATCCATCAGCCCCACACACAGAAGAGGGAGCCACAGGCTTGTTGAGTGTTGAGTGGGATGGGATTTCTGCCACGAAAGCAGCAATTAAGCTGTAATTAGGCAGCAATAGGGATGATGAAGAAATACCAGAGGCCAGTAACCTCTAACAAGGCTTCTGATGGGAAGGTACAGCCCTTGAAAGTCAAATCTTTTCCAAGGTCAGAATTTCTGAAACCTTGGTAGACACAAACCTGCATCCAAAAGCTGGTGGGATGGAGGGAGCTTTTCCAAGGAATATTAAATAACACTTTGGTATATGGATTGGGAATGCACTTGTAGCTGTGGCTGATGACTGCAGTGGTCATCTCAGCACCAGCCTCTTTTTTTTAACAGCATAAATTTACCTCCCTTTTCAGAATTTACAGGGGGAGACACCTAGGTCTTCTGCTAGACCATTCTTATTTTCCTGCCCCCATAAAGTGGGTTGCAGAGCCAAGGCCAGCCCCTTCACAGTACAGGTACAGCAATCAATATGTCAGAGACTAAAAACAATTGCAGCATAAAAAATACCTTTCAGTTTGAGTAACATCCGGCTTTTTTGGCCACCTTATTTTAAATGGCACTTTGACAAGAATTTCTCAATACGTTCATGGGGAGATAAATCACTCAGTTAATCACTTAAAGCATTAATTACTCTGGTTTTGGGATACCTGTTTTTTGCAGTGTACTTCTCCATACCTCACCAGCTGAACAGAATTCAAGAGGTTGTTTTTCCTACAAATACTCGAGGCTGCACACTGTTCTTATCACTTCTGTGAATAAGCAGTACTGCTTTCTGCTACTGGTAGAGAGCAGCGTCTGGTTAGGTGTATATTCATGTCCTGTATTGATGTGAACAAGATGAATTTCTGCACCTTGGAGACAAATAGGAAGGCTTTAGAGATGTCTGGTTAATTGTCAGTCTGTTTTCTGATCGTCTTCAACTTTCCTTCTTTCAAGCAACTACTTATAGAAAGAGACAGTTAAGCAGAGAAACACTTTTATCTGCAAGTTTAAAGAATGTTTCTGGGAATATTACTGCAAAAGTATGGAATGTAGTGGTTACTACATGCACTTTTTAAGAAGAAAGAGAGGGAGGTGCTTGGGGGTGTAGTGGAAGGGAAGTTGCGAAGAGACGTGCAGAAACAGTGCTTTACTGGAGAAATTTGGATTATGGTATTAATTGCTCATTGTTGCAGTCTCAACCCAATAATGTCTGTCAGGTTGTAACAGGTAATCATCTGGAACTTGACAGGCATTTCACTGGCTAACGTAATTGAATTTGATTTTAAATAAGTAATCAGATATTTTAAAGATTCAAGACATACTCAGAATCAACCTGTGTGAAACAAACTTGCTACTATAAAAATAAAACATTCAGAAGAACACACGATATCAACACTTAATGGCCAGACTAGCAAACTGGAAAAGCCACTATCTGAACACTCAGTGCCTATGTTTGATGTGCAAAGCTTCTTCGGTAATTGTCTCTTCAGGGGCACGAGAAAGATCTTCAGGTTATTAAGCTGAACTAGTTGAATAATAATTTCACAGTTGAGAAATCAATTTGGTGTTGGAAAGAAGAAAGCTTGCTTTTCCTTAAGCTGTAAAAAAGGTTTGAGGTAGATACCTGTTTGTTCTGAAATCTTGTTGGACCTGTGGTCAGAAATTTGATGAGCTTTGCAACACATCGCTTCAAAATGTGCATTTGTAATCTTAGATGTCCAGTGATTTTAAAGGCTTTGCATTCCTTTTTAAAAGTTGGGTTTATGAACTTGGCTTCCAATTTCTATTCAAATGTAGTTTCAGGAGAAGAGTAGGAATGTGGGGGGAGGGAAATCAGATTAATTTATCATGACACCAGAGACTGGATAAACGTAATGATGGGTGATTACTTTTGTATGCATACTGTTACCAGTAGCAAAAATAGTAACTATGATGTAAGACTAGATTTAGTGGCAAATTTAAAGTTAACCTTGTCTGAAAAATGAAGAGAGACCAGTCATCAGAGTTAAAACTAATCCATAAATGGAAAGTTAATCAATTACTTAAATTTATGTTCCATGCTTGCTGATTTTATTTTTAAGTCACTGATGTTGATAAGGGTATAAATCACATAAATCCATTCTGCTATCTTTACCTTGCAATTCAAGACAATGAAAACAGCCAGTGCTGCAAAGGATATACTGGCAGGAGTAAAGATGTGTTTCCCTTGCCAGTTCTACATCCCAGGTCATTCTAGCCTGGTGAAGTCCTGTGCCTTCATGCTTTTCTGATCAGTACAGCACAGCTGGGTCTTCACTCTGATGTTCTGTAAAACTTTACGGAAACTTGTTTCAACATGTTCTGTTGGTTGAATTTCTGTTGTTCTCATTAATAAATGTTTATTTGCACTACTTGCTGTTTTGTAAACCTTATTGCTAAGGACTCCACTGTACTAATACAGTTGCGTCTTCTGCTGTAGAACAATGTCTGCACATGGAATCACTGCAAAGAAAATAAACTTTCCTCCTAGAAAGAGCTGCCCATGGACTAACGATTGTTGTATTATACAGTGTCGTCATTGAATAGCTTTGGTCCTAATCTTGAGGCACAAAGTTCGTCAGTCCTGATTTACTGCCATGGTGGGAGGAGAGGCTGGGTTTTCTGGGGAGTCTGAGGCCTGAAAATCCTTCCATTAGCATCACCATAGACACAATACAGTGTGCTATGTGAAACTGGGGGGAAGGGGCCACAGTTCTGCATACAGCAGGCACATTCTTCCAAGAAGCCTTCCACCTCTCTCTGGAGCTTAGTGAGTCAACAAATTTTTACCACTAATACTTCATGATTCAAAGGCTGGTTTGCTTTAGGAGGTGAGGCCTTGCTGGGTTTTGTTCTGTCAGATTGAAAAACTTCGATGAAGTAGGTAGGGTACAGAGCAAATAAAGGAAAAAAAAAATGGGCATAAAGAGCTGGAACTCAGAACTAGAAAGGATGACTCTGGCATCCCAAAGCTTCAACCAAAGAGTAGTCCTGACTTGTGGTGGTGTTACTCTTCCGTGTTTGCTGACTGGGTTAGCTCTCACCTGCCCTGGTAGGAAGATGCTCTTTTTATAAGAGCAGATGTACAGAACTGGGTGGTCGCATAAGATCATCATGCTGCTTCATGCAGTGTCACTTGTGATGGAAGTGGTGCAGGCTCAATCATGCAGTCTCTGACGTTACCAGTTTTCTGTTTGGCAGAATATGGTTGTGAGCCCTTAAAAGCTTTCAACACTTCAATTCTAGGTGAGGGAGAGGATCCTGCCACAGGGTTACATTGCACACTGCTCACCAGGAAAATGCTCCTAGAGAATTTGAGTATGTTTGATCTGGGCCGTTGAGATTTGCTGACTTTGAATCCTGCAATGGTATTTTTAGAATTGGTTTCCAAATGTGGAGCCATGCTTTAATTTCTATGCAGGACTGGAATGCCATGTCGGCTGACCCTTATAAATGCTTGAGTGGGTTTGGAAGAAGCACATCTGTGTCTAATGAGTCTAATTAGAAATTAAAAACTTAAAGTTTTATAGCTTTGGGTGAGTAGAAAAGGATTTTAATACAGAAGCTGTGTCTGTCTTGATGTATGCATGATGCGTGGGGAGAAGAAAGGTGACCCTGGGAAACTTTTCATGAACTTCTTCCAGTTCCTGAGGCATGTGCACAAAAGCCCACTGTGTTTCAGTCTTCAAATACTGCTCAAATCTCTAGAGGTAAATGCTTTATGCATTTCATCATCTTGGTTAAAATGCAGGTGAATGCCCAGAATGGCATTCATTTGCCCACTTCTTAGTTGTTGTAAGTGCTGATTTGGAGCACCTCTGTGTCACCCGGGAGAATGACAGCATATTTTCAGCAGCGCATGAAAACACGAAGGTGTGTTCTGAGAGAATTATTGAAGCGCAGAGCCCGACTGTCAAGTAGTTTGGTTGCAGAAGGACAGGAGGCTTATGCAACAGTGAGTCTGTCCATTTTCCCCTGACATATGTTTTTTGTTGGCTGATACAAGCCAATTTTAAAGTTCTTTTCCAAAGATAATTAGGATGCCATATTTCAGGTTCTTCACTGAAAAACAGGAGTAGGGTAGAAGAGACGCAAACAAGTGGCCCACTGTGGGAAGGACAGACAGAATTCAGGCAGGCTGGGGTCTGCATGGCAGCTGCCTGTAACCTGGGCCACGTGCTCCTGGCTCTCGTCTGGTTCAAGTGATGCTTTCTGCTTCCCGACAGTGGTGATCTAGGGAGGGATATTGCAGCAAGCTGGGGAGAAGATGGTTAAAGGGCAAAATAAATTTTTGTGTAACCAAGATTCATTAGTTTTCCTGGTTGTTACTTTTTAGAAGGAAATCAGAAGGGTTGATTTTTAGAGAAAAAGAACTGGCTGTGGATCAGTGTAATCTAACAGCCAGCAGAGTAACAACTTGTAAGGTACAAAGCATGTTAACGAAGGGTGAACTTTGACCACATGGTAGCACAGCACTTGGTGTCAGGACCATATGAGATGGTTCAGAAAGGCCTCTCTGAGCATCATGTTTGTTAACTTTCATCTTGTTTTTGAGGCTGTAAGCTTATTTCTTCCACCCTGTGCTTCAGTTTCTTTGTTCCTGGTTCTCTGAACCGTCTCCTATTGTCCCCAGTAGCCCAATGTTCCTCTGTATATTGGTTGTTGGGTTGGGGTTTTTTTTCTGTTTAAATGATAGATTGTGATTTCCTTCAGGCAGAAGATGAAAAAAAAAATCTAAGCAACAGGTTAAATTGTTCTGTGAAAGCCTCAGTTACAATAATGCTGGCTTTTCCCTCTCCCACACAGACTTAGACTGAATGGAAAATGTGTTTGAGAGAAGAACTGTATTGGAGAAACCTGCACTAGTGTTTCAGATCCTTTAAGTGGATTAGCTGTCCATCACATCATAACAGAGTATGGCCACTCAGGTCCTGCTGTGCTCCATTTTCATTAGCACAGTTCCTTCTTTTGCTTGTATGAATTCATTTCAAAATCTAAGTCAAAATAAAAATTTATTCCTCTCTGCAGCTCTGGTATTCTGGGGCAAAGTGCAATGACTGTGCCCTTGCACAAAGTCATCTGTCGCCTGACTTGGCTTAGCATGTCCCATGGGAGAGCAGTGCCTTGGCAGCCTGGCTTTGAGAGCAGTCCCTCCTCAGGCCCGTCACCTGGCATGGGCAGGGGCGGGTGCAACTAGCAGCCTACCAGCCGGATTCAGTGCAAACCATCTGCTTCTCACAGCAGTGCTGGGTAAGTATCTCAGCGTGTTTCACGCCCTGGAAACTTTGTGCAAACATGTTCTTGTATGGTGGATAATGAGGAAGTCCTGAACGTTTCCAGCCTGCAGAGAGGCTGTAAAAGCAGTAGCCGAATCAGGGGTGGGTCAGATGCCAGCAGTCAGCAGAGATGATGATGCTGTGGACTAAAAAGAGTCACTCCACTACACACAGCGCTGATAGATTGAGCCCTGGCACACTGAGCTTCGCTTGCTCAGCCACTTCTTGCAGGGAAAGCAGTTCACCACGCTGTGGAGACAAGCTGTTCTCTCTGGACAGCCCAGGGCATTCCTCCCAGCCCTCTCCTGTTTCTGCCACCAGCCTGCAGCTCTAGGGGTGGTTTTGCTAAGCACTAACTGCCTGTTTCATTCAAACAGGGAAGGAAGGGTCTTGGTGGATGTGCCTTTTCTCCCATTACCTTAGACTTCAGAGCTGCTCTCTGTAATGCTGCAGTGCAGGTGAGGCTCATGATGTCCTGTTCAGCTGGAGCTATGAAATGTAAGTCATTGTGATCTGTGAACCGTCATCCTCCTGGGGTCCTTCTGGCTGGCTGTGCATAGCCAGGGTGGGGCAGCGTCCTCTCAGCTGGCTCAGGATGGTGGGAAGGGGAGAGGAGAGGGGATGCAGTATCCTCAAGGACAAGAGAGCTAGTTCATTTTCCCAGAAACCTATTTCCCCCTTCTCCAAGACTGCACACCTGTCTGACCTTGAAAAAAGGGCACAAGCTTCAGGAGACTTGGACACAGGTTTTCCATGAGGCAGAGTGCTGTGTAGGCGGCATAGCACAGCAGCTTTGGAGCTCCTGTAGGGCTCAAGAAACATAATTATACATCTGGTATCTCAAAGCTGGGACAAAATACTGGGGCAGACATTGCATTGTCCACCACAGCTGCTCCGGGAATTAAAAGATGTCAGACTCCTGCTAAAGTGGTCCTGCTCCTTAGTATGGTGGAGCCCCATTTAGTCAGTACCTGCAGAAAATAAAGTATCTGAATTGGATCTTCCAGTTGGTTTTGTTGCTGGAAAGGAGGAGTGTTGTATCACACAGAATCACACAGAATGGCAAGGGTTGGAAGGGACCTCTGGAGATCATCCAGTCCAACCCCCCTGCTAAAGCAGGGTCACCCAGAGCAGGTTGCACAGGACATCATCCAGGCGGGCTTTGAATATCTCCAGAGAAGGAGACTCCACAGCCCCCCTGGGCAGCCTGTTCCAGTGCTCCGTTACCCTCAGAGTAAAGAAGTTTTTCCTCATATTCAACTGAAACCTCTTATGTCCCAGTTTGTACCCATGAATCTTTGAAGCCGTGTTGTTTGGGTTGAGAACAGGAGAGATTTTTTCGCTGTCTTTTCCCCCACCCTGTTTTTCATCCATCTTTTCAATAACTGATAGCTGCTAATCAGGCTGTTCCAAAATCAGCACAGTAAAACAGAGCTAGTTTTATAAAGTTCTGCTGCTCACAGTCCTTTTCTCCATCCTAACAGAAGTACCCAGAATGCCTGTTCTTGCTGTGGTGCTGGTGAGCAGAGCACAAGCAGCCACAGAAGTCCTGTCTGCCTGCAGATGGAGGACAGCATTGTGTTGCCTCATGTGTGGAAGCAGAGGGGTCAGGGCTTTACTGCTTTCACATGGAAAGTTTGCTTTTCCGGCAGGTGTGGTCATCAGCCTGTTAGGGACAGAGTCCTGCACTGCTGTTTCTTTTTTGGACTACAGAAGTGACTGCTAGTGAAGTCTACAGTTTAAACTAGGGCACTGAGGTGAAAACCTCTGTTGTCCTTCATCAGTGCCTTGCAACATTAAGGCACCAGGGTTAATCTTATGAAAGGAATTGGCAAATTGACAAGGCATTTTTTTTAATCTAATTGCCCTTGCATTTTGATGACCAGTTGCGGCCACTGACCCTTAAATGAGTCAAAACCTTCAAATCATAGGCTTGGACAGTACACACCTTGACATAGTTTCCAAAACCAATGATAAACTACAGTTTTAACAGCTCTTTTAAATATTAAAAAAAACCCTGAGATAAATACACCTTCAGCAGGTTAGATGCTTTCTTCTGAAACTTGCTATACATGAGCCGAGATGAATAAAAAAGGAAAGAGTCAAAGGTAAAAGAGGTAAATCTGCTGGTCGCCTTCTAATCTGGTGATTCCTGTGCAGTGTTGCAGGCTACTTTCTGATTTGCAGTCTGAGTATGCTGGTCCTAAAAATGTTAATAAGCCTTTTGTAAATGAGTTTTAACTTGTTAATTAAGAATTTCTAGCTATGGTTGTGACCTGCAGGGAAATGTTTAATTGGCTGTTTTCCCTAGCTGGTTAAATGTCTTCTTACTATAAGAGAAGAGTGTATGCTTATGGGATTTGATTGCCTCAGATCTAGCGTAAGCCAGGGATTCCTGTGCTTAACACTGCTGCAGAAATTTTCATTAGTGACCTGCGCAGCGGAGCAGGCACTCGGTTGCTCTTCCCTTGGAAATGAATGCAAGTAGCAGGAGGCAACAGAAATGTACTCTTCCCTGATGGAGCATGGACACAGGTTTCCCACAGAGGTGGAGTCTCCATCCCTGGGGATATTCAAAAGCCATCATGTCATAGTCCTGGATATCTGGCTCTAGATGGCCTTGCTTGAGCAGAGAGGGGTTGGACCAGATGACTTCCAGAGGTCTCTGCAAACCTCAGCCAGCCTGTGATTCTTCTCAGCCAGCAAAAGAGGGAGGGAAAGGATGCACCCTCACGGTCGCAGTAAGGCATGCTGTGAGTCAGCAGCTAGGAGAGGTGCAACAGGCCAGAGAGGAGCAGGGGGGCATTTGCAGCCACCAGCCTGTGTTTGGAAGAGGGATGGCCAAGGCATGAAAGGTAATGCTTGACAATCCCAAATGAGATGAGGGTGACTAGAGATTGTGCGTGGAACCAAAACATAGGCCTGGGTCCGTTGTTGAATGGGAATGCCTACATGTAACCTGGACTGGCTGCCCAGCATCCAAACTATGATCACTGCTATCTGCTAGAATTACTGTATGCTGTGCTAAATTCCACTTACTTGTTTGTAGTTAAGTACCCATACAACTTTGGTTAGATAATCTGGAGAAACTGTAGAAACTCATTCAGTGCTATTTACAGTGACACCCGCTTTCCCTTCTGCAGAAATGCAGCCACTACTGAAGACAGCAGTACGCCTTGGGTGTGCGGGGAAGAGGCACTGCGTGGCCAGGATCATTGCCATCACTTTCAGTTAATTGGGACAGGGCTTTCCTACTCAAGTGAAGAACACTTCAGCACCTTGCACAGACATGCTTTATGCAGTACAAAAGACCAGAAGAATATTTCTATAAAAGTAATTTAGAACCTTTTTCCAATTACGTTTTACAGATAGTTATTCGTCACTGCGCTGCAGCTTCCTTTTAGTGCTTGGTTGTGGCTGAAAATAATCCAAAGCTTGAATTCATATTTCATCAGGTTGCAGCCAAAATCTGGAAATCTGGTCACGTCTATGTGCAGCCATTATTGCATTTAATGAGAACTGTATGTCTGCAACAAATGGCACCCCACTTATCTTCATCTAATCATCATGAAAACCCCCACTGCTAAAAAAATCTTAGAAAAATTGGGGTGAATCCCTGGTCAAAAGTAACTGCCTTGTAACAATGGCCATCCAGAAATACCTGTTGCAACATAGGTATGAAGAGTGAAGAAGCCCTCTTTCTCCATTCCTGTATAAAACTCTTTTGAGTGTTTCGTTTGAGAGAGCAGCCACATGGTGGTTACCACTGTTGCAAACCACTGCACTGATTCAGATGCATTGAGATGAGCGGACAGTGAGAAGAAGTGGGTAGAAAACGACTGAGGACTGTGTGTGCAAGAAAACCTTTAAAGCAAGTGCTGTTGGAAGAGTGAACAATATTCTGCTTATTAATGTAGATTGGAATTTCCTGCTACCTGAGAATAATGCAAAGGTCACTCACCAGCTGCAAGCAGACAGCGTGCGGTTGATTCTAAAATTAGTTAACCTCTAGCATTTCTATTTCTTACCTGCATTTCTTGCTCTCTACCTTAGGTCTGGGAATCCTATCAAAGATATCGCAGGCTTGAGAGAAAATTAATTCTTTCTTTTTTTCTTCTCTGTAAACTTCTGTAAACTGCTGTTGAGATAACTAGGTGTCTGTTGCCTATCATTATGGCCAGGGTATTATTATGGCCCTAAAACACTTCACATAGGCTCAGTCACATGATTTTAACTCTCAAATGGCTTACAGTTATCATTTCCTGCCCACCGGCTGGAGTCTGCTAGCACAACCATGTTTCAAATGGCTTACAGTTATCATTTCCTGCCCACCTGCTCCACCGGCTGGAGTCTGCTAGCACAACCATGTAATCTGCAACCATTTTATGCTGACTTTCTTAAAGTATTCTCTTTTATATCTTGGACTGAGAGACAAGCTCAGGGAGAACCTGAATAATGGCCTCAGAAAACCCTCAATTTCTTTTTGCTGATGAGCCGGGAAACACTGGTGTGGTAATGCAGCACCATGGCCAGTCTGGGGATGGAAAAATTTTTGGAGCCTTGGATGGAAAGGAGGACAGCAGCACTGCAGGCATAAACCTGCCCCTGTGTTAGCTGACATGCAATGCAATGCTAACTACTGAAGAAAATAGAGAGCTCCTACTCCTGCTTTAGGGGATCTTGCAGAAAGGTTTTAGCCTGACAGCTGTATAAAATAAATTACTTCAGAGCAGAGACACCTTTCTTGGGACATGTTGCTGATCCATTGCCTGCAGAGGTGATTTGTATGGCAGAGAGGTGGTGATCCTTAGAAGACCATGGCCAGCCAATACCACAGGAGGAACTTGTGACATTTGAGTGAGTTTAAGTACTGAGAGCCAATTGTGCTGTCTGGGTATAATAAACCAAATCCTTCCCTCTGCAGAATATTATTGGGGAGATGCCGGTTAGTCTGATACACATCACAGGTAATGAATGGATGGCCACTGACTTGCTGTTCTGCGTGTGAGTGTTGTGTATCTAAGCCTAAGGTGAGACCTAGGCGGCTCTGTTCTGTCAGTGGATATCACTGCTCTGCACATGCTACCGGTAGCTGCTGTGGGTAGAGCTGTGTTAAAGCAGGTATGGACACAGCAAGGCATATGGGACATCATTTAATCACACAGCTAGTCATATTATACCAAGAGAGTATTTAATAATAGATAAAAGTCTCATTTTTTTAAAGCCCTTGTAGTTGGGAGAATGTGCTCGGGAATGCCCTGCATCCAAGGAGCACTGCAGACATGGACACCACAGGAGGGAGAGATGACAACACCGCTCTGTGCAAAAGCCCTGGGCATCTTTGCTTTTTCTCTAGCCTCTCCATCCACTGCGGCATGTTTAGTGGGACAGGCTGTAATATGTTTGATAGCTTCTCTGATCCCCTTGTTTATGCTGAAACCTGTAAGAATTTGAAATTTAATCTCTTGTTAAACGTTTTGATGTTCTGCATATTTAAGTACATCACCGGGCTAGGCTGCCTAGTGGGGATTTAATACGAGAGAGATTAAATGCAAACATACCTTTCAAATGTTGCTAGACTTATAGAGACATTAGTGTTATTTTATACAGAAAAAGGAGAACTTCATCTTAGATGTTACATTCTCTCTCATAATTTTGTTTTGACAGTGATGAGAGTACTTAACAAGGCAGTGGGGGCTGCAGAAGCACGTTTTTACACTAATGTAAAAACCTCAAGCAATGCCATTAAAAGAAAAGTATTCTCTTCAGGTTTCCTTAGTGGACCACAAGCAGAGTGTGGTCTGCAATCTTGTGTTGTGTCTTAAGCATGGAAATCTCTGTAATGATAAAAGCTACCAAACAGAAAAACCAGCCATCAGCGATGCATCCATCTACACAGAACACCCAGAAAATAGCAGCAAAAGGGAAGGAAACCCCCCCACGCCATGGCCTTATGCTCACTGAACTTCTGTGTAGCCTGACGGGGGTGACCAGTGTACCGCTGGCATCTAGCGCTGCGCTCCCAGCACGGTCTGCGTGTGGCTGTCTGGTGGCCGCCTGTGCACAGGGTGGACAGGAGGACGTTGGTTGTTGGTAGGGCTTTTTTTGTGT
>NW_009267230.1:284706-334937 GCF_000687185.1 Egretta garzetta | reverse complement strand
TTTTCCCCAGCCACAAAAGAACTTCTTGGAAGAGGTGGTGTCCGATCTTGTACATATGTCCAGCTCTGCTTTCCTTTTTTAGTAGATTCCTGACCTCCTTTTTGTGACTGTTCACAGGGTATTTGTGACACACGGCTTTAAGGAGGGTTTGTCTGTATCACCCAAGTAATTCAGGATGCTTGTAGCAACATCCAAACTGCGCTAGCAGCAGAAGAGAGTTTAGAAGAGTTGATGTGTGGTGCTTGCTTGAATATTCTGGAAAGGCAATCATAGCCTTGTACATTCTAAAGAAACAAATAACTTGCATTGATACAGGGCAGAAAATACAGCAATCAGAAATGCTTGCTGCTCAGCACTGGTCCTTAACATGCAGTTTAGGGGCAACAAGTAGAAAAGGGTTAAGTCTTAAATTCCATAAAGTTAAAGAAAACTCATCTTTTCATTCTACCACCTGTTTATGCCCCTTGCACTAATCTTGGAACAAATGACACTGAGCCTTTTAAGTTCAAACTTAGGTTTCCTGTGTCTTCCCTAGCATGGTCTTCATAGTCCTCCTCAAGGAGGCAAATGGTGGAGTCGGAGAACTGTTGAGATGGTAGAAAACCTTTCACATTTGAACTGCCAGTTCCAGTCCAGCAAAGACAATAACTAAGAGTCATTACAAAGCTGTTTGAACAGAAAACCATGGATTTTCATGAAGACCAAATTCTGCTATATCAGAGCCCATATAAAAAATTACTTGTGAAACACACACCTTGTACTAATATTGCTGTTGATTTCGCCAAACTAGCTGCAAAGGAAAGCAGTGTTGGCTATCCCCGAGGGCGGTGAACTTACTGTTCCTTACTAGCCATAGATCTGTGTTCACATGTTAATGTTTAACTCGAAGGGACTGCATGGCTCTTCAGGATGGGCTGCCTTGCCCCCGGCCCTACAGGATGCCGTCAATCACATTTCCTAGGAGAGCCTGGGTTGCTGCCAGCAGCGCTAAAGGGTCTGGAATGTTAGGATTAACTGGGGCCGTGACGCGGTTGGAGGAGCATCTCTAGCTGTTCCAGCAGCTAGTACCTGCCAGGTTACCCTGGGATGGTGGCTACCAATGCACAGCATTTGTGTGTGCCTCTGAAATCTACTGATAAACCTACTCACATCTCGTACGTGGGGAAATGGGGACCGATTTCCGTTTTCACCTCGTGTTTAATGAGCCTCTTGGGAATCAAATGCAGACACTCCTTGTCTATCCTCCCTCCTACGGGAAAACACTTTGTTTATGAATATCCAGATACTCTGCTGTCTCAGGTTTATCCAGACTCCTTCTGTGTATTTTCTCTCTTCCCTGTTTCTTATTGTATCTGTGAATCACTGTGCAGCTTGTCATAATTTATTTTTACAACATGCTGAAAGGTATAATAGGGAACTTACAAACATGTTTGGGAGAAGCCACCTAAAATAGCAAATGTTTCTAATTATAAAGTTAAAGCTGCCTTTCTAAGCTGTTTGATTCTTTATTATACCTTGAACAACCCAAAAATGTACTTGGCTACAATTAGACTTCCAGATACAATAGGTGAATTGTAAATGAAAACCATCCAGTGGAAAATTACACTATTAGCCTGGAGCAGCAGCCCTGATCTTTAGAGTTTATGGTGCTGCACAGCCTACACATCCAGTAATGTTCTGTGAGTCCATAAAGTTGAGAGGACAGTCTCTTAAAAGCAGAAGGGTTTAGGTTTTTGAAAAAATAAAATCATTATTACATTCTTCTATGTTTATTATTTTTTTTAACATTCCCAGGCTTTTCCATATTAGCCTGGTTTAAATGGAAAGTAATTTATCTTTTCTTTACCAAGATCTATTAGGCACCATTCCTGAAGGGACTACATTTAATTAGTTTCAGTCATGGGTTTGGTACCTGCAGGGTAAAAAAAAAATTATATGTAGATTTCTGTACAGGGAAGAATAATAGCAATTGTAATTTAGAGTTTGTGTGTTCCACCATTGTGCTTGGATTTTAATCCCTTTCCTTATGCAGAGTTGCATCCTGATGGTCTGAGTTTGCTGCTTTATGAAGATGCTGTGCTGGCTGTACTAATGAAAGGCTGTGGGGCACACCTTCAGCCATCAGTGATTCATCACAGTGGTCATGGAGAAACGAGAGTGGCAATGTCACAGCTGGCAGAGGAAGAAACAAGCTGAAGCTACACAGGAGCAGGTAGAAATTGGGACCATGTGCCTCTAGGTTCAAGAAAGCAGTGAACAATCCAGGGTACTCACTGTCTAAAGCTGTCATGTCCTGGCTCTTGAAAAGAAGTCATCACACTGGCTGAGATTGACATCTTGAGCCAGCAGTCTGAATACAGACTCTTCATCGTCTGCTCGATGCACTGGGAGCCAAGGGCATTTCAGATGCCGTCAGAGACGGTTTGAGTAGGGTCTTCAGTAATTACGTTAGTTGGCTTGGGCACAGGACATTAAAACTGACATCTTGTCCTCCTACAGGATTTGAATAGGTGCCAGTTTGCATGAGACTTGCCCTAGGCATTGAAATAAACAGAAACGGGAGAGGCGCTTTCACTTTGACTAAAAAGAAGAGCTCTAGATAAGCGGTTCTTTTGCTGGGGAAGAGCTACGAGGTCCTTACGCTTCATTTCACTTACTTCCACCTCTGCAGATAACACATAATATTCAGGGTCTTCAACTCTGAATGTGTCTGTAGTTTGTGTGGGAGGTATACTTAGCAGGCAGGGTTCAATACCTTAATACAGTTCTCAAATGATCCGTTACAGGATATAATATGTGTTAAATTAAATTCCATGGGTTATAAGATGTAGAAGACTACTGGTGTGTTTTGGATTAAAGTGATGTGCTTTCCTGTTTTCTCCTGAGAAAGAAGAGGAATTTGCCAGTGGCATTTCCCTCCTTGTATTTTTTTGAAATGCAGCAAAAAGAAATAGAGTCTCTTTAACCATCTTCTGAAACACACATGATTCTTTTATAGATTTGTACTTTCTTTTTAATTCATGGAGAACAGCTGCGGAATTGTTACTCCAACAACATAAGTGAATCACGTAACAGATGGCTCTTGCGCTGGCTGGGACGAAAGCAGCCTCTTCCATCCTGGTGTGGCTTGTTTGTTCTTAAATCCTGTATCTTGACAGGGCTCGAGTAAGACTTTGCTGTTTTTGTTGCAGTGTAAGTATAGTGTTGCTCCAGTCATTCTGCACTGAGTCTTGCCTCTCTCCCCTTTAAATTTTTCCTTTTAAAACAAGGGAATCACAGTATTGACTTTTTTTCTTAAATCTCAGTGCTGGTGCAACACGTTCGTCTGGAGAGATCTGAATGGAAATGTAAAGTTCCTCCATCTGGAAATAATTTTCCAAGGGAGGTACTGAGTGCAGTTATGTCAAAGATACTTGTTTCGGATCTTGAAACTTCCTTCCCTCCATTGTCTCAACTGAGGAAGTTTTATTAAAAAGAAGAAATGATGTTTGGACCATGTAATAGTTTGCATATAAAATACCAAGCATGCTCAGGTAACATTTAATCTCCTGATTCTGAAGCAGGGATGAGCCTTCACATTGCAGAGATGTGTGGACGCTTACTCACCTCACAGACTTAAATAGATGTAGGAGTCTCATGCTTAGAGAGTCTATTTTTTTCACCTGCAGTGTTTTTTGTGCCAGTCATCTTGAATATGACATGAGATGCACCAACCCCCTCCTTCTGCTGTGCCAGCAGAATCCGTGAATTGCGTAGCCCAGCTGCAGTGGCATTGCGGAGCTGGATCCTGCCTTGGAGGGCCAGCTGATGTGGTCATGGCTCCAGCAGCGTGCGCTGGGCTGCGTGTGTGTGCAAGGAGTGGTGGGATCCCAAACCTCACTCCGTCCCTCCTGGGTCTGCAGCAGCTGCTTGGGCACTCTGGGCTGGTGAGCACCACAGTCTTGAGGAGGCACCAGGCGATAAGGCAGCCTGTGCTGCCAGGAGTGCCATGCCCCGCCTCTTCCAAGGAAGAAGCAGCATGCCAGCCCGGGCTGCCAGCTGAACTGCGCTGTTGTAAGTGGTGGAAGAAATACAAAAACATACTGTGAGCAAATGGCACAATTTGTGGGTGAATGACTTGTCAGCCTGGCAGTTGTTTGCGGTTGAAGGGGGAATGCATTGCGTTTGTAGTAAGAGGCTCGTCTGAATAGCTGCGGTCTTAATTCAAGTCATTATTGTAGACTGGTTTGTGTTCATCTGCCTCTATTAGTTCGTGCTCTCTGTGGGGATGCGATGGGAAAGTGATTTTCCAAACTCTTTTTATCGATCATCTGTAGGTAGGAGTTTCAAGGAGTCACAGTGACAGAAGGAGCAGGAGGTCCTTTTTCCAGGGGCTCAGTAAGAAACCCTGTTTGCTGATTGTTAGTGAGCTGGATTCTGCTCCCATAAGAAAACACCTTCACTGTGATAATTACCTCCTCTAAACTGTATTGATGGTACCAGACCTAGGCTTCTTCTGGAGGCCTTTGGGAAATTATGTTCTTCAGGAAAAGCCATACAGTACAGCTCTTGCTGGATGCAGCATGGTGTAGAGACAGTGAGGAGTTAAAATGAAGTGGGGGGAGAATGCAGCTTCAGCGTCTGTGCTCTCCACACGGCCATGCTTTTGAGAGATACATCTTGGCTCTGTATGAACCACAATACCAGCTCCTGTTCTACTTGGTGTACTTTTAATTTCTGGGTTTAAAACATGGCATGTTAATGCAATTGGATACCCACCGGTGCAATGGAAATACAGAACAATTGCCAAAACATTTATGCAGGATGAGCAGGAGCGTCTGAATTCAAAGTGCTGGGCATGGTTGTAAATGAAAATCTGGTTGGTGTGGCTCCTGTATAATTAAGATGCCACATGTTGTCTTTTTGTGCATGGGTCACTCAACACCTCAGGATTATCGTGGGCATGATGGCAGGAAGCAGCTACCTCTGTAATTTGACTGATACCACAGCTGGACCTGAGAACTAGCAGCTCAAACTGGAGTTCAGCTGTACAGATGGGTTTGGAAACTTCAAAAGCAGTCACAAATTCCCTGAACCCAGCCCCATTATAGCTGGGGGACTTGTTATATCTGAAAAGCCCTTGGAGCAGTTGGAGTAAATGGCCCTAAACTGTACTGTTTGTGCAATTTAATATCCTTTTCTGCTCAAAGCAATTCTGCAGGGATTTTACATAGTGTAAGAGCAGAATAATTTAATTTTGCTATGTTAAAGTCTATTAGCTCTCCTGCAAACAGGAAAGAGTTCACAGCTTCTTGATAACTCTGAAATGACTGAGGTGGGAAATTCATGTGAATTACTTTTCCTTGTGTAAGCACAGGTGTATACTTGGTGTTGACTATTGCTCTGCTTCAGCTGTTTGCAAATACTGCAGAAGTGGGAGCATAAAAAAACAGATAGAGGCAGGGTACACCAGCTACTCTGTGATTAAACATAGTGCAGTCTCAAGGTCATTCTGGGCATATGATATTTATCCTACTGGCTGTGCAAACTAGGTGAAGCACAGATTACAATTAAATTGTTGGCAAAGAGGAACCACTTGAGTTGTTTGGGTGTTTTCTGGCTGTGACCCTATTTCTGTTTCTGTTGACCCTGTTCTGTTGGGCTCAGGCCACCTCTGTGTGCTGTCTTGGGATCACTCCACATCACACCCCTCAATAAAAAGCTGTGGTTCTGCAGGCACTTTACACAAGCTTTTGTGATGATGCACAATTTCCAGATCTGATAGATGCTCCTGAAACTTAGATTGAAAATATTGCTTTAGATGTAAAGTAGATACAAGATGGATTTTTGCTTCAACAATTGTAGAGACAGAGAAGAATTTAAATGGAAACGTAATCAGTTTAAAGCAAATTGAAAGCCTGCAAGTTTTGTCAGATTAGAGCACAGGTTACAGGTAGGGTAGAGGCTGGCTGCTTCATGGGAAGTGAGATGTCTCACCTAGAAATGGAGACCCTCTTCAAGACTAAGGGGCTCGCATCAGTGAGTGAAAATAAAAGGTTTGGGAATAAGGAGAGGAAGACGGTAAGAGCAAAATAAGGTATGTGAAAGAGCAGTAAAGAGCAAGCGAGCCTAAAGTCATGTCCGGAGATAGCGGCACTTAGCTTACAGACTAATCATAATTTGTGACATTGGTACATTATGTGATTATACATCGTAATGGACCAGGACTCTGCTGCCTCTTTTGAAGGTTGTTACAATGCACTTAGGTATCTTGTGTTTGCACAACGTGAGCATCAGTTTAGATAGATCTGTATGCAGTAAAGTATGCCGAAGATATGCCCAGGGGTTAGGCTATATGTAGATGAGCTTTTTAAAACACGAGTTTCATCTAAAGCATCAGAAGCTCTCTCTGAGCTGTGGTGCTGGGGGCAGGGACCTAATGAGACTTGCTTTAATACCGCTCTAACATACACATTAGGTAGTGGTTAGAAAGGTAGTCAGTCTTTCAGGTTCAAGCAGCAATTTCTGAAAGTGCCTTCAATTAACAGCTAATGACAACCTTTCTTCAGTGATTCTCTCGTTATCTTCTATAGCCACATAATGAGAACGATCACCCAGAGAGACTTCAATTTATTTACCATTTTTTATTTCATTGGGAGGCTCTGGATATTTGAGCCAGTAACGTTCCTGATTGGTGCCTCCATAAGTCAAGTGCCCGAGCGCAGCTTCAATCTATCATTGCTTTGAAGATTTACATTTCAGATAGCTTTTTCCAGCAGCACAGATGTTGCAAACCTTAAATTAATGCAGAAAGCTGCTTCTGCCCTGCAGAAGATGGAACTAATAGGTAAGGAAAACAGTATCTCTTTCCCATGCCTGTCTTCTTAATGATAATGGAATTTAAAAGATCTACAAAGGGCTCTTTCAGCCAAATATCTTATGTCCACTAGTATTTGAAAAGAGGATAATGAGCTGAAAGTGTTTCTGTGCCCACCCGCAGTGTTAACTGAAAGCTGTGAAGACAAAGAGGTAGAACCAGGCTCAAGGGACCTTTCTTACAGAAACTTTACATGAATCATCTCTCCTGTAAGGAGAAGCTAAAAGGCTCCATAGGAAATGAGAGGTCTTCTTAATGCTTCCCCTTGTATTAATTCTATAGGCAACTTACAAACCAAATTGAAACCCTTGCAGAAGATCCTGTTCTTAGTTTTGTTGACTCTTCTCTGGTCTCCACTTTCCTATACACACTGTGCACAGCGGAAGAAAAAGGCACAAATGTGGACTTAGCCTCCAAACTTACATCTGAGAAAGTTGTGGAGTTTTTATTTGCTTTTTAACATCACATGTTGCTTTTCCCCTTTTAATTGCAAGCTGCTTATATGAATGAGGCTCACAGGGAGAAGAAATTGTCAGATGTGAGAGGCTGGTAGAGAGGCAACTCTTCTCATTGATCAGGGATGTGTGACATAATTGAAACATTGGGAAGCTCCATCTGAATTACTGTAGTTTGGATGATAATGAGAAAGGAGTAAGTTCCTGAGAAAATTAACTGAGCAAAGAGCATGAAGCCGTTCACAAGGCAATTCTGGAAAAAACATTTTGCTGGAAAAGGAAGATGACAGGATGAAGAAACAAGCCTGTATACTGAGACCAACCTTTAAAATGTCTAGGGAACGGTCTGGCCTGTGAGACTTGTGATTTGTTTATGTAATTTTCTCACAATATCAAATGCTTGCAGGAAGGGACCATTTCAGGACTGTAATATAGTCTTGGAACTGCAGCTCCTGACCACTTTTTTCCCCTGCAGTGTAGTTTGAAGCGTAATATTGGTACTTACCACTTTCTGGTGCATACTATTAAATGTATTCAGTAGAAATGCATTTATGAAGATGCTCTTGTTGCAGGGGACAGAATCCTGGAGGAAGACTCAGCTTTCCTGCTCTTGTGTTGAGCAGCTTCCCTTCTCTGGATCTCAGTTTTCCCAAATATAAAATAGGGGATAATGATTTAGACCTCTCCTGCAAAAACACTTTCAAAGATGAAAAGGAAGGTAGAAAAGCTGAGACACGGGGAAAAGAACTTAGCATCACTGCAGGGAACACAAATGAAGCCATCTGTGCCGTGTGGCGACAGAGACAAAAAGGCAAACAAAAGTTTGGGGAGATTAAAATGCAGACAAAAAAAAACTGTGAAGCCATTCTAAATCAGTAGTACGTTGCCTGGGACATGGTGTGTGTTTCTGATCACCCATCCTAAAAAGGATATTGTGGAATCAGGAAGAGTTTGGGGGTCTGTAACAAGAAAGAAAGAAACAGTGAAAAGACTGAGATTCTTTCTGCCTGAAGAAGCAAATACTAGGGGACACGCTAGGAGGTGGGAAGTAATCAAGGAGGTAAAAAAAAGAGATAAGGGGTTAGCAGATACCCAAACTCCTACTCCAAAACATAAGACATTAAGAACTTAGTGGGAGTGAAAGACACTGATCCCAAAGCTGAGTCAGTGAGGTGAGGGGAAGAGGCTGGGATGCGAATCCATTCCTACAGCTTATGGACGCACTAGCAAAAGACAATTAATGGATAAGGAGGATGCAGGGTTCTATGCCAAAGTAAAAATATAGGGTATGAGAAGGAATAGATTTTCTTTTTTCAGCACCTCTGGCAGCCCTCTGATTACTTAGGCTTGAAAGGGAACTTTCCCAAGCATCAGGTCACCCCAAAAGAGATTTCTTACCTTGTTTGGGGTAAAGGAGCACAGGCCTTTGGTAAGATCAATGTAAAGATCAGGGCTGCTACTCTGATTTGTTATAATAGTTCCCTTGCTCTTACTTCACCTAGTGCTCCCACTCTCCCAGCTCTCTGTGGAGAACGGCTGTACAGACAGTGGGGTGAGGAAACTGGCAGTGTTCCAGATAGGGTTGCAAGACCCACCAGTGCATCAGGGCGAAGGATAGGTCTGTGGGATACAGAAAGACATGGCAGAGCCATGCACAGACAAGATGAAAAAAGGCATACAACCAAAATTCCTCTGATGGCCAAGCAAGTAATTCTGTGGGCTCTTTAATGGCTTTTGGCACGACAGGTAGTGTCTGAGCACTTCACAAAGTCCCTGTTCATCTCTGCAGCCCTACTGCTAGGTAAGGGGATGGATTAGAAAGCCTTACCAGATTCCCCTAGTCCTTTCAAAGTCCCTTCCTTCTCTCTCATGAGCTTGTGGCTGGATAGATAAGGGCTTGAGACAGAGACGGATTAAGGCCAGAAGATCATTCCTATCTTTTCACCTACTCAAAGCACAGCTCCTGCTCACTTTGGTAGCATTTGTAAGCACTCAGAAATCAGGGCTGTGATCCAGGAGCCCAGCAGAGGAGTGAGACCTTATTAGTGACCCTTGGCGCGTAATCTGGTTTTAGAGACTTTGCACATCTCATGTAAGAGCATAAAGGTCCCAGTTCTCTAGGACAGGCCCACACTGTATGACCACAAGATCATCTTTTCTCCTGTGTGCTCTGCTCCCCTGTTCCCTATGTGACTTGCAATTTCTGCAAGAAATCACGTACTTGGGCTTCTGTTCCTTCTTTGTGTAACCCTGACTCATCTCCAACATAGGTCATGCTGGCTCACAAACTATCAAGGGAAAGGGTGTACATGAGTATGTCATTAAAGACAGTTTTGTAGCATACAGGTTACAGGGGCTCAAATTAGGCTGTATTTGAGAGCTTGGCAAACCAGCCCTCACGTTTTTTTTCTAATGTCAGTTCCCTGCAGTTTTAACAGAGGAAAATGGACTGTAAGGAAAAGCCATCATGGCCTGGCACAGCAGCACCAGCATGGCTCTGGGACGTTTGAGCACATTGCTCCATGCCACCAGCCTTAGCTGAGTTCAGGCCGTGGATCTAGTTAGGTTCCTACATCCCTTCGTTGCAAGAAGGCTTCTGGAGCTTCACTCAAAGGTAGTCTGGGACCAGCTGGGGAAGTAACAGTAATGGTCGGTTGTTGTCCTTCATGTCCCACAGAGCATTGGAGGAACATCGTATCACAGATGTCTGACAGCTGTGTCCTCTAGTGCTTTTATTCCTGATGGCCTTTCACTGTCACTGTCCTGTCTCTTCCTTGTCTTCTTGGACATGTTCTTCTAGGAACATCCTTCAGGCCTTCCTATTTCCCCTACTGACTACCCATCCAGTCTGTTTCCCACATCCCCTTCTCCAGCCAGCTCTAGTCCTGGCAGACCCAGCCTTCCCCCCCTGCTCATCCCCTGCCAGTCTGCTGCCCTCATCAGCCCCAGACTTCAGATGCTGAGAGAAATATCAGTTAGTCGCAAAGGCTCAGGGTGACAAAATTTGTTCCCAGCACCGCACCCCAACACAAAAAAAAGTTTTTTAATATGTAGATAATATATATAATATATAAATATATATACATATAAGAATATATACATAAAAATATGTATGTATTTCAAATCAGGCTGAGAGAAATGTCCAGAGTGCAAAATTTCACCCAAAGAGCAGACATTTGGCAAATGAAAAAAACTGTCAAAATGCAAAGATTTGGGCAGTCACACTCAGCAAGCAAAGCAGGCAAAACCCTCCATGGCTCACAGCAGTCTGCCTTCCAGCCAGACCTTCGGGAGCCCTGGCACGTGGCTTTGGGGCTGGTCCGTGTCTCCACAGCAGAAGGAGCAGCAGCCCGGAGGGAGCTGAATAAAGAGCGAGAGTGGTGTGCATGTGCCTGAGCCTGTCCCAGAGAGCGCTGGTGCTACGGTCACCCTTTTATCTCCCTTCCCAGCTTAAACAGGGATCTGGTTTGGCTTTCTGTGCATGCAATGAGCTCCCTCGACCTCCTGTTCCCACCTCATGTGGTGCTTCCTCCTGTGCTCCGCAATCTGGTGCGACTCCTTGAAGGGGGCTGGGGACAGATGGCTTGATTTCGGCTGATGAAGGGGCTGCCTTCAAAGCAGAAGCGAGGCGGAAGCCGTCTGGCCCGATATCTCTTTCTGGTGCTGTCAATGGGAGGCCGAGGAGACAAGCTGGAGCTGGATAGAAACCAGCTCCATTGCAAGAGAGCACAGAGGGGAAACCAATTCTCCTCTAAAAACGCTCTCCTTGTGCTGCTAAATGGTGTCTGCTTACCTTTATTTCAGAAAGCTCCTGCCAAGCCCAGTTTACCTCTAAATATTTAAGGTATGCTCTGGTCTTTGCTCAGCCCACTGTGCTACATGAAAGATAACAGCACTAAATATCATCAGATGCTCTCGAGGGACGGATGGGAATGTGGCTGGCATTTTGTGTGCTGCTGACTTTTAAGCTCAACGTGGTAAAACAGTAACCAGGCTTGTCACTTCCCATCCGCAGCGTCTGGCAGCGCTGGGGCCGTCAGACACCTTCCTGAGCCCAGCCCCAGCGGGCGATGTGGGGCTGACAGGCTCTCCAGTGCAAAACCTGCAACCCTGCAATTACCAAGGGAGTTGGGAGCAAGCTCAGCAAATAGGGGAGATGATAAAAGCTGCCACTTCTGATAATAAGAATAGGTTTTTCTCCAGGGACCTCAATTTTGTACTTTTTTTCAGGAACGGGAGGGGAAGAAGCATCCCTGCCCTTTGGAGACAGAATAATTTATAAACCACGTTTATAAAAATCAGCGATTTCCCTTTAAGTCAGCTCCTGCGCCTTCGTCTCAGCTTCCCTGATTAGTCACATAATGAGGATATTTCTAATACAAAGGTGTCAAGGGAGATTGGAGCCAAACAGCGCTTTATCAGAGGAGAATCTCTATCCCCCTGGATGCTAATTAGTCACGGCAACGCAGGCGTGGGGGGCGGGGGCGAGATGAGCTCTTATTTTTAGAAGACAAAATTATTTGTGCCCTCACAATTTCTCGCGCAGGGCTAGAAAGCTGTGCCAAGGTAGAGAGCGACTTGAGATCTCCCTCAGCTTTCGCATCCCCGCCCCTCAGACATGTTTGCCGTGCTGCTGCTCCTACTGCTGTTTATGGGGTTATTTCTGTCACAAGCTTGGCTAAACAGAAACTCTCTCATAAATATGGAAATCTGATGACTGAGCTCTCCATCTCTTGGGACAAGTTGAAAGCATTGGGCTAAAGAGAAAAGGGCTGCTGAGCACTCAGCTTGGTGGCTTTGTTTTCGCTACTAGGGAAGAGAAACGGGTAAGGTTTTCATGCTGAGATCCACATTTGCAGGATGGGCAAGTGACCTCTCAGGCCATGCTCACAGCAATATACTGGAGACTTTGAACAGGTGGCCACCCTGAGCATGGTGAGGTGAGGACAAGAGCAGTCCTGCCTGCCCAGTGCTGTCCTCTCAAAGCCATTACCATTACCCACCAAGATCCTGGCTGAACCCACCAGCCTGGGTCGTGGGGTCAGGAGGCAGCTCCAGGTGGGGATGAGGCAGAGTCCCCTGCTCCATCCAAGCTAAGCTGGTGTCCACCGCCTAGATCCCCACCTGGCTGCAGTGTGACAGACACGCTTGGTGTGTGAACCTGGGGCAGCTGCTCATCTTTTGGGTTATGTTGGAAGAGTCTATGTTTTTATATTTGTTAAAAGAGCTTTGAGTGCTGCCAGGCATCCATTATTATTCCTGAGAAATCTCTTGAAACCTCCATCCCAGAGTGTTCGGCCCCCCACAGTGCTTCTTCAGGGCTTTGTTTGGATCCCGCTTACAGCCTGTTTCCTCAGTTTTCTCAGCATCCCTCCTTCCTGGGACCAGAGGTAGCTTTGGTCTTGGACAAATTCACAGGTATTTGCTCTTCCGTCAACATTTTCACTGCGTTTGCTACACAGTATTCCCAGTTCTTCAGCTTCCCTAGAAAGCAGGGTGCTGCATGCTTGAGATTTCCATGCTGCTGACTTTATCTCTTTCCTGAGCCAGTTTTGGCTGAGTACCTGAAGGGAGGTGCAGTGTTTCCCTGCTGGAAGCACTTAGAAGTTCCATCCATGCCCTTGGTTGTGAGTGCAGGCTGAATAAAGTGCAGGTGTACAAACTCAGCTTATATGGACGGCAAATACCCTGCCCAGGGTGCCCTGGGTTGAAGGCAATAGACCTGTCAAACATGAAGTAGGTAAGTGATGGAGAGGGCATCCTGTGTTTTCAACATGAATCCAGAGGCTGAAAAAAAGTTCTGCAGTCTGCACACATCTCATTTTCATTCCAGAAATGTCTGACATCAAGATGACACTCGCCAGGTGTCATTGTCCATTGTGTGGGTTGTCTTGTTGACTTGAGACATCAGTCAGAGAGCCTGCAGAGCCAGACACCCCTGATTTTTGGGAGAAGGGGGGTTTACTAGATGCAGGAGAAAGGCAGGATGAAAAATGATTGTTGAAGAAGGAGCAAACAGGAGAAGTAATCAAACAGCTCAGAAAAGGATCTGAGGGGTTGTATTAAAGGTGCCAGGGGTATTCCAGGAGGAAAAAGCAAGGCATCATTCATCTTGCACGAATAGGAGTTGAACATGTAAAAATCAGCTGCCTTTCTTAAAAAAAGCATCCTAACTGCTAACTGGAAAAGAACGAGTGGTCCCAGAGGTATGGTAGTAATAGCTTTGACATTGAACCACTGATTGGAGCCCTTCGTCTGTTGAAAGGTATGGATGTGGAGCCGTCCCAGCTTTTCCTGCCATTGTTCTTACAGCCAGAGGCTCTGAAAGCTTAGTAATGTCATATTTGCCACGCTGGATCCAGTCCACGGCCTATGAAAGCAATTATCCAATGTCCAGGACGTTGGAGGAAACTTACATCACTGGAACAGGACTCTCCTAGTGTCAGTTGTATTGTGCTGGGACATTTTTGTCAGAATATATAATTTCTGCAGTATCTGCCAGAACCAGCCAACATTTTCAGTGCTTCCTTCAGGCAAACTTTGATCTCGTCTTTCATGTATGGCTGGAACAGCCTAGCTGCATGCGGAGAGGATCTGTAAACCGTTCTGTATGTGCCCATGACCATGGTATTTCAGCAGTGATGGCACCACTTGTCTTACATTTTCTGAGCCAGTTTCTCCATGTGTTGGAGTTGTCCATGGGAAGCAATCACAGTTCCTCTCCACCATGTGGGAGAGTCTCTGGTCATCTTCATTTCAGGTGGAAAACTCAACTCTCTGTTTGAAAATAGACTTTCCCTCTTGGTGAGGCTCCTTGAAAGCCTTGAAGGAGTAAAGGTGGGACACACCTTTGAAAGAAGCTCTAAACGCTAACCGACGAGCATGAATTCAACCACTACAAGGCCCCACTGTGGTCCCTTATGGGCAGCACTAGGGCTGTGCAGAGCACTGCAATTTTCTGTAGGATTCAGCTACAGCACGTAGCCAAGAACCCGGGCTCCTGTTCCTGCCTCCATCCTTCAAACACAATGTGACCTTGGCTCTGATACATTTCTCAATTTTTAATCATTTTGAGGGTATCCTCCCTCATGAGTCGAGTTTTAAAGAGCATTTGTAAAGTTGTTTGGGGGTTTTTGAGATCCTGGTTTGGCCAGATGCTGGTTGCTAAACTGACTCTTACAGTAACTACCAAGGAATTTGTGATGCTTTATTGCCTTAAATACTCCTATGTCTCATGTTGCACCTCAGAGCGGTGGCTGTATAATCAGAAGTACAAAAGGAAAGGTATAATGCCTTCATGTATATATCCTTTACAAGGAAGGAAATGTTTTAGTATTGAAGCATCCTGAAAACATACCTAGTTAATAGCTGGTTTTAAATAGTTATTGCATGCCAGCCGCTTGGCAAGTGCTGCAGGCAGTGGAGAGTGCAGTGTGGCATTTGTCTAATCTGCAATGTTAATGATCCAATTTACTCATGTAAAGTTAGTACAAGATACCAAACCTATAAATGCATGTGATAATAGTGATGGCTTATGTGCGTGAGAAGAGCCTGGAGGGAAATACAGTGTTAAATATACTCTATCACGATTGAAAGGAAAGGACCGGGGGCTGCTTGTGCTGCTGGTTTCTCGGAGCAAAATCTTAACAGAAATCATGTAATTACTCCCATTTTTCTTCCTTGTCCCTCAGTTGCTTTCCCAAAGTATTTGGTCTACTTACTGAGTTGGTGCTTCCTCTGTTACCGTAGACTCCCAGGATTAGTCATACATCATCATCTAAAAAAAGAGACTTTCTTCCCTGTGCTGCAAATGCCATTTTTGATTAGGAAAACAGACCTCTGAAACGTCTTGTTCCCTTTCCACAGCTTACGCCTTTCTGTTTGCTGCATTTTGTTCAGCATGAATGTGGCGGTCGGGCAGACCCTTTGTGGCCCGGGGCTCCAAGGAGCATTTCAGCACAAGGACTGCGGCACACACAGGCAGGCTGGCACTTTTCTACTTTCCCCATTGGAAACAAAGCAAAGATCTGAACTCCTCATTGCTTGCCAGTGAGTTGTACCGACTGCAGGTGTACACAGTAAAAAGTAATTTCAGTGACATTCTTGTTCAATTTAATTAATGTGACTTGAGGTTTTAATCGTGCAGGAATATTAACACTGTTGGCTTTTCAATTGCTGAAAAAAATGTCTTCAAAATACCAGTTTGTCTTACAACTATAAATTAATCGGGTTCAAAATCTGGATCTTGTTGTGGATATTGTAGGCCTAATTTGTTACTGTTAAATAAGATCTGTTCAGCAGTTGCTCAGAAAAGAAAAACAGCAATGTTGTAACTGGTGCATTGGCAGAGCTAGTAGAAAGTCAATAAACAGTTGTTGTTTACTGCATTGTTGAAACTGACTCAGAAGCTATCAGAGTGTATTTCAGTGCATCAGTCGCTGTGTCACCAAAATGCCACTTATTTTCCCTTTGGTACTGGATGGTGGTGCTGAGATGAGCGGTTAGCACTCTGGATCCAGGAGTGTGCACATGTTGATGAAAAATGACAACCACATCTTCCTGGGAGCCTTCTGCTGTGGTCACCATGTGAGTCTGGATGTGAGACTTAGGAAAAAGGTTTTTTCTTCAGCTCACTTAGAGACAAGGTGAAGGCCAGCCATGGTCCTTGGCAGTGGATAGGGGAGTTTGGAGAACCTCTCATTCCCAGGATAAACTGGTGTCCTGCCTAAATGGATGTGGCTTAGAAGCAGGATCCTCTCCTCTTAAGACAGATGAGGAAAAGGGACCTAAGAAGATCAGGGACCTTATCAGCTTGATCCAAATCCAGATCAGGCTGCCTCAAAAACTGGATCTGCTCTGTTGACTTCCTCTCTGACAGATCAGTTTCTAACCTGGGCTTGCAACAGCAATTCCACAACTTCATCAGGCAAATGCACAGCTCCTTAGCCTTACCTCTGCAGTTTTCTCTGATAATTCCTTGCAACCCTGCTGCAATTTAAGGTAATCGTTTCTTATTCTGGTGATCAGAAACATAAAAAAAAAAAATTACTCCCTTTTCCTCTGTGGCAGCCCTTTCTGTATCTGAAGACAGCTATTGTATCCCTGTCTTCCCCTTTCTTCTCTGAACAACTCCATTCTTCCAGTGTTCCTGGACGGTTGTAGCTTCTGGCTTTTATCTATAGGACTGCTGAGGGGATTACATCTTCCTTGAAATAATGGGCTCCAAAACTGTATGTTTAAGCTAAAGCCTGAGGGATGTGGAGGAGAGCATGAGAGAGTCTTTTGTGAGGTTTGCAGGTTCCATTCCTCCCATGCACCCCCCTGTGACGCTTTCCTTTCTCTTGCTGAACATGCTTTTACTGACCATTGTTCATCTATATGGTGGATTCATCTTGATCCACAATAATTTTCACAGCCTTTCAGCCTCTCCTTTTTTGCCATTTCTCACACGGAAAGACTATGCCCATCCTGGTTCCCAGTGGTTTTGTTCCCAGTGTTTGGGGTTTTTTAAGCACTTTATGTTCATAGATATTTCATGTCTATATTATAGTGATACCTAGAGGTTGCAGAGGTCTGTTGTCCAAAACACTGTGAGATCATGCTTTTACATACCCACCTGTGCACATCAGAGCCCCCTCCCCAGAAACCTGCTGCATACAGCTGCGTTTCTCAGGGTAACCTAGTGCAGTACAGATTGAGGCAGAGGGAATCTGCAAATGGCGTAGGATTTTCTGTTCCCAGGGTAGAGAGACTGAAGGCATAAATATTTATTAGCAGGAGCAATGTTCTGGCCCAAGAGTCTGGGATGACAACATGTGAATGATAGAAACTTATCGGTGACCCGAATGTACCCGCTGTATTTGGGGTGAATGTCGTTTCTCACTAGTTTTTCTGCTCACTAAGTCAGTCTTTCATGCACAGAACATCTATGAAATTTTCCAGACTCAGTGCTCGATGTGGAAAAGAAGCAAAACACTTGGGCTTGTCTTTTTTGTTAGCATTTGTTTGCAGTGTGTGATCCACACATGCAGCTTCAGAAAGCAGGAGTCTGCTGAGCTGCAAGTGCTCACTGTAGGCTGTGACACACGTGTTGGTATTGAGACTTTCCAGCATCTTTTAAGTTGGACAGAAGACAGCAAGCACATCATCAGCTGGTACAGGAGAGAGGCAAAGGCAGCTGCGTGATACTCCTGAGCAGTCAGCTCGTACTGATTCAGCTGATGATGATCAGACCAAAGCCACTGGACTATGGAGAGAAGTGGTGTGTAAAGCCCTGTATATTAGGTCTTTCCTTGAGATTAGAGGGTAAGGGCAATCGCCCACCACCACCACCCCGCCCCGGCTTTTATCAAAAAGTAGAGCTGCTTTAATGATCATAGAATTTCCCACAGACAGCAGAGTGGAGAACATTTTCTTTGGGCTATAAAAATGACTTTTTTTTAGGATTGGGAAGGGTGGGCAGATAGAGACATCCCTCATTCCAGCTATGTTTTTAAGGGGCAGCTGGGAGGCTACAGAAACTGTGTGTGCCCATTCCCTTCCACATGCAGTGGGGTCCCACAGGATTTGCAGGGTGGAAAGCAGGGGCTTGTTAGGCTTGCAAGATGTCAGAAGTTGTTGACTGTGAAGGAAGGCAAAGGAAGCAGCATTTTCCAAGGTGCTACAAGGGTACCTTTGTACCTAGCACTCAGCTCCGTTGCTCAGGGTGTGACTGGACAGTTCGCTGGCTGGCTGGGGCTATTTCCCCTCTGTGGTCAGTGTGGGTTATTGGGGGAGGTAGGCAACGAGTAAAAAGGCTATTGACCGGGTGCATTATGGCAGATGCTGTGCTTCTTGCTCAGTACTGCAAAAAGGAAAGGGGGGATTTGAAGAAAGAGAAAGACTAAAAACCCTGCTGAGCATACTGTCTTCCTTAAACCCCTGATTTCAGTTTAAAGTGGTTTCAGCTTCTCTCTGTGCCCCTGCATACCAAGGATTCACAGCACTCCTGCTCGATGAGGGCTCACTAGTGTTCAGAAATGGCACATGGTACACACCGTAGGACACGTCTGTACCTAGCAGGAGGGCAGTTTTCAAGGTCCATTGTGTTGAGCCTACAGAAAAAAAAAAACTAGTAAGGAACCACCCCACCGTTAAATGCTGTGGTTGCCCATGCCCAATTAAGCTGTGAGCATGTGGGGAGAAAACTGTGATTAAACTCCGACCAAGCCAAACATTCATGCAGTGGCCTGACTGAATGTATTTTTTCCCAAGGAATGAAGGCACAAGGAGGCCTCAGGAACAAAAAATCCCTTAAATGTATTAAGTTCCCATAGCCACTTAGAGCCCAGGCAGCCACATCTCAGCACTTGTCTTTTGTTTGGGAGTGCTGTGTTCCCCTGCAGCGAGCAGAGAGAAATCACATCATCTGGCCTGGTACCGGTCTCACCACATAGATGAGGTTTTGACGCTGGGGTCGGAGCTGAATGCAACATTTTAGGGAGGCTTATAAAAAAAGGACAAAATCACCAAGTGAATTCCGATAGCGAAAGCCTGCGGTGAGTCTCAGTGTGCTCGTAGGCATTCACAAGCAAAAGGCTAATTAGTCAAGTAAGTGTTTCTCTGGGTGGATGAGCTAGAGAGAAATGCACCTGTTCAGTATGCACAGAGCAAAGCCTGTTCGTGCAAAGAGGCGGCTCCAGCCGAGCTGCTGTGGGAATGCTGTCGTTCTTGCAGCCGGGGTTGTTACTGTGGAGTCCTGTGCATTTCTGCAGTTTTGCCCCTGGGGATGCTGTCACTGGTCCAGCTTGGTTTCTTTTTGCATCCATTTCACTCACTGGAGGGAGTGGGCCTGGCCTGTGCTTGCAGCTGTGGTCACCCAGACTCTGCTGGTGCTTTGTGGTCCTTCTGTGCCAGTCACGGGTGTGTCATGCAGCTAGAACACGTTCCCCTGTGGGTCTGCTGTAGAGGTGCCATGCTGCTGGCAGAAAAGTGTTGCTCCAAACCTTGGAGATTAATTCCTGGTGTGGACTGATGTTATTATGGACTTTGCTGCTGTGTCCTTCATCATTCTCACCTCCAGTGTCAGAGCTAGGGGTGCAGTCTCCACCAGTTGCCAGGCCTCCTCTGTAGTCAGCAGCCAGAGGGAGACACATCTCTAGGGATGGATCCGTCTCCTTTAAGATGAGTGTCTAAGACAGGATGGAATGCATTGCTCCTTGAAAATAGTCTTTGTTTTCTCTGGAGGTCTAGGAAGCTTTTTCTATTTGTTTGGTCTAGAGCCCAGCTTTGAGATTGCTCCAGCTGAGTCCTCTGGTCCAGGATCAGAGTCAAAATCTTCAAAGGCACCTCAGAACATTTCTCCCTTCCCTCTTTTGGTGCAAATGGATGTCTAATGTCACTGGCAGGTTACCCACAAGGAAAAGCTACTGTCAGCACATCAGCTTCTGAGAAAAATAAGGGCTGACTTTTATTTCAAGAGTTTAAGTGTAATTTTAACAGCATGAACTGGAGCTAGTGTGAGAGGCCAGGCCCTTTCTCTGCCATGTGAAGTTCTGGCTGTGAGCTCACGTGGCTCTGTGCTGGGCTGCACCAGCATCAGGATGTGGGCATCGCACCGTGTCCTTTACTGTAATATGTCTGCTCCCATGCCTTCCTCCAACCAGCAGATTGGCTCTCCAAGGACTTGTTTTTGTGTAGCACTAGGAAGCATCCAGCTCTTGGAGTTATGGTCCTTAAAAACGGCTGTATCCTGCCTTTTCCCAGACTGTCAGAGAAAAGGTTGCCATCCAGTAGCCTGGACTCTGGGGGTGCTGCTTACCACCTTACGTATCCCTCTTGGTGAGGTTTTAGCCATGTCCTTTGTATTATCTGGCCATTCCCATGAATATCCTTTCCTACAGTCTGCATTCTGGTCTAGCCCCTTCAGCAGGGTGTGTTGGAGACTGATCCTATATTACAAGAACTGGTCTTCAGTTGAGATCATAGAATAGGTTTGACACAGAAAATAGAGACTGCTATTCCAAGTCAGATTATCAGCCTCACCTATCCCTGTGTCGTGCCCCCAAGAGGACAAGAATGGGATGAGCCCGCAGTGATGCCTCCCTGGCTCCCCCCCTCCAGCTATCTGTGCCTGGGAACAGCCTGAGCCGTAAGCAGGGCTTTTGGATTTGATGGATATTCCTTCCATTCGTTTTTCCCACCCTTTCCTGAGCCCATGGGAATGCCTTTTAGCATCCACAGTAACAGATCATTGGCTGTATGGAGAAGTGCTGCATTTGTTTCCAGCTGCTCATGTTATCTGCCACTTGGTGTCTCATGCTTGCAGAAAATAAGGGCTAGCTGATCCTTACTCACCTTCTCACCCCACTCAGGATTATTTAGACTTCTCCCAGAGTCCCCATCAATTGCATCTCCCTGGCTGAAGAGTCCTGGTCTGTCTAGCTGGTCATCTGATGGAACCTGTCATCCAAGATCTCTTCCTTGAGTGATAGTACAGCTCATCATTTTCATTTATAAAGTTGGAATTGTTTTTCTTCTGTGTACCACTTCACTTTTAGCTTCATTTAATATCACCTGCTGTATTTTTACCATTCAACTGCTGAATTTAGTCATTTAGTGTGTTATTAAAGTAGGATTTTTAACCTAAAATGCACATGATTCATCATTTATGCCTAACTATGTTCTCCTGGAGACTGGCTGGTTTGTTTGCAACTTGCTCTAATGTTTTTAACCCGCCATTAAACTGCTGCATTAGAGAAAAAGTGCAGCAGTGACTGCATTGAGGAAAGCAGAAGAAATTGCATATGGTTCAGCATCATCTAATGGTCATTGAATGCAAAGTCTTGTAAGCGCCTTCCATTTTAAGTACTGTCAAAGTCTACTGGATAGTGCGAAGGAGCAGAATTTTGATAAAACATTATAACCCTACATATGTTATTTGATCAGGTTTTATGAAGATAGAGCCTAATTCAAGAATCACATTTTATCTCATAAGCATAGTGTATTAGAAAGAGCTAATGTGCACTGCATAGAGAAGTTGGGCACTGGGGAGGAAGGGACAGTGGCTCACAGAGGCATTTTTTTACTGAGAGCAAGGAGCGGTGGTACCTTGCTTTGAAGCTCAGTGACTCTGCCTTGCACACAGGTGTCTGTGATGGGTTGCATTTTTGTAAGAAATTGTGTACGAAATACATATTCCAGAAACCAAGAGGTTGACAGTGTCAATTCACCAGTTTGAAATGGTATTTTCTCGTGTTTAGTTACTGATGCTTTGTTCCATTTCTTACGAAGTAATGATTTTTTCAGATACTGCACCTAATATTGGATGTTTGTTTTCCCTGTGCAACTTGATAACTTTTATAAATCCAAACTTACATACACATACATGTGTATATATATATCTGCATGTTCAGTTTAGTTCCTAGCCTCTAAGTGAATATGTTTGAAAACCAATTTTAATTTTCACTATGGTGCTAAGTAGAGAGAGTTCCAGCAGGTCTGAAGTTTGCTCTGAAAGGATTTTAAATGTTCTTAGCAGTGGTAGAACTGCCTGAATTGGTAGTTTGTCTCTCTGAATCCATTCATGTGCTGTACCATAGAGTACAACACTACCTGGATTAGGTTGTGTGCAAGTAGGTGTGATAGAGTGGACTCTTTTGCGGGAGCTTTGGTTTTTGGGGGGATTTCAGTGTCAGTGAAAGGTGCTGTGCTGACAGATACTGAAACTAAATCTTTCTGGTTAGCCACAAAATAGGTCCAGCATGGGAAGCACAGACTTCTTCAGCCCTCTCCCAAGAGGACTGGAGATTGAATTCTCCTACTCATTCAACCCTCGTTCCTTCTGAGCTGGACTTTCACATAGGTGGTCATGAGCTTTTTAGTTTTAATCATGAGGTTGATGGGTTCACTTGGATCTCGGCTGAAACTGTAAATGCATTTCGTACAACAACCTGAAGAGTCATCATATGAAAATGGTTTGGGACTACTGCCAGCCCAGGCTGAATTTGAACTGATGACCCACCATCCACATTATATTCCCAGTATAATCCATCATGTAAGTCTGATGTTGAAATCTGGCATTTCCAGAGGTACTTTTAGCATACTAAATGTGCTTCCAAAGTTCTGTGTTTTGCCCCTGGCTTTCAGTTGTTCAATACACCAGCATGTTCTCTGCTCCCTCTGAATGCACGTGGGGATGGACTCATCTAACAGAGAATTAGAGAAGAGACTGCATAACTTTTAGCTAAACCAGTCCGTTTTGTTTCCTTTTCTTTCTTAACAGGATCCAACAGCTGCATCTATTTCGGACAGAGATTGTGATACGAGAGAGGGAGAGACGGTAGCCATGAACTATAAGCCGTCCCCACTTCAAGTGAAATTAGGTGAGTCTTTACTGATGGAGAGTGAAAAGGCTGAATCCAAGGTCTGAAATATGGTGAGGTGCTCATGGGATCGTATGCGGATCTCCATGCATGTGGCTGAGCATGCCAGCTCGGCTCAAACACCTCAGAGAGCAGTTTTATCATTGTGATTCTGCTGCTGAGGGAACTGACCTACAAACATGTAAGGACCTTGCATCTTGGGCTGTGGTAGACAAAGGAAGCTATACCTTGAAAGGAAGGCATAGCTTTTTAAACCTACAGATTTTTATCAAGCTAAGATCAAGGCCTGGCCAGATGAAGAATAAAGATAATATAGAGAGACTGTAAAAAGAAGACAGAATCACTGCAAACAAAAGGGAAAGGATCAGAGACTTGGGCCACTCCAGGAAAAGGTAGAGCTGTGTTAGTGTGAGATGGAGGGCTTGTATGTCTATAAAGGTTCACATACAAGTACTCATGCTATTTCTGAGGAATATTTTCTAAGTTCTGGAAGGAGAATCATCCAATTAGCACAATACACTGCTTCCTCGCAAGGCTAATGCTTACAAGAGGACAGCAATCCACACATGGCTGTCCTCCCTCCAAAACCTGAGCCACTATTGTGCCACACAGCCTCAAGAAGTTGATAAAGGACAAGTCAAAGGAACAGTGTGCTTTTTGCTCAGACAGTGGATAAAACATGGGAATCTATGTCTGGAAAAATTCCCAGTAGGAGCAGGAATCAGTTTGCTGCTTGTCCTTCACATCAAAACAAATGATACTGAGAGGATGCTACTGGAGCTGATTGAAGGTGACTATGCCATGTTGAGGAAGGCTCTGAAAGAAGTGGGTGCCCACATGTTCAGTGGAATAGCTCCGTCCCCTACCAAGTGAGTGATAGGGAAGGTCAGCAGACAGTTAAGGTTTGAAGAAAATGTGGGAAAGTTTGGGCACTGGTGTGTGATTACGAAGAGATGTTCGCTATAGATAGTTTTTACCCAAGGACCTGCATTACTACTGCAAACACCAGTGTTGGTCTCGTTTATAAGAGGAGCCTTAAAGAAACATCAGGAAAAGGCTGGGGAGCACTTGTGAAGCCTCAAGGCTCTGCCTGAGTAGGTGGTAAATTGAATAATCTGACAAATCTGGTCGTAGCAGTGCAGAAAGGAATGTCACAGAGTGGGCCCATAGACAGCAAAGGAAAAGAAAGTAGGCAAGATTTTGCTGAAAGAGAGACTAGGGAGAAGAAGACAAAAAGTTGGATATGCAAATGCAGGAAGATTATGCAGCAATTATGAGCTACTGATAGCGGATATGAGCAAGTGCATCGGGACAGTATATGTGTCCTGCAGTAGTAGTCATGAATGCTCTAAAACCAGTAGCTGCTTTTCAGGAAAAGGCAGGGAGCAGCAGTATGTGTTAATGACAGCACAATTCACAGTTTGATAAAAGATTGTCACTGCCAGCATGCTGCATGCCACCAGGATCCTTTTTCACTGCCAAGAGAGTTCTGTAATGTTATTAGAGAGATAATTACTACTGCAATAGTTGTTTTGGATAATTTAACATCAGGAATCAGGTTGGAGAGCAATTGCTACTATTATTGGTAAGTCTGAGATATTCTTGCATTTCTAGGCAATAAAAATACCCTCCAGAGATTCGCTTAACATGACAGGAAATGGTGTTATTTTAGACTTGGCTTTGGTAAGTTACGAGGACGTTATAGGAGATCTGATCATAGGAAATAGATTTGGATTTAGGGATAACAAGTTCAATTCATGCAAATTAAATGAAAAGTTAATTTGAGGTAGATCTGTAACAAACCTCAGTTTTATAAACTAAGTGCTTAAGCAAAGCCAGTAGATTGAGAAACCCAGGAACTCAAAACACATCAGGTAGTGTTGAAGGAGAGAATATCAGAAGAAAGGACATTGCTAATGGAGCTCTCCAGCAGTCATTTCATTTATATGTTCATTAATGACTTTGACACAAAAAGCAGGAGTTGGCAAAGAAAATTTAGTCACAGCATATTTGTGAGACATCAGTATGACAAAGACTCAGAAATACCATAGAGAAAAAATATGAAAACTGGGAAAATAGAAATGAGAAAAATACAACAGGAGAAACTCAATCTGCTGTAAACCAGAATTTACAGAGGTGACTAAGGAAGAAGCAGCCTGTTACCTTAGGTGATTGCAAGGTAACTAATTACTGAAATGGACTCACTCATGAAGATACGCCATAGTCACACTTCTGCAGAGCTTACCAGCTTTTTTCCAAGGGTCAGGTGCAACAGAATGATCAGTCTTTCTGCCAGAACTGCTTTTCCACATAGAGAAAATTATTTTCACTTAGCCACTGCTCGATGCTACTATCCATCAGTAAAGAGGCAAAGGGAGGTATTGGAAGAGTCTGAGCAGCTTTTGTGGCAGATAGAGGTGTACCATTGCCAGGACCTCCTTTGCAGCTAGCGCTTCTGCCTAGTGAATACTCAGTGCTGACCACAATATGCTTATGAAGGTAATCACGTGTGCTTAAGAGGAATTGTCTTGCAAGGCTGACAAGCATCTTCCTGCCTTGTCTCCAGAGAGAAGTCTGGTCAAGAACCTCTCTTTGCCTGTGGAAGCAGCGTGCCTCTTTAATTAGGTGAACATATATCTGGTGGCATTTGGATTGACGCTCTACTCTTAGCCATACCCAGATGAGCTCTAGGTTACCTGGGGCAAAACGAGAGTAATGGTATTGTCTGTAGCCAGTGTAACATGCCTTTAATCCACATCAGTTCCTGCTGCTATTATTCTTGAGATCCGCCCAGCCTTTACAATTTTCAAGCAGTTTAATGGCTTGCATCTCCAAGCTCTGGCCCTTGTTCCCCCAACTAGATTTTTTTGCCTCTTCTGCATTAAACTTGTCAGGATTTGGATTGGGTTTTTAATCTCTTTAAGGCTAGACAAAGTTAAAGTAGTACATAAATGTTTAGTACCTTAACTGGCAGAGCCATTCTTGGGGATGGTAGCAACTAGGGTATTAATCCTATTGCAGGTTTTCCGTATGGATAGTGGCATTTTTCACAGTTAAATCAGAATCAATTGTTCATATGTCAAATGCTCTGATGGAAGGTGGATAAAAGTCATTTTTTACTCAGTGAAGATTTGTATATAAATCTGTCATACATGCTTGCTGGAAGCTTGGTTCAAGTGAGCTCAATTAAATACCAACCCAGCATGACTACAACTTCTGCTTCCAGAGGCCACAGTGATTGAATTGCAACAGAAAGGGTGTGCTGCTGCACACACTGAACACAGATTTATCCTGCTGCTTGAATGGTCATTTCCTCAGTTGTTTCTCCCCCTCTGAGTAAATGCATTTGGCCTCATGTTTGCTTGGAGGGATGAGTTAGATACAAGAAAAACTTCACAGGTGGCTTGTATTTCTAGTGTCTTCCTAAAGGTTACACCTGGTTTATAAGTGGAGCAGTAAAACATTTAGCTTGCTGCTGGGGCCACATCAAGAAAGAGGAGAACCTCACACCAAGGGGCGCATCTACTAGTTCATGTAGTTCATCATCTTAAACCCTTATTGATATAATATACATATTAGTTATGTATTTCTTACTTTTCTAACACTCCCACTTTGTCTTTCTGTCAGGAAGTTCAAGGCTCAGCCATGTTTGTTTCTTTCTTTCAAGTCACTTGATAAGGAGGCTTCTGACAGCACTGGTGAGAGCTGAGTGTACATTAGTGCTTAAGAGATGTCTCCAGCACATCCTTATTAGGAGGCTTATCCAGATGGAGCACGTACCACAAGCCTTTTGAAAACAGAAGAGAGCTGTGATAAGGAGAGAGGGAGGAACAGAATAATGCTCAAGTGTAAATCTCAGGGGCTCCGTTTCCATTGGAAGGCAACGGATCCTCATGGGATCCCCAAGAGACAAGATATTATTTTAATGAAGCTTATGCCATCTGCTTTTCTATTTTGCATTTTTAATTTCCCTTCTCTGTGCTGAAATCCCCATCCAGACAGCCTGTCTGTCTCACCGAACAGTCAATGACCTGACAGTTTGTGTTGAAACAGAATGGGCAATGTGGCAATTGGTTGGAGTGCTGCAGAACAAGCTGCAGTGGTGATGAGGGATTGTGGCAGTGGCATCTTCATCAGTAAATCTCCCAAATCCCTGTCTGCATATGAACATATAGGAGAGAAGCAGGCAGAGACACTCATAGCAGCCCTCATCCCTCCAAGATACCTGTTGCCTTAGCTGCAAGCACCTCCTCTCCTTGGACTAGGTAGAGAACAAGGCACTGGTTTTGGAAGATTGTTCGGTCGGGTGCCTAAAGTATGTGAAAAATGAGTCTAAGCTAGGCAAGCTGGGTCCCACCTTAAGACTAAGTGAGCTACGTGCAGATGAGGTCTCCTGCCATATGACCAGGAGGGAAGCCTAGTTCATGTTTATGCAGACTTCAAAGTGTTTATGGTTTCTGGTTCAGATTTTCATTGCAAAGCTTCTTGTAAAAAAATGACCTGAATTGCAAATGTAGCAGATAATTTTCCTGCTTTCCTAGCTGCTGTTTTGTTTCCCTCCCAGTTTAGATCTCCTGCTGGTGTTTATCTTCATACCAAACAACAGAGTGGCTGATACTAGTCAGCCCCATAAAGAGAAGCAAGTGTCACAAAGTTGCCTTCGGTGTAAGATGCTGTAGCTCAAGACTATAATCCACCAGCCTAAACAGACACTTCCCTTGCTTCAGGAGGCAGGAAGCTGTTGTAACACTAACAGAGCAGAGCTATTAACTTATTAATAGGGTACTAACACTTTCCTCCTGCCAGCTGCACTGCAGGATGTTGCTTTTTTTCTCTAGGAGACACAGTGCAGACACAGCGCAGATTGCTCTTAGAGCAGGTCAGCCACAGCCCAGCTACTGCTGGGAAGGAAATTCTGCTCACTGGGAGAGCTAGGGTGAGCATAAAGGCCTCTTGAGTCATGCCAGCCTGGCCTTTTGGCTTTCTGTATGATGAGAAGGAGATGAGAGCAAGTGAACAGCCAAAGTGGGGCCTGAGCCAAGCAGGTGGCTCAGAGAGAGGTGAAGGAAGTCTTGGTAGAAGTCATTCCCTGACAAATAACCATAGCGTTCATCCTCCAAGGAGAGATCGTGGATGAGACCAAGGCTTCTTGTCTGCTTCTGCGTCTTCCTGTACCAGTCCCGCCTCTCCATTTTAGGATGTATAAACATCCTAAGGTTTTACTTGGTGACAGCAGAGGAGTTCATATATTTGTCTTCCACAGCCTTTAGCTGGGGATGGGGAATTCTGTGTGGAGACACCACTTCCAAGCACTGAATTATTTGACTTGTGCTATTGGATTAATTCTTGCTTGTAAACAAAGAAGATTCTCAAAAACTTCAAGCAAGTAACTGGAATGATGTTCACTTAGAGCAAGCAACTCTAGTAGGGGTAAAACAGCAACAGAAACCCCATTGCAAAGAAATATAGTATGATGTTCCCTGATGTGCTTGACTTGAAAAAAACTGAGATTCTAATTTATGACTGGGCCCCATCTTGGTGGAGACTGAAGTGAACAGAGGAGATAATCCCTTTGGGGATGGAGGCTGATGACACTTCTGTGGTCCTAGCTCCTGCCTTTCAGCCTGCTGCAGTGCATTCGTGGCAGATATTGAATTGCTGTATGATCAGGGAGGAGTAGTATTGGGAATATCAGTCAATGAGCTGAGAACTGCCAAGTCCTCAGGGTTCAACATAGCAAAATCCATGCATTTCTGGTTGAAACTTTACAGATGGTCTCTAATCCCAGTAAAGAACAGGCTGCCTTTATCTCCCTGTGTGGCTCCTGAGACAGACCTCCCAGTTGGTGTTTAACCCCCTCTGCTAGGGTTGGGTCTGGGTTCAGAGCTTGTTTTAAAGCATCTCCATTGAAGAGCCACAAAGTGCACAGCAGAGCATCCTATCTCATTGCTGTTCAAAAGGATGCCTTGCTCAGAGATCCCCTTCCAGGGCTGCTCTTGCCATGGGTCAGGATGAAAAACTGGCACTGGGAGATGCAGTCCCAAACAGAGCAGGCAGCAAGCACCTTGCCTAGGCTGAATGGCTCCATACCTGCCTGCACCCATGGCTCCTTTTCTGCGTAATCTCTTCCCAGTCTGCTTCACAGCTTGTGACTTCTAAGCTTTTCATACAGAAAACAGAATAATAAGGGGAAGTTGTAGTAGACTGAACAAATCAATGCCATTAGTGTATCCTTTTGTCAGTAACTCAAGTACTGTACTATTCCCAGTTGCTCTTCTGTAACAAGGCGATTAATGCTAATTAGGTACAGCAGCTGTTGTTTCTGGGAAGAAGCTCTGTAGGTAAATTAGGGAAACATTTTATAAAAAAGCTGTAACTCTTAAGCTAGGTCCCCAGGTTCCAGCCCTATTGACAAAGCTGCACATTTCCATATCCATAACTGTTTGCATGGCGACCTCAAGTGACATCATTACCTTAAGTGCACAAAGCCGTTTTCCTCCCCTGGGAGCACCCACTTGCTTGAACACAGTCTGTATTTTGTACAGGGGGGATGAGTAATGTGGAAGCCAGAGCGCAATGGCAAAATTGCACTGCTATTGATTTTCTTCATGAAGATAGAAGTGCAGCCTACCACTCGGAGGCCTCCTGGGGCTTGGGAGGAATTTATTTAAACATTATTTCATGTGTTATTACTCTTTCCATTTATAAGAGAAATTGCGTACGCAGATTTATTGCAGCATCCTTCCTGTAGGATATCTCCAGGCTCTTTTTGGAGGGGGTGAGAGAGCAAACAGCTGCATCACATTAAGGGCAGTAGAGGGTGTCTGCAGACAGAGCAGCAAAGATGAGGGCAGAAAAACAGTTGTGACAGGCATATTATTGCAGACTAGTTAGAGGAGAAATAGAGGGGCAGAAGGGAAGAGGTACATGAGACACTGTAGCTGACACAGTAAAGCCATTAAGAGAAACTGGAACAGAGCAATTTGGGGGAGTTCAGCAGAGAGCTCTGGGCAGAAGGGAGTGTGTAAGTGGGTGAGATGGAGGGAAGGGAGGTACCAGTCAGCAAATCCCAGGAGCAAAGCATGAGCACATGAACATGAGCATGATGTGGCATGATGTTCACCAAATGAGCCTAGTCTTTCTGTCACTGCAATTTGCTTGATTTGTTATGCCACCCCAACAGGGCTTTACTGGCCTTTCCCAGCCCTGCACTGTCACATATGCACCTCTCCTATGACAAGTTACTGTGTACCCACGCACCTCTCAAGCCGATAGACACTCACCCACTCAGATCTTGTGTTGTACGCACTACTCTTGGCTAATATGCCTTCAGACAAAAAGCCACGAAGGAGGCAGCTGTAACATAGCTGAATCATTTTGTTGGGCATTATCTGACCATCCTTTAGCCACTCCAGATTTTTACAGTACTTACAGGTCTGATAGTCTAGGAAAGAGAGCTAATTCTGAAGATCTGCTTCTACACAAATTATTTTACTTTGTAATGAGAATGGGCCAAAGCATCTGGAGCCTGAATGAGGGTTTTGTGCCTGAAGCAGAAGGCCAGAACTGCAAATTACAGGTTCTCTTCTTTGCACTGACCCACCGTAATCTGTCACCTCAAGTATGAGAAGCAGCACAGAAGGTTGTGAAGCAAAACAAATTAAGCAAATTACTGGGATTCTCTCATAGAAGGAAGGAAAAATTCAGTAATTGAAGTAGCGATGAGAATAAAAACTACCTGATCTAGCAAAGCCTAATCCCAGCAGGTAGCACCACAGCAGCGACAGACTGGTGGTCTGTTCAGAGGTCTTGTTACACAGTATGTGTTACTCTCATCAAGTATGTAGAGAGTTGGTTTAAAGGAGTGATGTCCCCAAAGGTGATTTATACCATGTTCCTGACATTAAGACTAACACCAGCTGAGTTGACAAGGCTGCCTGCTCAGGTGTTGATAACTTTGACAAAATCAGCACAGAAAAGAGCAATAGTACTGTTTTCCAGCTTCTCAGAGCTCTGTCTGCTTAAGGGTAGGTTCCACCTGATCCTCTGGCCCACTGCAGAGGAACATTTCCCCAGTTCTGAATTACTGAGGTGCTACAACTTCTGTAATTCCTTCTGATGTCTTGATAGGTAGGTGACTTCCTGCATAGCATTCAAGGGAAGCAAGTAGAGCCCAGTGTAATTAATGTAAACTGTCTCCAGAACAGACCACAGCACCCATGGACCAAATTGGATGATGCATTTTTTTCATGTGTTTGATTTATTAATGATGAGCCTGGTGGTTAATTGAATTTATTCTGACTACTCAGTGATGGGGGCTCCCCCTTTGTCTTCTCTGTGCTGCACATTCAGCTCTTAACTGGGAAGGGATATGAATATTGGTCTCCTTATTGGGTTTTGGGGCTAAAATGCTCCGTCAGCAGATCAGACTTCATTAAGTAGAAATAACACTTCTCAAAGGGAACGGATTTGTGCTGGTATGGGAAGTTCATTGCACTTCTTGTTTTCTAACTGCTATCCTTACACACGACAGATGCTCACAGAACCCTGAAAACCTTGTGTTGCTTCTCTGAGATCTTAAAGGATCCTTTGGAGACTCAGAGGTCAGAAAAACACACAAACCTTGGTGTGCCACAGCTTTATGGAGAAGTTTTAGTAACAGGAATTAGGCTGCAGTGGAGATGGTGGGACTGGGTGTGCAAAGAGGCTTGTGGATCTTGCAAGTCCTGGCTGGGACTAGGAGGGAGCTTTGACTGTTCCCTGACAGTTGCTTCACCCTCGGCAGTAATGAGGCAGTGGCCTCTCCAGGAAAGACCACAGCCCCTAGCAGTGACAGCCTTTCTGCTCCCCTGTGTGCTGAAAGCCTTCTGGCACCTCTCCTCTTCTTTTAAACCTCAAGCTTTTTGCACAACTCTTTTCTTGTTCCACTTGGCAGTCACTCTCCATAAAGCAGCTCTCACTGAAGGGAGATAAAGCCATTTTTATAGATGTCACGTATTTACCAAGATAAGATTTTATTTAAGAAGTTGTAAAGTCACAGCAGTAATTGGACAGTCTGATCCCATTTCTCCAGTTGTTAAACACAACTGTTGTTCAAAAAGCTTTAATTACTGCCTGAATCATGGCTGAATAGTTTGTGCTGAGGTTATGCATTTAGTGCATCGTTCGTGAAAATGAGACATCACAGTCTGGTACTGTGCAAAATAGCTGTAGTCCCCTTTTTGAAACGTCTCCCAGAAGGAAAACCAGGAATTGTTCATCAGATTTTAAAACATTTGAGCATTCCCCAAACCCTCTTTCTAAATTAACCTATAGAAAAAGCATGACCCATAGACAACATTTGTGTCCTTCCTCCAGGTCCAGTCACAAGGGGAGAGGAAGGGTAACAAGTACATTCTGGCATATAGGTCCAAATCTTGGTGTATGTCCTCAAAGAATCATCACCAGCTTCTCCTGTGTAACCATTGTGATCTGTTCATCTCTGCCTCCAGCCTCAGCGCAGTACAAGTAGTAGATTCCTGTTCTCTCCTCTCTGCTTTGTAAACTGCTCCTCTCCCAGGCTTCCTCCCGCTTTCCGTATCAGTGAGATCATTGATCCTCAGTTTTTAAGACTGCACATTTTAGCCATTGCCTCTCACTGACTCCTGCCTTCCTCTTTGTGTCCCTTTCACCTGTGAACTCTGCCCAAATCTTTTTCTTTCTTTTTCTTTTCTTAACCCTGTGCCTTTTTTTCCTCTCTTGCTGCTTACCTTGAGAAGAGCTTGAATTGATTCAGCTGAAGCCTTTGTGAATGGGGAACCGTTTCAACTCTCTGTCTTGTAAAGTATCACTGTTTATAGCACAATAAAATAAATCCTCTACAGGATTTTAAGGCAATTCTACTGTAAACCCAAACCCATCATGTTATGTTTGCTGTAACTTTGATTTTTTTTCTGCCTTCTGCTCTAAATGCAAGACAGTCCCCACTTTTTCCAAACAACCTACATATCCTCTTTTTTGCTCACTGCTATGAAATTGGTACAATCAAGTCAGCAGGCATTGATGTCTTTTGGAGGAATGATGCTGTTCCCCTGTCTAGCTCAGCAGTCTGAAGCTCATGAGCTTAAAAATGCTTTCTGCCATGAGTAAATGCTGAGATAGTTATGAGAAGAAAGTTTAATCACACCAGGTGTTTCAGAGCTGCAGGCTGCTGGCAGCCCCTTTGCTGCAGTGGAGCTCCCAAGTAACACCAGCCGATCCATGCCAGAAAACAGCCCCTCTCTGTCCCCCGTCACTACCTGGCCCAAAAGTAAGAGCAGATTTTTGAAAAAGAAAGATTTGCTGTGGTTTATTTTAGATACTGGTTGTAGGACTATGAACTTGAGAGAAGAGATGAAGAATGCAAGTGAGACAATTGTACTTTGTATACAAAGTTCATCTGAGAAACCGTTTGAAATATTAAATGGCACTGTGCTAAAAATACGTCTTGAACAAGGCTAGCATGTTTAATATTTAAAGTGATGCTGTCAGGCATGGGTAGTTTGAGTCCAGAACGGAGGCTGCTTTTAAAATTAAGATTTTCAAGTTTTGCTTACAATTTTTAAAGAAAAAAAAGTATCTTGGGCTTAAACTCCCTAGTAAAACCCAGCACTATTTTTTTTTTTAAGTTCATTAAAATAATATGAAATTGGTTGTTCCAAAACTGTTCACAAATTCATGTCTAGTGTACAAGGTGGTTCTGTCTATAAAAAGTTTGGGAAGCTCAAGTCACGAAACAGCTGTGCCTTTTTTAGCTGCAGACTTTCAGCCAGAACATGGAAGGCTCAAGTTCAATTCCTTTTTCTGCCTGAATGCTTTAACTACCGGGCTGAAACGTGGCTTTACGCAGCCTCTGATCTGTGCAGCAGGGGGTGAAGCAAAATGTGAAAGCAAGGCTTTGACATAGATATTTCTGTGCAGGCAGATGTTATGTTTTTAGTTCCTCCCAGTTCATGTAGCCGACTCACTTCTGCCTATGGGCACAAGAGCTAAGAAGCACGACAGTCCTTGGATTTGGCTTTGGGTCCTTTGGACAGTCCCTTGGGTTTTGCTATGCTTCATTGAAAGGGGATGATCATGTAACACAAGGAGGTAATCTGAGCTCTTTTGTTGCCAATGTTCTTTCTATCTGCAGCTAAACATTCATGGGACCAGTTTCCACCTCCCTAGAAAGTAGTGTCATGACCACATTAGAAAAGACTATGGCTGCTTTGGGTCTCATCGACTAGGTGAATTGCATTAGGCACTGGAGCAGGCTACCCAGGGAAGTGGTCAAGTCCCCATCCCTGGAGGTATTTAAAAGACAGGCAAACAAGGTGCTTGGGGACATGATTTAGTGGTAGACAGATATGGTTGGACTCGATGGTCTTAAAGGTCTTTTCCAACCAAGTGATTCTATGATCTCCAGGGGGTCTACAGGACAGTCATCTGACCTAGAACCAGGCTGTGATCATAGAATCGTTTAGGTTGGAAAAGACCTTTAAGATCATCAAGTCCAACCGTTAACCTAACCCTGCCATCCCACCACTAAATCTCCTCTGCTTTAGAGCAGGGCAGAGAGAGAAAAGGAAAAGAGCAGCAGTAAAGCGGGAGAAGACAGTGCCAACTGTCTGCATTTACCTGGCAATGACCATCGGATGGGAGATGACTAGGATAATCTGGAGAGTTGTAAGGGTGGAAAAGCTTCATGTGAAACTTCCTCTGTGCTAGTGAGGAATGATACCAACACGCCTGAGTTGGCAGTAAATTGCCTGTAGCATCTAGTGGGTGCTTAATTCCCAACTTCTTTCTTTTCTCACCTTAATCACCTTAAGGAAATCCTTCTTCACCATGAGGATAGTCAAGCACTGGAAAACTTTCCAGGGAGGCAGTGTCATTTCCATCCTTGGAGGTTTTGAAAACCTGACTGAATAAAGCTCTGAGCAGCCCAGTCTGATCCCATAGCTGATCCTGCTTTGAGCAGGTCTTTGGGCTAGAAAGCTTCTGAAGTCCCTTCCGACTTGAAGTATCCTGTGATCCCATTCCTAGTTAGGACTCCAGTCATTTTTTTAGATGTCATATACTCAGTACTGAAAAAGCCTAAGTCCTATGTAGTTATTCTCTTGGGTTCCTAGCACAAACACGGCAGGATTTGCAGAGGTAGACTTAGGTAACTCACATGCACTGGCACAGAGCAGTCCTCTTCCATAAGCACTGGTATGTCCACCAGTAAACAAGAGAAACCAAATTGCTATTTGATGTTCACTCAGTTACAAATGTTCTGCTTTTTAAATTTTAACTATTGCTCTCTGATCTTTCTCTTTAATTCACTAAACCTCCTTGATTGTACAGTGATTGAATTTAAGAACATATTAAAACTAATTTTCTCCTTTGCTTGTATCTCTCACTGACTCCAGTGCAACAGACGGGGAAATTTGTTCTTTTACAGATATTTTCCTGATTTGCATTTTGTCCATGATTCCCAATGCTGGGTGATCCTTTGATATGAGCAAGCGACTGATTTCTTGTACTCACTATCTCCTAGCAATATAAGGGCATTCACAGAGTGGAGCAATGGAATATTACAAAGCAGAACCAAATTCCAGGCGGTTGTGCATGTGCTCATGTGAGGTGCAGCACTGCTGGCAATCAAGGAGCTGCTAAGACAGCTCTACACCACCTCCATTTCATAGACCAGTTTGAGCGCTTCTTGGCATTGGTGATGTCTCAGCCAGCCATTGGAAAAGGCACTTCAATCTTAGGTTGGCAGAGGGATTTTTTTCTATCGTAATTTGGATTTTTGAGGGGACTTTGCAGGAAAGGATCATGACCCAGAGGGTCGCACACAGATCCCACCTGTTGCAAGACACCAATAACTGTGACATGACCCAGAGGGTCGCACACAGATCCCACCTGCTGCATGCTGAATGAACAGAAGAAAAAAGAAGTGAATGAATCCTCCCATCCCATGTTTCTTCCCATTTGCATCCTGTGCTTTTTTTTTTTGGTAGGATGAAGCAGAGAAAGTTAAAATCCATCCTGGAGAGTGCAGTCCACTATTTTAATAACTTCAAAAACATTGTTTTGATCTTCTCACAAAGATTTTAGGGCAGGAGTGGAGTCAGTGGGCAGATGTTCAAGACTATTAAAGGTGTGGAGGTTGCCTTAGGGAAAAAATGAATGCTGGTCTGGAGCAAACTGATGTGTTGCCTGTAGCCCAGAAGAAATAAATTCTCTTTTATGGTCTTGGAGTTCAGAACAAAGAGATGCTTGAGAAAAGCTGATTGCTACATCTAAGAAGGTTATAGAACAATACTAAAACTTTTCAAAGGTGGGATACAACAAAAAAGCAACTTGTCAGACCAGCTGTATAATCCAGAGGCAGAATGACAGAATTGTGAAAAATTAAGCAGAGGATATTTGAGGTTACAAAATTGAAGATTTGTGAGTACATTTCTTCCGGTCCTTCAACTCAACAAATTATTTGCTCTGGCTTCCTGAGAACTCCTCATGTAGTTTGTGCTCATGAGGGCCCTTAGCCATGGTTAACAAACAGGGCTGTTGAAAGGCTAGTACTCTGAGCTGTGCTCTGTGGAGGAAACGCAGTTATGTTAGGTGGAAGGAAAGGGTAGGTAGTGGCATGTCATGACTTGTGAACCGACACCACTGTTCTGTGGGGCAGTCCTTCAAATCCTCCAGGGTTTGCTACGTACAGATCCCTGTGCCAGTCCAGCAGTGTTGAAGTTACCCAAGTGAGTTCAAGTGGTGGCCTTGGTCCTCAGAGATTTCCAGAGGGAGAGTGCCCCATGGGCACCATCTGCCCAGGCACTGACTCTTCCTTTGTTCCTTCACTTGGAGACTTTTGGCTTCTCTTCGAGGCTGTCAGATGTACATGGTAAACACAGACTGTCTCAGGGTGATGTCTTGCCAAGTTCCCAGCACCTTGCACTGTCATTGGTAGGTGTTGGTTGACCTTCGTGAGGTCTGCTGCAGATGATCAGATTATGGAGCCAGCAGTGAATCCTAAGTGATTTTTCACAACATCAGCCAAGGTAAACAGAGTGCTTTTAACACTGCAAGTAGAGTAAGAAACCCAGCCACCAAGGGCTTTCCAGTGAGCAAAGCATGGTCGGTTTAACCCCCAGACTTACCTCTCTCTGTTGCTGGAATTTGCTGTTGCAAAGCAACTTCACCAGCACAGAAGCAGCAGAGGCAGTTTGCTGGGATTCTCATTTATTCCAATTCACTGCTTTTAAGCATCAAATTGATGCAATTTACAGAAGAAAAGACTTTCTGTCTCTGGTTTCCAATACTGTCCTCTCCAGAGAGATGTGGAAGAGTGATGGCTCTCCATGTCTCTCCCACCAGGCACTGCTGCAGAGGTGATGCTGTCAGAGCTGCTCTGACAGCTTTGTCGCAGCATGGTCAGGAGAGGAGACGCAGCTTGCTTTCCCTTATATTTTACTGGACCCTGGAGACCTGGTAGGAAGAAGCCTGGTTTCTGTCATTGGGCTGAGCCAATGTGACTTAAGGTGCCCGGGGAACAGATGCAGGGGATAGAAAAATGCCAGCTTGAGTTGTTTTTCTGTCTCTTCTCATTTTTTATCCCTGTGAGCTTCAAGTCAGGACACATCCCCTCAGTCAGATGGGTTTGCTGGGTTGTGTACTGGGTGATCAGAAGTGATGATTCTTCCTCTCGTTCCTCCAGTGCACACACTGCCCAAGGAGAAACTCTATTGAAGACAGCTCAGCAGATCCCAGTGCCCCCAGATTTTGGTTTAAGTGCCATCCCTGGAAAGGACAAGGATGTCAGTCCCTGGGCTTCCTCCACATCTCTGCTGGTGCTGACTGGAGAGAAGTTAAAGGTTTTTTATTCCCTGAAGCCTGGCATTGCCCTTCTGTTCACCTCGCAAGTGCAGCTGTTAGCAGCCACAAAGGCCTGTTGAAAGCAGAGAGTATTTTCTGCCACCCTTTCATTCTGCTCACAGCTTTTCCCAGTCCTTTCTGAGCACTGAGTTGAGCCAGCACCGGTGGGGTGGAGAGACTGTCAGGAAATGTAACTGTTGGGGTCTTGGCAAAAGCCAGGCTCTTTCCAGCATATTGTGCATGAGAAAGAGATTCCAGGCTTGGGAGAGTCACTCTGTGTGTGTGTACACACACCACAGCTCCTTCATCCTCCCTGCACTTGCTTGAACTTCTTTCCTCAGGGGAACCAGTCCCACTCCGCATCTCCTGCAGACGCCCTAGCCCCTGTGTTTGGAGAGTTTCTGATGTTGCCTCACACAGAAATTGTCTTCAGGACAGATAATCCCATCACCCTTATTTACTGTCCCTGGGGTAATTTGAGATCCAGTATGACCTGAAACTTGCTGACGCTTGTATGAAGAGAAATAATGAGGCAAAAAGGACCACAGATGATACTGCTAGCCCTGCATGCAGTTGGTTTGCAATGGAAATCTGCGTTCTTGATTCGAAACAGATTATGAACAGGAAAACCAGTTTATTTACAAAAATATATAGCAAAAAGAAAAACAAGGCAAGCTTGTATCTCTGCAAGCAAAGCTCACTGAAATCCCCCCATGCCTTAAGATAACAACACCCTGCCCTTCATCTCTTGTGCTCTAGATTGGAGCCTGTAGGGTTTTGTCCCTTGCACTTGCTGCTGCCCGCTCCTTCAGCAGATGTGTGGTACCCAGCCAGCATCTCCCCTCTGCCATCTCCTCTTCCTTCACCTTCATCTCTGCCTGTCCACCCAGCAGCACCACCTGGCTGAAGGGCAGGCAGGTTATTTCTTCTAAAGCCCTTCAAAAGGAATTGGAATTAGCACAGACTCTGGCAAAGTTTTTATGAAGGAAAAAAAGCTGGATCCCTCACTCCACTTTTTCATCATTAAATTCAATCTGCTTTCGCTCTGCTTTAGCGTCTGTGTATACACGTTAAAGCCTGTTGTAAATCTTGTTTATTGAAAGATAATTCAAACTGAAAGTGGAACCAAGAGGAACTGTACCTCACTGAAACACGTACCGTTTTAGCTGCCTGTGTGCCTTATGCACAGTCTGTTTTCTGTCTTAATTTCCTCAAGCAAGGAACTATGTGTCTTCCATACACACTCACTAGTCCCTTAGCACTACTGCAATAAAGCCTTGCTTGCTGAGAGCCTCAGGCTGCTTCTCTCTTCTTTTTATCTACTCTTACAACTCTTCTGTTCCTGTCATCTCACCCCCAAAGCCAGTCAGGCAGCCAAACAGGTAACTATACAACAATAAGCCTTATGTTTGTATGCAGTTGACGATTTTAGGCTCACAAATGTGTATGTGCCAAGTGAAGCTGAACATACATGCACTATGGCCCAACATAAACCTGACCCAGGCATGCAAGGGCGACAGGAATTATGATAATTCTTGTATTGCTTTTGCTTGTCTCCTCCCTTTTCTATTAGAAATGCTGTAGAAAATCCTTAGCTAATGGTCTTTTGATAAGCAAATCCAAGCTGGGATTTTTCCTCCCTTCAGTGCACACAGCTGGCCATTGCAGAGGGAGGTACAAATGTTGGTCTGCCAGAATTTCTGCCTCGCTGGGTCATTTAGGAGAGTGGGTCAGATAGTGGGGGCTCGGTAGCTGCAGTGCTGCCAGCAATCTCATTTAGTGCTACGATGCTGAGAGCAGGCAGCTGGGAGGCAGAGTTGGAAACCACCCCTGCCTGCTGTTTGGGGGAGACAGGCTCATTTGCCAATCAATGGGATCTCATCAGGCCTTTAGCTGCAGCAGGACACGAAAGCATGAGTCTTTGCAAGATTACTAATGTGTAGAGTGAGACGTGGGGTCTCACATTCAGAGTCCAGGTTACAGCTGCCTCCCCTTTGCCTAGACTCCCTTTTACAGTCCCCTCAAAAGCAGTGTTAAACCTTGCTCAGGCCAGCAGTGCTTTAGCACCTTTCCTCTCTCCTTTGGGGCTGCCTGTGGCCCGGCAGTGAGCGGCGCTGGGCTGGCAGTGCCATCACCACAGCCCTGAATGGGCACGCTGGTGCCTGACAGCTTGTGTTAGCAGACCACTTCTGAGCACCACTGCCTCACGCCCTGTCCTGACAAAGGGTAACAAAGGTGTAAAATACATCAGCATTAAAATACTAAACCATGTTTTCATTGACATCGGACTTCTGTATTAAGAACTGTCATCATCTTTACCTGTACATTACTGCTGCCTTCAGCATGAGTCAGGCTTTCCTTGAGTCCCTCTGAGCTGTCCCTGCCACTGGAATTGCTGCTCCTTTGACAGAGGCTTCGTTCAGCAGTGCACACATCTGATTTCCAGCTGTGGGGCTCTGCAGTTTGGGATGACTCTCTCATCCCCCAGCCCTGCTTCCCCTGCTGCAGCACGCAAAGCAGCTGCAGCCAGCAACCTTGTCTTTCATCTTGTCCTTCTAGCCCCTTTCTCAGGGGTTTCAGCACAGACACCATTTTTCTCTGGCCAGTCCTGTTTCCCTCTGCCATTTGAGACATGGCTGTGTTTTGCCACCAGTGCCTTTGAGAGGTGGAAGGAAAAGGCAGCTGCCAAACCCTTAGCCATGCACCTGGATGGAGGAGGACATTAAGGAACCAGCATCCTACCATCCCCTCCACCATCCTCTACTGGCTATCACTGACAGCAGCCCTACCTGAGAAAGGAGACAGGGGATCCCTTGGAGATGGGAAAAGGTTTAATCATTTATGGTAGTTTGAGACTAGTCCCTGAGCCCAGTTCAGATTTCTCTACCAAAGCAGGGCCTGATCTGGAGGAGGAAGGTAGCAGCATCCTGCTCCCTCTGCCAAGGCAACCTGCAAGGAGCAGATTACAGCACCCGGTAGGCCCTGTCCTTCAGAGCATGCAGCAAGGGACAAAGCCAGAGGTGAAGCCATGAGCTTTCTCTAAACTCTTTGCAAAGAGAAAGAGCAAAGGAGTTCCCTCTCCTGCCTGGGGTGGGCCACCCACCCAAATCCAGGTGAGAGCAGCGTGGATATCAAAATGACAGGCTAGGCTCTTTGAAACTGTACTTGTGAGGTGCAGCTGCCCTAGGTGAGATGCCTCTCTCTGCACTGTCTGGCTAGACTTCAGAAGAGAGGAGTGGGAGCCTTTGAGCTGCACCAGGTCTAACAAACTGCAATGCTGAGCTGGCCCTAAGGGCCACCATGCCCTGGTGATTTGGCAGCAGCCCCAGGTGCCACCCAGACACCTTTTGCAGGTACTTCTGCAGCAGGAGAGAGAAGTGTTGGGGCATGCCACGCACAGAGATCCCTGACCCTGCTCCAAGTGGAAACATATTAAATTAGGGGGCACTATCCCTCTGAAACAGAATTCCTGCCAACCTAATTAGTGAAAGTTTAATCAGCAGATTGGTAAATCATAAACTTATTAAATAACTAATTGAGCTCTAAGGCTGTTTATCAAATTTCCAGACAATGGCAATCTCGCTAAGGGAGAAATCAGGTCAGTAATCCTGTTAAGGGAGCGGGTTTGCTGTGCGGGACGGCTCTCTGGCTGAGCTGCTGCTGATGGGAGTACCCGAGACTGGGGCTGATAAACTGAATAGCAGGAAGAGGCACCCTGGGCTGTACATATCCTGTTCTCCCATAGAGATTCATGGTAAACAGGCAATTCGTCTAATGAAACAATGCCTCCTCTTCTGGGGAGCGCAGTATTTGGGGGGTGGCATGCTAGGTTAGTAATGCTCTTTCTTTCCCTTTTCCAGGGAAGCAAACAGTAGGTGTCACACAGAGCAGGGATTTCTCAAGGCGTGGTGGGGTGAGGAGTATCCATCCATTTAGCATGTTAACCAGCCTGGTTGCTGTTCTCCATCTGCTTTCATTATATTAAAAAGAAAGTACAGAATTTTGTTTGAAATGCATAGAATTGTAGAAACCCAATGCAGCAGATGATAAAACAGAATGGATCAAATAGATGACATTTTGCTGCTAAGTCAAAGCCAGAAACATGGCTGGGACTTTCAGCTGCAGTCCAGTCCTGGGAACGAGAGAATTCCAAGGGTCCTTTCCAAGCAGGATGCTGGAGTCAGCGAGCTGCGAGTCCCTTCGAAGCTCACATGCTGCCTGTGGCATTAGCACTTCTGTCCTTATTTGTTTTGGCTACTAGATGGGAATTCAACAAGTTGTTCCAAGTAGTGGTATCTGCTAGCCAGTGAATGCTTTCCCAATTACAACATATTAAAAATAAATTAAATCTGTAGTTTATATAGGCTATAAAACATGTGCTCTCTGCCACAGACCAATCATTTAGCGTGTATTTTAGACTCATGCAAGCATGGACATTTGCCTACGTGTGTGTTGCAGTTGAAGCCTACTTATGTCAGCCTCTGTTCAAGTGGATTTTATACAGATATGCACTATATGATGGTCTCCTGTGTAACTGAAGGCTTTGGGTATTCAGCTAAGCAAGTTTGTACTGTTACTCTCCTAAATACACATCACACTTACTACATGCATCAGTGACCTAAATACTTCTTCACAGAGCATCAGGACCCACAACAAATGTGAAATGGTCACTAATGTTAACTGTTTATCTGGTAGATTATGCCTTTAGCATAAGTGATGCTTTAAATGAAGAGAGCTATTTAAATGAAGAGAGTTCAATTGCGCTTAATAGACACCTTTCTTTTTCTTTTTTTTTGTTTTGTGTGCTACACCATGCAGCAGGGTCAAGCAAATGGCTTTGACTTAAACCTGTGTTCAGCTGAGTAGAAATGATGAGGGAGCATCTGCAGAAGTTCCTTCCAGGTGAAATAATATAATTCCCCCTGTCCTTTTAAATTATATTAAGGGAAAGACTAGCTCAGTTTTGTGGATTATATTTTGTAGAGTTCAGTTTATAAACTGAAATTTTTTAGTGAGCTTGTCAGGATGCAAATGCTTCCCCAGATATCTAACTTTGTTGTTCTGGCTGGCAGGGAAAATATTCTTTGAAAAGTACATGAAAATACCAAATAAATCCCTTTTTGAAGGTAAATGTGTAAAAGAAAAAAAAAACACATTTAAATAAAACTGATGCTGTTCATATATTCCAGTTTTGACAGCGATAAATGAAATCTTTATATGCAGTATGTTGCAGCCATTACAAATAAAAGTCTCAAGCCTTAAAAATTAAGTGAAAAAGCACAGGGAAATCGCAACAAAATGCCCTTGTGAGCTGGGAGCTGTGACAATAGATGCCTTTAAAATCAGTACGGAAAGGTGTTCAAAGATGGAGAGAGATGAATTGCTGCCTGCTGCTACATAGTCACAACCTGCCTAAATGAAATGGCTGCAGAGGCAGCTCGGGCAGAGGACTGGGAGCTGGGAATCCCGGTTTTCTGGACCCTGCTGCCACAGATGCTCTATGTGGCTTTAGGGTAAACCAGGTAAATAGTTGCTCCCGGCAGTAAAATACAACGTACTGTTTTACAGAGATGATTCGTGATTATCTCGTGCCATGAAGAGGTAAAATGCTCTGTGTTCAAAATAGTAATTTTTTTTCCCTAAAGTGTACAGCCATAAGGTTTTCTTTGCTAGATGGCTAACTGCACTGGATGCCCTGCTCTCCTGCGTGTCAAAGCCCAATAATGGATGTAAACAGAGAAGTCCTTCCTGTAATTACATGAGTGTCAGATGAATGAGCTTTGGGACTGGGATAGTGTGGCTAGGGGACAGGGACATGCAGCTGCAACATTTTTGGAGATGCTTGTGGTGTAAGTAGATGATAGCTTTGGCTGAGACCAGAGCACTCATTTACCTCTCCTCCTCTCTGCTAAGGAATAGCGTGGCACTTCAGTTTGATGTGTGTTTTCTGAAGGGAAATGCAAAAAGTAACATCAGCCAGGCCATCAGAAACCTCTCTATAACTTGTGCAGGCAACATTCTAGGTGAGTGCATGCAGTGCACTAACTGCTTGTAGCTCCTGTACGAGAAGTTAAGAGCATCCTTGAATAAAAGATGCAAACGTTGTCTTTGTATTCCCTAGGTCATTTACCAGTTCTTACCAGGTTTTTTTTTTATCATTTACCAGGCCTTACCAGTCTGGTCAGGCCTTCTTGGGAACTGAAGGGAGCTTAAAACCACTTAAAGGCCACTGGTGTTTGTGCCAGTTCTCAGCCATGCCAAAGGGACAGAGCAGCAGCCAAATCCACAAAATATATGGAAATGCAGCTACTTGGATGTTTAAAACCTGGTTTAAGAGGGACCTTGGAAAACATTTATATGCCTGCTCTTGCTAGCCAATTCTCACAGTTAGACATAGTTCACTACTTTCCCCAAGTTTGGCTGGGTCAGCAAAAATAATGCACGTCAGCTAAAAATACTGTGTCTTGCCCAAGTTGGCAGTTGGATGACTTGGCTATCTGACCCTTGCTTATCTTAACGGTCTTTTCTGAAGCTGGGTGAAACAATTCCGTTTAGTGAAATTCGCTTTTCTTTCGCCTTTCTTTGCAATGCAGGGGGGCACAGCCATCAGCTGCGCTAATGCCACCCACGTGGTCGGACTCACACTCTCCAAATCTCCCCAGGGAGCACCGCCCTCACGGGGATCAGCGTGGCCCTGGCACACAGCTTTCTTATACCTCCCTTTCTATACAGAATGCAGGCAAAGCCCCTATTGATGTACGTACCCTGAAATCTCTCCAAAAAGTGACACAGTCCTCACTGACAAATACTCTCTGTCAGAGGTGAAAGGCAGTGAAGGTTTCAGTGTTAACCAGATGCATGCTAATGTCCCCGAGCTAAATGATGCAAGTGAGCAAATCAGGACTTGGGCTTGAAGAGGAAGTTGTAGTCAGCACTTCGTTCTTTCTCCCTCTGTTTGCTTATGACTGCTCATCATTCCGCACAGACAGATTAATTTTATTTACTGTGTAATTTAAATTCTCAGCTTGCTTGAGAAGGTAGAATTCATCAGGGAATCACTGCAGTCCACAGCCTCTGAAACAGTTCGGCTGACCGCGGAGGTCGGAGAGGCAAACACATCCCAAAATCTCATCTCAGAACTTGAAGGTGGAAAAATACAACTGTGTCACACTGGTTTAATTTCTCTTTGTCTTCCTGCTGCAGCAAATCCCGTGGGCCCACAATGCACCGTCCCCATTGCAGGAAGCTCCATCTCCTCCTGGTCAGGCAGGTTCACAAGCAGTTGAGTTAGCAAGGTACAGCCAGCGGCTCTCAGCAGAGAACGGAGCGGTCAGCATCTGCGTGCTTCCAGCCCACGGTGCAAAGGAAGCAAATCAGTCTTGTCTGCCACTGAGTGGCGTTTGTGGCCATCAGGCTACCTCAGTTGACGGGGATGCACGTAGTCAAGCGTGGTGGCAGTGAGAGGCAATGGCATCCTAAACCACTGACCACCCACCACTGTCTGACCATAGCCATAGTCATTCAATATCTTGGGACAAATGGGAACCGCGGATCTGAGGGGGTCCAACCCTCCGAGTAGCTCTTCAGCACAGTGCACGGTGATATTCACCAAATTCCTGGGTTGTCTCCTTTGCCTGGTATCACAAAAGGAGCAGTTCTGCAGGAGACTGAAGCATATGGCTACTTTTGCCATTTCTGGTTTGGGGCAGAGTGCAGGCAAAACCTCGCATAGCAACATGTACCAAAGAAGTTGTTCAGCATTTCATTTTTAAAAAACAGGAAAATATTGTTAAAACCAGTTATGATTCCATTTAAACACTGCAACCAGAGGAGTAACTGTAAGGATTTATTCAAGTCAGATTTTTAACATAAACAAATTCATGTTAAGTTCATTCTGCTTCACGTGCTCCATTACTATTTTCTCTCATCATAAAGCAGCTAGACACATCCAGCCAGCTGAATGTGTAACCATTTTAAATTGCTCTAAGTAATACAACAGTGGTTGAAATCATTCATTAGGGCTGTAGCTGTTCCCAGTTGTAAGGAGAGAATTCAGCCCCTTGCAATTTAGACACAACGTTAACATTCCTGTGGTTCCTAAGGTTTCTCTAAGGTTCCCTGTGGGAGTGTGCCTCATTTCTCAGCATGCAGTTATTTGCCTGTCCTCTGACACATCCTAAACCAGGCATGTGAAAGCCCACCAGGGCAGGGATGGTTTGCTGAGTGCTTAGCATGCTGGGGCACTATTGTGTTGAGGACTTTTGCATGCAGCTAGAATATGAGACCATTGCCAGGCAGGACACAAGGCTGGGCCAGTTATGGTCCTGATTGTATTTGCAGCATGCATGTCCTTTGCTCCTTTATATTCAGGTGTTATTCCTGCTTTACTGAAAGCTCCATGGGGCGCCTTTGGATGTTGCCTTCTCACCAGTAGAGCTTCCTTGAAGCAGTGGTTGGAGCAGATGATGAATGGCTCAGATAGGGTCAGTGAGCAGAAGGCTAGTGTGAAGCTAACAGAAAGGTAGCAGCTTGCTCGTTGAGCAGATTTGTCTACTTTCTTTAAATTATTTTAACATTATAAGGGGACAAAGTGTCTTAAAGATGAAGTGACAAGGTGGACAAGAAAGGAGGGCTGAGATGTGATGTGGTTGGGGACGTCCAGAGGAAAGGCTGTCCCACATGCTGTTCAGAGCAGTGTAGTGGTGTCAGAAGGATCCTGGATCCCCTCCTCACATACACACACACACACACAAATGCACACATGTGCTGCTCCATGTGTTCCTTTTCTGACACAGTATCTGGAATTAGCTTAAGTGGTACGGTGCAGCCAAATTCCCCAGTGCGTCAGGCTGACAGCACAGCTGCCTGAGTTCTCCGAGCTCTCCACTGAAACAGAAGCTAATGCTCCTTTGTTCTACTCAAGCATGGAGCCAGGTGGATTACCTGTGGTGAGTTGACCCTGGTTGGACACCTGGTGCCACCAGAGCTGCTCTATCACTCCCCTCCTCAGCTGGACAGCAGAGGGAAAATACAAGGAAAGGCTTATGGGTCAAGATAAGAACAGGGGGAGATCATAGAATCATAGAATCATTTGGTTGGAAAAGAACTTCAGGATCAAATCCAACTGTACCTGTCCACCACTAAACCATGTCTCTAAACACCTCGCCTACCCATCTTTTAAATACCTCCAGGGATGGGGACTCCACCACTTCCCTGGGCAGCCTGGTGCAATGCTTGACAACCCTTTCAGGGAAGAAAGCTTTCCTAACATCCAATCTAAACCTCACCTGGCACAATTTGAGGCCATTTCCCCTCGTCCTATCCCCTGTTACTTGGCAGAAGAGACCAAACCCCACCTCACTGCCCCCTCTGTCAGGCAGTTGTAGGGAGCCATAAGGTCTCCCCTCAGCCTCCTCTTCTCCAGGCTGAACACCCCCAGCTCCCCCAGCCGCTCCCCATCAGCCTTGGGCTCCAGACCCCTCCCCAGCTTCGTTGCCCTTCTCTGGACACGCTCCAGCCCCTCCATGTCCTTCTTGGAGGGAGGGGCCCAAAACTGAACCCAGCATTCGAGGTGTGGCCTCACCAGTGCCCAGTACAGAGGCACGATCACTGCCTTGGTCCTGCTGGCCACACTATTCCTGATACAAGCCAGGATGCTGTTGGCCCTCTTGGCCACCTGGGCACACTGCTGGCTCATATTCAGCCGTGTGTCAACATCCCCGGGTCCTTTTCCTCCATGCACCCTTCCCCAAGCCTGTAGCATTGCATGGGGTTGTTGTGACCCAAGTGCAGGACCCGGCACTGGGCCTTGTTGAATCTGATACAGTTGGCCTGGGCCCACTGGTCCAGCGAATCCCCTGATTTCTACCCATAAACACTCAACCCTATCGTCACCATCATTGAGCTCAAGGCAATCAAAACACTGTCTAATATACAGGGCTACCCCACTACCTCTCCCTCCTTGCCTATCCCACCTGAAGAGTTTATAACCATCCATGGCAGCACTCCAGTTATGTGAGTTTTCCCGCCACATTTCTGTGATAGCAACTATATCATAGTTTTCCTGGTGCACGATGGCTTCTAATTCCTCCCTGGTTTTGCCCACGATGCGAGCATTGGTATAGATACGCACTTCAGTTGAGCACTTTCCCCTTTCTTCTGAGGGGAGAAGCCTTAATTCCTAAGTGACTAATCGCAGTTGTTATTAACCCATCAATAACCTTTGCATCTTTGCTGCCACTTGGATTACCATCCACCACTTCCTCTGAGGTGACAGACCAAAGGACCTCGCTACCACACTGTCCCTCACACATTGGCATGCCACCGCCAGGCTTATTTCTAGCAGGCCTGGTTTCATCCCCGTCCCCCTTCAGATCACTCACCAATTATCATCACAGGCAAAACAGACTTGACTTGGGGAAATTAGTTCAATTTATTACCAATCAGATCAGAGTAGGGTAATGAGAAATAAAAACTATATCTTAAAACGCCTTCCCCCCACCACTCCCTTTTTCCCTCAGCTTCACTCCCGATTTTCTCTCCCTTCTCCTCCCCAGCAGCGCAGGGGGACAGGGAATGGAGGTTGGGGTCAGTGCATCCCACGCTGTCCCTGCTGCTCCCTCCTCAGGGCAGGACTCCTCCCACCCCTCCCTGCTCCAGCCTGGGGTCCCTCCCACGGCAGACAGTCCCCCACGCACTGCCCCAGCCTGGGTCCTTCCCATGGCTGCAGTTCTTCATGCACTGCCCCAGCCTGGGTCCTTCCCACGGGCTGCAGTTCTTCACGCACTGCCCCAGCGTGGGTCCCTCCCTCCCCAGGCCTCCCTCAGCCCCCCCCCTGCTCCAGCGTGGAGTCCTCCCCGGGCTGCAGGTGGGGATCTGCTCCCCTGTGTGCATCCCTGGGCTGCAGGGGCACAGCCTGCCCCGCCATGGGCTGCACCAGGGGCTGCAGGGGAATCTCTGCTCCGGTGCCTGGAGCCCCTCCTGCCCTCCTGCTGCACCCACCTGGGGGTCTGCAGGGCTGCTCCTCTCACACATTCTCATTCCTCTCTCCAGCTGCAGGTGTGCAGGTTTTTCCCCCCTTCTTAGATGCGTTATCCCAGAGGTGCCACCACCATCACTGCTGGGCTGGGCCATGGCCAGTGGTGGGTCCGTCTTGGAGCCGGCTGGCATTGTCTCCTCTGGACATAGGGGAAGCTTCTGTCAGCTTCTCACAGAAGCCACCCCTGTAGCTTCCCCGCTACCAAAACCTTGCCATGCAAACCCAATATATTACCCAACACAGCAACCCAGTTAACGATCAGACAGGATCTTCAGACTCCTAATTGAGCATAATTCTTAATGTCAAAGGCACATGCAGGCTGCTTCATGCCCTCCCAACTTCCTCTGCTCTATCCTGCTTCCTCAAGGAAATGTCTGGCTAGAAAATTATTGAAAAGCCATCAGGAACCTGGATTTGGTTAAAGCTGTCTCTCCCCCAGCTGTACCAGCCCTGCTATTGGTATTGTTAATGACTGCCTGTTGGCTCTGCAAGCCATCGCACCTGTACCCACACTGTGTTCAGTCACCCGGAACAGTTCCATGGTAAGGGGGGTGACAAACCATGAGCGTAGTATTCTGCTAGGGATGATGGTAAAAAGTAGAACAGCCAGGTGAAATGAAAGCTAAACAACTTATTTCAAATACTTGCAAATGCCATGTGAAGAGCATTGTTGGAGCTCTGCTGTTCTATTGCTCCTTTACTTAGAGTAATTAGTGATTTCTCTCAATTAGCTGGAGAGCAGCCTTGTTTCAGCCTGGCTTCCCCATTGCCAAGTCTCTGTCCTTCACCTTCTATCTCTGCTGTATTAGCCTTTCATCGATCATCCAACAGCAAATTCACCAGGCACAAAATAACCAGTGGCTGGGAATCAGTCTTCTTTTCTTTCATTTGTTCTTGTATGTCCCATTTTCTCTGTATTTGGCAGAAGTGCCTGTTAACCCTTCCTCATCCTTCTGGTGCCCAAGAGTTGCCCAGAATTAGGCAGTTCTGTAGGGTCAGCATCGATTTTCCATCAAGCTGCATTGCCTTCCTGGGAGTTCATTGCACGTACTGGAACGCTGTGGGCAGTACAGGCAGTCATGGACATGGAAACCCTTTTCATAGCCAGCACCAGAAAGCACCAAATGCTGAGAACAAGCTATGCTTATCCCCTTTGGTGGGACCATGCCCTTGATGTCTTAAGCTAAACAGTGGTGTTGAGGCTGGGGGAGACATGAGGGAATAGAGGTCTCATCTAAGTCCAGTGGAGAATACTTGACTACCATATCGGAGGGTCTGGGATGGCTCAAAAGGAAAGAATATCTTAGCTTTTCATTCCCTGAGAATTGCCCAGATGCGTAGTTCCCAGGTTTCACACAAAGGTTAGCACAATTGGGTCAGTGGAGGGTTGTGATCTTAGGATTCATGCTCATATGGATGTAGCGTCAGCCAATATGGGGCAGACTTTAAAGAAAAATGCTGTTTACTTATCAAGGCTAGGTTGTGGCTTCTTCTCTCAGCTTGTCTTTACTGTGCTGGTTATGTGTCTGATTGCAGATTCTGTGAGAACTACTTTAATTTGTGAAATTACAGGGTTTTTTTAAAATATTGGACCCTGAAAGTAACAACTTCAGAAGTGCCTAGATCAGTCATATTTCTAAAGAGACCTCATCTGGGGG
>NW_009267230.1:283104-284673 GCF_000687185.1 Egretta garzetta | reverse complement strand
ATAGAAATGGGGTTCAGAAACTCCTCCTGTTACACCAGGAGGAAGCACCACACAGAAAACAGGCACTGAAAACCTCCTTCCCCCATTCTGATGGACCTGATGGTTGGTGTGTGAGGCTGGATTTTATAGCCCACAATTACTGCATGAGATTGGCACCCAAAAGCTCCCTTGGGTGGTGGTGGAAGTAGCAGTAGTTCATAATACTTGCAAGGCTCAAATACTAGGTTTCCTTGCCTCAAAGTCTGATGTGATTCATGCACATCTCCACCACCTTCCAAGAGCTTGTCCTAACACACCAGGGCCGAGTAGGCCTCCCATTCCCCCCGAAGCCATCGCATTTTGGCCACCAGGGAGTCAGGATTTATAGCATCCAAGAGGGAGATGAACTATTGATTCATGCTTAAGAAATTTGGCTGGGGACACAGGCATGGATGTTCCTACCACACTTACATTCAATTGAGATTGTTCACTGCAAGCCACTAAGTAAATGAAACAAAGGTAAGTCTCATGTCATTCAGACCCACATGATGCAATAGGACTCAGTAATAGCATAGAAATAGTCATGGAGAGACCTGCTGGAGGAAAAAGACACTTGGTGGAAGTCCAGATTCATCAGCTGAATGAGTAATTTGAGTTGGAGAAGAGCATTAGTGCTTGTACCGGGCAATCAATAGGAAGCAGAGCGCCAGCCCATTTAAAAGGCTCAGGCTGGCCTTAACCTCCTTGACAGAAAAATGAAACCAGTAACCTTGTTTCTGAGTCAGGTACCTTTTGTGAATTATACAGCCTTTCAAAGCATTGGCACCTTGTCTCAGTGCTGTGTTTTGCGGTCAGCACTGGAGCTTCTGGTGTAGATGAGTGGAAGCTGGGTTGTACTTAGCATTGTAAACATTCGCCTGTGTCTGAATAGCAAAATGCATGTGGCCTGCAAAATACCAACCTTTTATACTGGAGACAGAGATAACCAGTGCATTTGCAAGTTCCAGTCCTGAGAAATTACTCTGAGAAAGGTTTTGACTTCAATCCTGTATCAGTCTCTTTGTTGCTCATGCCAGAGCGAGTTATTAATCTGATCCTTTTCCTGCCAAGTTCAATGAGCATTTATTTACCTCTGCTGTCAGCAGGAGCAGGGCTGGGCTTGGTTCGTAGGCGTATGTATTCTTGTCTGCAGGTTCCTCAGCCACACTCATCATCACGATCTCTAGGCGCCTCTGCTGCTTATTTGTCCCTCAAAGAATGCAGCCTTGGACATGTATCCCCCTGCTCTTACCTCTGTGGAAGGGACAGAGTTGGCCCACCTTGCACTTGCACTCCCTGGTAGGCATGCCGCTTTTCCACAAGTGGGAAAAGGTGCTTTTCTCTCCAAGTGGAATAAAATCCGCAAGAGAAAAAATATATCAACACATTACACACATCACAAGGGAAGCAGAAGCAAAATGAATTCACTATTCAGGTTCGCCAGCCAGCAGTCTAGTAAACCCCTATTATTTAGGCATGCCACAAAAATAGTTCCCAATATTTTCTCACACTCTGAAGAACTTTTTAAGCGGTCCCTTTCCTGCCTTACTG
>NW_009267230.1:267159-282922 GCF_000687185.1 Egretta garzetta | reverse complement strand
TACACACCTTGCCTGGCATTGATTGGGGCAGTTGGCTCAACTTTTGAAACTAATTGCTAACTGGACCCAACGAAGGACTTTGAATCAGAGAATTGAGTACCAGTTTATATGATAACCCATCATCCATGCAGAAGGCTTAGCTTTAGGACTTGATTTCTTGTTGTGATCCTGTGGTGAGATGTTATTAAGAGAAATAGTCTCTCCTAAAGGAGAAGCTGATTTAAACCCCCTCTTGCACTGAGGGGAAAAGCTTGACATACTGTCCATGTTTAAAGGTACATTTCAACAGTGAGTAGAACACACTCTGAAAATGTAAGCAAACAATATGCTGTTTAAAAATACAGCTGCAAAATATTTCACTTTTTTTTTTAAATAAAGAAAGCAAGTTCCCAAGGATCAATGTGAGATAAAAGAGAAAGACACACAGGGGACATCAGAGTTTGCCAGGAGGAGAAGTGGGGAAGGCAGCAACACTTTCTGCTGTGGGGTGTGTTAGTCTGATGAGTTGCTGTCCAGGGAAGCAGTAATAACTTGGGTCTCATTGCAAGCTAGGCTGGACTAACACTAAATGATGGTGCTGCTTTGAGGAAGACGCTTTTCTATCCCCACTGGGCCCCTCAGTGGCAGCTTCAATAAGAGGAGAAAAGGTAAAAGGATGAATTCCCTTGCCTGGCACAAAACACAGTCATGGGGTTCACTCAGCTTCTGGGTGCAGACAGAGCCAAGGTCTCTGCCCTTTCTCTGCCTCAGCTGGGTCTTATCCAGAAGCTCCGTGACCATCTTAGTACGGCATGGTCAACAAGCTGTTGTGAGTCAAGGTACATTAGTTTTAGCCTCTGGTGATCTTGGAGGCGGTGGGACACAGCTCATCTGGCCTTTGCAGTGTCCCTCCTTTGGAGATGGAGAGCTCACATCCTTTGCTATTAATTCTGCTATGCCTTTTGCCGCTATCAAATCTGGGTTTCTGCAGTTGTATGGTGGCCTGCCAGGCTGTTGCCCTAATTTTGCTTTTCCCCTTTGTATCCCATATGCAGAGAAGCAGAGGGAGCTGGCTCGGAAAGGCTCCCTGAAGAACGGCAACATGGGAAGCCCAGTTAATCAGCAGCCCAAGAAGAACAACGTGATGGCACGAACAAGGTAAAGGGCTGGAAAAGCACTCAGCTGTGCTCTGAGCTGCAATCCCTAATGGCCGTAGGATGGGCAAGGACGACGTTTGTTGCCACTCACCTACTGCCAAACACACTGCAGTAGAGGTCATGTCCCTTCCCGGAGCTGGCAGGCCTAAATGCTCTGTGCTGTGTTGTATCCCATCCCCTGGGGGGATGCAAGGACAGCTGAGCCCAGGACTGGTGATAGTGCAGCCTTGCAGGAGGCAGAAGCAGCCCAGCGTGGTCAAAATCAGGGGTTTGAGGTGGCTGTCTTGCATGTTCTGGGTAGCCTCATGTAACACATAATCCTGCCAGCGGGAGAGGTACGGTGCTGCTTCATGTAATGCAGACTGGTCTAGAGCTTAGTTCTGCCTTGGCTGCTTTTATCGCAGTAGGTCCCCTGCTCCTTTTTGATGATGACCCCTTCCCCATACTGATTGACTTAAAGAGCGCTTGTAAATAATCCCTCTTTTTGTGCTTTGCTATACACCTCCTCCGCACTTTGAACAGCATGGTCATACTTTGCTGGAGCTGCTTTGGCACATCTCTGTATGGCAGAGTATCAGACAGTGCTACAGACTGCTGTAATCAAAGATGTTCCTGGCTGAATACTTTCTTTTAGAGTATTTCTGTCTTTTCCATGCAACCTTCAGCATACCAATGTATTGTTTACCTGCATTCAGGAGGCAGGAACTCCCCTGAGCCCAAGGGATTGCTCGCTTTGCGTGCTACTAGAAAGGTGGCAGTTTTCAGTGGAGGACCTCACTTAAAATGGCAGAAGAATCTGTGTGAATGCTGGGTGTTCACTGATGGATGGGAAAGTTGCATGGATTACCATACATTAAGTAGAACAGGAGCTGCAGGTCAGAGCCTCTCTGTATGCAACACATCCAACAGATGAGGTTCCTTGTTCACATTAATTCTCAATACCCAAGTAAGTAGTCATAAATCATGCCAGGACTTTGGCAAGTTTTATGTGTAAGCCCCTGCAATGTTGGTGGAATATGCTGCATTGCTCCCTGCTCTGTGTTTGGTTGTTGAGACCATATAAAGGAGCCAGGCCCTTCATGGCAGCGAGAAATTCAGCAAATGCTCTCAGCTGGGTTTTCCACACCCATTGTTCCTCCTTGTCTTCCAAATACAAGCTGGAAAGACTTGGTTTCTTTTGGCAATGGGCTGCATGCCAGCTTCCCCAGAGGAATGGTAACAGATTTGCTGGTTGAGAGAGATAGAAACACTGAAATCGGTGGAGGAAGATGGTAAGGGAGAGAAGATGGGGTAAGTACAGGTGCCTACCTGTAAAATTAGTGACTTCTGCTTGGAGAGGTTGTTGTTTCCAAGCTGCTGATGGAAAGAAGAGTGATTTGAGTGGGGAAGAGCAGAGCAGTGACACCTATTGACAAAAACTTTCCAGCAGCCAGCTCAGTTTTATTCCTTTTGTGGACATCTGCGCACTGTTCAGAGGTCATGTGGACCCCTCCACAGCCAAGCACAGCCTGCTGGCAGTAGACTTGCTTTTCTTAGTTACTTTTCACACAGCTTTTAGAACCATCCGTTGGGATCTGCAAAACATAGGTTTCCAGCCACTGCTTTAGTAGCAGATGTAGCCAAGCTCCGTTGTTGCCATATGGCTGAGAGGTGTCTGGCACAAGGTCTCACCGGACCAAGTCCCTTCATCCCCCATCTCCCTTGGCTTTCTGGGAATCAAGCTGCACCACAGGCACAGTACTAATAATATGTCAGAATGCTTCAGTCTGTCTTGCTGCAGACAGGGCAACCCCAGGAAGGCAGAAATGCCACAAGCTTGTCCAAGCAGCTTCTTTTCACAGTATAATATGATGGTTGCAGTATAATGGGAGATACTCCAGTGGGATACACTGCAAAACATCCAGGTTATGGTTTAAGTCTGAACTGTTGGCCTCCTCTGGTCTCTGCAGGAGGAGAATAAGCTAAAACCATTTCCCCCTTTTTAACAGTTCTGCTGTTATCATCGAATATGTTTGCCTCCAATTCAGGCAAACCACACTGCCTCTCCTAGTCTCGTCTCTACCTCCTCCTCCTTCCCCAAGGCTTCTGTTCTGTATTATCTGCATGTATTTCTGACATCCAGCCTCTACTAGCAGGTTGCCTTCACCATTTGGTCTTCTCCTGGGGCAGGGGCACGGCCAACCTTAGAGGTGAAAGGATCTGGATCCATAACATGCTCAGTCTCCATAAGAGCAAATAAAATGTGAACAAGGTTGGAGTCACGCTGGCATGCTTGCTATGAGCACAGGCAGAGCCCACAATACCATCCGCACCTCTTGGGCACAGCCAGATATTGCAGTCCAGTCTGGGGATAACCTAAACTTGGATTTACGTCATAACATAGTTCATGTTAAGTGAGCAAAAACACCGACACAAGAAGTTTATATTGGGACAGCTGTGGGTGAAAGCAGCTACAACTGCTACTTGGCTTTTTTCCTAGGACAGTGGGAAGTGAAAATAAAGACAATCAGGATGTGAGGGAAAGACTTAGATCAGGGGCAGAGACATTATTACGGTTTTTGTCTGTTGCAGAAAATTTGAAGTTGTGTGTTATTAAGAAAGAAGACATTTCTCAAAAAAAAAAATCTAGTGTTTTTTTTTAATCAAGTAAATAGCACCACAAAGCATTCTTCTCTTAGATCCTCCAGTAGTGCTGTGCTCACTCATGATATAGTAACAACTGTCAGTGAATATATATGGAGTAGTTTCATGGAACTACAAGCCTGTCAGTCTGACCTCAGTGCCGGGGAAGGTTATGGAGCAGATCATCCCAAGTGCCATCATGCAGCACGTACAGGCCAACGAGCCCATCGGGCCCAGCCAGCATGGGTTTATGAAAGGCAGGTCCTGCTGGACCAACCTGATCTCCTTCCATGACAGGGTGACCCACTCAGTGGCTGAGGGAAAGGTGGTGGTTGTTGTCCACTGGGACTACAGTAAAGCTTCTGACACCATTTCCCTCAGCATTCTCCTGGAGAAACTGGCTGCCCATGGCCTGGGCAGGCATACTCTGTGCTGGGTAATAAACTGGTTGAGTGGCTGGGCCCAAAGGGTGGTGGTGAATGGAGTTAAATCCAGTTGGCAGTCAGTCACAAGCGGTGTTCCCCAGGGCTCAGTACTGGAGCCAGTTCTGTTCAACTTCTTTATCAAAGAGGGGATAGAGGGCACCCTCAGTACATTCACAGACAACACCAAGTTGGGCAGGATTGTTGATCTGGTTGAGCGTGGGAAGGCTCTACAGAGGGACCTGGACAGGCAGATTGATGGGCCGAGGCCAATTGTATGAGGTTCAACAAGGCCATGCAGTGCTACAGGCTTGGGGAAGGGTGGCTGGAAAGCTGCCTGGCAGAAAAGAACCTGGGGGTGTTGGTTGACAGGCTGGGTTCAGGGTTGGGCCCCTCACTCCCAGAAGGACATGGAGGGGCTGGAGCATGTCCAGAGAAGGACAACAAAGCTGATGAGGGGTCTGGAGGCCAAGGCTGATGGGGATCAGCTGGGGAAGCTGGGGGTGTTCAGCCTGGAGTAGAGGAGGCTGAGGGGAGACCTTATGGCTCCCTACAACTGCCTGACAGGAGGGGGCAGTGAGGTGGGGTTTGGTCTCTTCTGCCAAGTAACAGGGGATAGGACGAGGGGAAATGGCCTCAAATTGTGCCAGGTGAGGTTTAGATTGGATGTTAGGAAAGCTTTCTTCCCTGAAAGGGTTGTCAAGCATTGGACCAGGCTGCCCAGGGAAGTGGTGGAGTCCCCATCCCTGGAGGTATTTAAAAGATGGGTAGCTGCGGTGCTTAGGGACATGGTTTAGTGGTCAACTTGGTAGTGTTAGGTTAATGGTTGGACTGGGTGATCTTAGAGGTCTTTTCCAACCTAAATGATTCTATGATTCTGTAACTTGAAAACTGGAGAACAAGAATGGAAGTCAGTACTTCTGATATCTGTATGGTCAAGCTGCTGCTGCCAGATTACAGCTTCAGTTCCAGTTCTTTGCTTCTTGACTTCCTTCCTACTTGCTTCAGGAGCAGAAGGATCGTCCCAGTGCTATGAGAAGAGGTATTGAATTTTGCAAGTGGATCCCATTTTCTCCAGTTGCCTGCAGTTGGAAGTTCTGCATCAGTTTTAAAATTAATTTAAAATTAATTTATTTAATCTTGTATTTCAATTAATACAGTAAGAAAATACAGTTAGTCACAAACCTATATATCTGCTTTATGGTAACATTTGATACATTTTACTCTCCCTGAACCTGCCCATCTTCAGTGCCTGGCAGGCCTTTGTATTCCCATAATTGTAATGGCTTCCTGAAATTTTTCGAGCACAAACAGAAAAACATTTCAGGTAGTTAGAGAGCAGTTGGAGCATGGATGAGCTGAATTATGATCTTTAGATTTGTATTTCCCAAACTCTTAGCGAAGCATCATTGTGAGTCATTGTGTGTTGTTAAAGACCAGTTCTCCATTTGGGAGAGAACCTGAGTTAACCCACTGAATGAGGAGATTTTCATCACTCTTACAGTTCTTAGCCGCTGAACATAGAATCTTATTCCATTTGCTCAGTTCGGTTGATTTTAAATAGGAACCAAAGTCTTTGCACAGTTTTGTGGATGGAAGACCTCTGTTGTGAACTAGATGCCATTGTATTAATGCATTTTCCTTACCCTAGAAGCTCTGAAGCCTGTATTTAATTTCACAAACTCGCTCAGGCAATTAAAGGTGCAAAGTCATCATCAGCCTTCATCAGTAACGTTTCTGGTGACATGAAAGTCATTATAAAATAAAGGGATTTTAAAAGTGCTAGTCTGACTGGACTGTTACTCTGCACACACCAGCTCATATTTCTCATCTTACTAAATTTAGGACTGAGAGCTCGGAAGTGTTCTGTTGGGGGAGGCTGGGTAGGGACTCAGGCAGTAAGAGCTCATCCCTGATTTCCAATAGTAGAATAGTAGGAGCACTAAGCTTCTGCCTTCCCCTAGCCTCCTTCTCCTGTTTACTTCCTGCTAGTGTCATGTACTCATTGCTAGGAAAAAAAAAGCAACACAAAAATGAGCAATCTGATACAACAAGCAGTACAGGTTCACCAGAGTGAAGCCCAGAGTGTCCCAATGTTTTTTTCTTCCAGGGAGGAGCACGTTCCCAAGGTATGTCGAGCGTTCATCCCTGGGAAACTGCTCTAAGCTTCCCAGAGACAGCTCGCGTCCTCTGAATTGTACCCATTTAAACATCTTCACCAATAAGGGAGGGCTTGCAAGGAAGTGAAACAGGGAAAGCCTAACTATCATATAGCTTTGCCCTGGACTACATGTGGTACTGAGCTTTACTGTGTGGTTAACAGACAACATTTAATTGTTTCAGGCTCGTCGTTCCCAATAAAGGCTATTCATCATTAGACCAGAGTCCAGATGAAAAGCCCCTGGTAGCCCTGGATACGGACAGGTATGCAAAGTGTTAATAAGATGATATACATTGTGGTGCAAGCAAGTTTTCATGCCAGAGTGCAGCGCTGAAGCTAACTCCTGCGGAAACGGCTCTTGCAGGCTTGCTGTGCCCTTTGGCATGTGCCGTAACTGGGGTCTGTGTGTGTCAACAAGTAGGAGACGTGAGTAAAGAGCACTGTGATGGAAAGGTCTGAGGGTCACAGATGGAAGTTGCTGTCCAGGCTCCCTTGATGTAACTTCTCTGTGCCTCAAGAACAGCAACAGCTTCACGGCACGAGAAAGAAGGGTTAACCAGGGAATACAGGTCTCTCTAACTGTTGTTTCCTTCTTTGCTATATGTTGTCCTTCCCTGCAGTGATGATGACTTTGACATGTCCAGATATTCCTCTTCGGGATACTCATCAGCTGAGGTGAGTTATACTCTCTCCTGCCATCCTTGCCATGAATGCTAATAGTAGAGCAGCCAGAAATGGCTTAGAGTGGCTTTGTACTGCCAGAAATGGCTACACAACGAATTTACCAGTGGTGTACACTCTGTGAGTCTGGAAGGGGCCATGGCAGAAACTGTGTCGTGTTTCTTTCTTCCCTGGTGATCCAGTTGGCTCCATCCCCACACTGCCATGGCACAGAGATCTGCCTGTCGGCTGTTTTCACAGCTACCTTTGGCTTCACTCGAGCTTTTCCCAGTTCTGCTTAGCCCTGCAGTGTTGGCCCATGTGGTGCAAAAGCATCAACTTGTCTGTCACGCCAGTTCAGCAACTGTATGCTTGCCAAGGACACAAATAAAGGATCTGAGGGTGTGCTGTGATTTCCAGTTCTTGGGGCTGTCAGGGTCACCCAGTGCGTGTTTACTTGGAGCAGGCAGAAATTCCAGGGAGGACTTGCAGATGTGAACTCTTGCCCTTTCAAAGAGAAGAGGCAGGAAGCTCAGGCTTGTTAATCCCTCTACATTGTTTCTGAATATATTCCCAAGCTGCCTCCTGAACTAGTTGCTCAGCCTCTGGCTACTGCTTCTGCAGGATCTGATTTTACATCCAGGGTGCTGAGCAGCCATTCTGCACACAAGCTGCTAGGAACTCTTCCCCCTTGTATCCCTCCCTTGGGCAGAATACATCTGAAACACAGAGAAGTGGACAAGAGCAAGGACCATATCAAATGGTTTGGGCTGTCTCTGGGCCCTGATGAAGTAAGTGCTGTTCACCCAGATCTGGTTAGACAGCACTTGGGTCTGAGATTACAAAGAGCCAAGAGGCTTTACCACCTTTCAACTGCTATAGTGTGCCCCAGACTGAGAGGAGGGACTGCCCAGCTCCCACTTGGTTTATTAACATTATTATTACATTACATTAAATGAGGGCTTGTCTTCACGGAAAGATTATTCCAGAATAAAATAGTTTATCAGCTTGCTACTCTGGAATATCTCACACTAGGTATTTCTGTTCTGGGAGATGCTAAAACAGAAGGCAGCCCTCACCTTAGTGGTCGAAAACTTTCATTAGTGGAGCAGCTGCTAATGATGGGGAAATATATTTGAGAATAAGGGACCTCCTTCATCTTCTGACCATCTGTCATGGTTTAACCCTGGCCAGCAGCTCAGCCCCACACAACCGCTTCCTCGTCCCCCCCCGGTGGGATGGGAGAGAGAATCAGAAGACTAAAAATGAGAAAACTCATGGGTTGAGGTAATGACAGTTTAACAGGGAAAGCAAAAGCGATGCTTGCAAGCAAAGCAGAACAAGGAGTTCATTCCTTCCTTCCCATCAGCAGGCAGGGGTTCAGCCATCCCCAGGAAAGCAGGGCTCCATCACACATGACAGTCCCTTGGGAAGACAAACGCCATCACTCCAAACATCCCCCCTTCCTTCTTCCCCCAGCTGTATATGCTGAGCATGACATCGTATGGTGTGGGCTATCCCTGGGATCAGTTGGGGTCAGCTGTCCTGGCCATGTCCCCTCCCAGCTTCCTGTGCTCCCCCAACCTCCTCACTGGTGGGGTGGGGTGAGGAGCAGAAAAGGCCTTGGCTTCTGTGTCAGCCCTGCTCAGCAGCAGTGAAAACATCCCTGGGTTATCAGCACTGTTTCCAGCACAGACCCAAAACATAGCCCCATACTGGCTACTGTGAAGAAAATTAACCACCCCCAAAACCAGCACACCATCAGAAGTAAGAAGTCTCAAGTGTTTGACTGTTTGTCTCTTTGTCTGTAGCAGATCAACCAAGACTTGAACATCCAGCTGCTAAAGGATGGGTACCGGTTAGATGAGATCCCAGATGATGAGGACCTCGACCTAATTCCCCCTAAATCGGTCAACCCTACCTGCATGTGTTGCCAAGCCACCTCCTCCACCGCCTGTCACATCCAGTAGTGAGGCCGGCAGGCTGTGATCAGTGCTTTCCACTATAACTGTAAAACTTAACAGCCATTGCTTCCTCCTATGGTAGGACGTGCACCTCTTTGTGTTCATGGAGCCAGGAGAAACCAAAAAATTCATTTTATGATTGGTTGATAAGTTATTTTAAACTATGGTTAAACAAAAGAGAACTTGCTCAAAGTGCCAGGCAGTGCCTGGCAGAGCTGACTGGTCTGGAGAGCAAATGCAGAGGGGTCCAGAGATACCTCCTTGGTTTGTGTAGGCACTGGGGATGTTGTAAAAGTGTCTATTCCAGAATGGGAAGGGTCAGATGGGGCTGCAGGTAATCCTGCCCACCAAAACCAATCCATCTGCAAGATCAAGGGTGAGTCTGATGGGTCAGGGGGTTTTACCAGCGAGAGAAGGTCAGTTCTTTGTTCATTCACTAAACCTGTTTCATTTGCATAACTAAAATGATACTGTAACTGGGGCACATGAATGGGAACAGAGCAGGGCATCCTTCCTTGTGGCAAGGCTAGCCAGGACTAGCATGACACCATTCATTCACTTGCGAAGAGGATGAATAGGTGGCATTTCACTGTGAGTCAGTACTAGCTACAGCTGTCATGTCACATACCCGATGCAATCCACCCTTAGCTCCACATTAAATTATCACCAAACACATCAGATTCGATCTGCAATCCATCCGTGCTCTCCAGGGATTCAGTCCTTGCCCAAGAATACCATACTCCTGAGTTCAGTCCAGTCACGTACACTGACTTCAGCCTATACTTAATTCGCATGAGACCCATCAGCTTCCAAAAATCTTTAACTTTGTACAACTAAGAAAAAATGAGTCCTGCATGAGACAGGGCTAGAGCTGTATGGTCTGAAGGTCAGTGCCGGAAAAGCTAGTTGAAGAAAGCACATTTTTACAGTGCTCAACTGTTGATATTCTCTTGACACTGCATCTCTTGGTGCCTGTGGGAGAGATTTGTTAATTTGGAAGGCATCTGTGTGGTGGTGTCAGACTTCAGGGGAGTTTTCAGCAACAGCACGATTATAAACAGCTTCAGCTGAAAAAAAAAACGTGAGAGGAAACTACTGTTTATCCCACCTCTGCTCACTTGTGAACCAGGCTTGGTCTGTGTTAGAGCTGTTCCACGTCTGGAGCCATTGTGTTTATTTGGTGCTGGAACAGTCAGGAAACCTGGCATTACATTAGGCTGCTGGACTGAATTGCCAGTTCACCAGCAGAGTATTTGAAATGCAAAATCATTTCTGGAATTAGGAAATTAGTATCCTCTCCCTGGCCAGGTCTTGCACTGCTGGCTTCAGCATATGCAGGGCTCTGGTGAGGGATGGGCTGGTGTTGAATTCTTTTGCCCCAGGCACAACTGTGTGTTTTCCTGCCCTGCCAGGAAGAAAGACCACCTGCCTTGGGTCATCACTTGCTTTATAGCCTGGGGAAGGGAAAAATTGAGAGCAATTCTGAGCTTTCCATCAGAATTCCTGAGTCACAAGGCAGAGCCTGAGCTCCACCCCAACAGACAGATCCCTCATCTCAAATCTGCATGAAGTGAGCTGCATCTTTAATAAGTCCTCTTCATGATTAGGGAGATCTATTTAACATGCTGGGGTTTCACTCTGTGCAGTGCAAAGCAGGATACCATCCACAGTGTGAGCAAAAGAGCAGGCACACAAGATTGCTGGGCTTTATTATTCACTAGCTGGTATGTGCAACTGTTAAAGCTATGTTTGCTCCCCCTCCCTAAAACAGCACGGCTGCCACCCTGGCTCCAGGCCATAGGAAGAATGAGCAGTGCTGTTCACTGAGCATCCGTGCCTCCTCCTGCAGAAGTGCTGGTTAACTCACCAGCTCCCCTAGGAAGAGTGTTCCTCAAGTGAATTCCTCTCCCTTTCTCACCACCTGGTAATGCCGAGGGGGGAATATTTCCAAAATGTTTCTAAAGAAGCACAAAGCATCAGGTCTCCAATTCTTCACTTCTTCCTTTGTGTGCCTGCTTTACTCGCCAGTGCTAGCTCAGGTTGAGGTTAGTAAGTTGTCTGGAGGTCGAGGAAGAGCTCTAACAACACTGTGTAGAGAGAAAAAGGGAAAAAAGATTCCTTAAGGAGTCTTATTTTTTTAATAGGGGATGTAGTCAAAACCTCACAAACACCATGGTCAAACCAAATCCTACAGGACATGACTGAGTCTTTAAATCTTCACTCTTATGAAGAGGGACTTTGCAGTTCAGCATCGGTACCATGCAACATCTTCATGGCATTTATCCTCCTGGGTCAGCCTCTGTGCCTTCCAGCTGGGCTGTGCAATCTCGGCCATTCCCACAGCCCTTGATCAGGAGCTCGGAGCATTTCAGTGTGCCTGCTGGAGCAACAAGCCATCCGTTTACATGGGTCAGTCATGGAGGACAGCAGGTCCCACAGGTCTCCATCATGCTGCTGTCATGTTCTGTCTAAGACAGAATGAGTCTTGCTGACATTGTATCTTCGAGGGCTAATGCCTACCCTCTGAAGGACAGACCTTCCCTGATAACCACTGCCTCACGGCACCACAACCAAGTCCTTTTATTGGCCCCATTGCTGGTTTTTGCCTGCCACATGCCCTGAGGCATTCCTCAACTCCGCAGCCCTGAAACTGCCCTTAGCCCTTTGCATTGTGTGATGTGCATCTGCTTCTAGCACAACCCTTTAGGGAGGGAGGGAAATGAATTTAAGTGTCACACCCAGTGCTTCCTGTAAATACAGACTGAAGCACAGGCCAAGTGTTTTTCCCTGTGCACAGGAGTTGTTTGCACAAATAGCTGGTTTGGCATGACAGTACAGGACCATAAAATGGCAATTTTTTGGCTTCTCCTCTCTATGCTTTGTGTTCATATATTTTATTAGGGGAATAAAGTAGAAAGGGTGGGGAAAAGTAGTTACCTGTGTAGGGTCATTATCAGGAAGGCTGAATGGATTAAGGCAATGCACTTGTGGCTATCATAGAAAATTGAACACTAACCCTTCTGAACTGCAGCCCCTTAAACAGGTTATGACCATGCGGCATGTTTGTTGGCTCGTTATGGAATGTGGTGGACAGCCCATCAGTATGTGTTAACCGCAGATTGGGCTTGCTCCCCCCATCTGGTCTCATGTTCACACCTTTGCTTCAGCCAGAAGGTTTTCCCCGCGCCCTCGTTGGGAGGTTACGCTGTGGTGCCTCTCTGGGAAGGTGCATAGATACATTGCCATTCTGGCACTGCTCTCCCTAGACCAGTCTCTGCTGCCATGGCCTGGAGAAGGCAAAAGCAAAGAGTACGGACCCTGACTCTCTGTCATGGCATTATAAAGTCCTAAAATCTGCATAGCTGCTGGGGACTCTCCTAAATGCAGATTGCATGCAAGAAAGCAAATTTTTCCTTGTTCCAGTCTTTGCACCAAACCAGATGGTCTTCTCAGGCCCCATTTTCAGTCCAAAGTTGTACAGAATATCAAGGGGAGAAGCACCATGGGGTATGAAAGGCTGCATCGCTATCCATCTAAATTACCACGCAAACAGGATTTAAGGATATTGATGCTGGTGCCTCCACAAAGGAATTTGCATTTGATGCCTCCTAAAGCCAGGCTGGCTTTTTGTTAGGTTTTTATGTAATTTTAGTCACCAAATTACCTGAATTTAAGCAAGTCCTTTCCTTTTATCAGATGTTAATTTTGCCCTTTAATATGAGCTGACTTTGAACTGCAGGGTCTCAGCACTCAGCTCTGTCTCTCCAGTCTGCAGACTTCCCATTTCCAGATGTCTGTGTGAGGAGGAACATCCTCCTAGTGTTGAGGAAGGTCTTTTGATAACGTGGTCTAGTCTGCATTTCTAGTGGTTGTGTAATAATAAACTTTGGCTGAAAGGAGGCTGATGTCCAGGTGACCATCCCAAAGGCTCATTTGATGTCTTATCAGCCATATCTTGAAGTCAACCCTGGCAAGAGAGTATCGTATCTGACACTGCATCTCTACATGTACGCTAGGCCATTGGGTCTGCTATGCTGTTCTGGCTGTCTTGCCTGCAGATGCCTTGTGGCTGCAAAAGCAGGCAGCCAAGCCTGCTGCATGGACTTTGAAAGGGACTTCAGGACACTCCCCCCTGGATAGGATGTACTCAGCTGCTTCTGCGTTTGCCTCTCCAGCTCCTTTCCCAAAAGGAGGCACCCGCTCTGCTCACCTGTGTGCTGGCTGACACACTGGTCTGCGATCCTGAGCAGAATCCTTTCCTCCCCGTGCAGACTCTGTCCTCGGGCTGGCCTGCCAGCTCTACAACAGCATGCAGGAGGCTTGAAAAGTACAGCACCCTGTATGTGACTCAACAGAAACATGAAGATGCTTTTGAAGAAAGGAAGGACCCAGCTGGGCACCAGATGGAATGACAGGAAAGGGAAAACAGGCAGTAACTAGAAAGGTTGCCAAGTGCTGTCTTGGCCTAGGGCAGATCCCAGTTGTCCGAATTAATCTATCTCAGTACAGTGCTGATACCAGCAGGAAGCAAAGCTGGCTTTCAGATGCACACACCAGAAACACTGTGTCCCCAGGCTGGCACCGCAGCCGAATACCACTGTGGAGAGTGTGCTGGACCTAGAGCACAGAAATGAGGTCTGGGGTCCCTTGCTGCTGTTGGCACGTGGTACACATTTGCTCTAACCTCAGGCAAGTCACATCCCCTCTTGATGTCCATTCCCTTCGGCAGCACAGGGAAGAAACCTGCCTTTCCAAGGTGCTACCACCACCCTGCATGAACATTGCCAAGTGTGTGGCAGGCACCATTAATAGGATAGCTCTTCAAGCAAGGTGCAAAAGGCATGCTGTAGAAATTTTATGCATATTTTCAAAGTACTACTCTGCTTTCCAGCTTGTGATGTTGCTTGCATGTGCCAGAAGGCTGTGGGGTGGAGGTTAGTAGGGAGATTAAACAGCTTTGGGGGAAGATGTTTGGCAAGGATCTATTTCCTTGTTATTTGGCAGCTGGCTCTCACACAATTGGTGTCTCAATCTGCCTGCTGCCACAAGGAACATGTAAGAAGATTTGGTGGTCCATCAGCACCATCCCCTGCTAGTAGAGTTAAGGAACTTAAGAGTGCAACTGGGATAGCAAGTGCTGGTGAGAGGGAAGAGAGCACTGAAGGGCTCATTTGGGATATTCCCCTGGCAGTTTTGTGCTCGTACTTTTAACATCCATATAATAATTTGAGGGTGTAAACTAGCACTTTTGCTTAGGTGCTTCCTTTCTTTTCTGTTCTCCCTTCAAGCTCACATGGAGGTATGGCCGCTCTTACCTAGAATGAAGGAGGCTTTGTCAGCTGGCTGCCACTTGGCTCAGCCAGCCCAGGCTGCATGTGCCACCAGGAATACACCCTGGCTTTCACCTCTACCACTCTTCAGAGCTGACTTATCACATCAGCCTCCTATTTCTACTTCTCATGTCTCAAAAGAAACATCTGCATAGATGGGCAGGGTCACAGGGCAAGCTGGGCTAGCTTGAGCCCAAGGGGAAGACACAGGAAGGTCTTCATTTTAAGGTGCTTTTCACCTCTAGGAGAACATTGCATCCTTGTCACTTCCTTCCAAGGCTTTCCTGTGAGAGGGGTTGCTCCAGACCTTGAACCACATCTCATCAGACAAACCTGCCTGTCTTACAGAGCCACACAAGGCCTGAAGCAGAAGGACTAGCAATTTAGTGTAGAGGGAGAGGTTGTGACCTGGGATTACCTACAGAAGATTAATGCAGGTTTCTCACAGGGGCTGGTATCTTTATTTTAGCTCCCTGTATTATGCAGTTGAGCTGCTGCATTGCGTCCAAAAAACTACAGCTACATCCCCTCCTTGGCCTCCCTTGACATTGGTGGCAATCCCAGGATCACAGCAGCTAAATGCTGCCTGGCTGAGCACTGCTTTGACAGCTTGCTGGGGAGGCAAAGGTTGGGGACTAATTGAGATTACGTGAAACAGAGCACCATGACCTATGGAACTGTGCAGCAATCTATGCCACAGAGCAGCACGGACACTGGCAGGACAGATTGCAGCTGTCCCTGGTGCCTTTGGAGAGCAGCTCTTCCCATTGCTTCCCAGATGCACTTGCCACTGGTGGTGGCTCTGAGCCTTGTTGTGCCTGGTCTGTGGAGCCATTTCCGAATTAACAAACAGTGATACAGGTGGTGGGATTGCATCAGTGAGTGGTAGGTACAAAAGAAGCCTCATTAAAATGTCTCAGATGTGTCACTGGAAACCAGCGCAGCAGGCACCAGGAAAAGAAAAGGCCACTGAAAGGCCATGCTGAGATAAGTCCCATTACCTGCCGAGATGTTTGCCCTCCTGGAGCAGCATTTCTCCCCTAGTTGCCCATCCAGCTGCCCCAGGTGAGCTCACTGGAAAGCACAGCTCTCCACCTGGGCTGCCTTCTTCTACATCTCAAAAAAAGCTGCGACTCCATTTGTTACCCACTTTCCTCAAGCCCACGTGATTTGGGAGATGTGAAGTTTGTTGGGAGATGTAACACAGATCCACAGAGGGAGCTGGAAAACTTGGACAAGCTCTCTTCACAACAGCCCTTCTGGTTTTTATCACCTTCATCTCCATCCCTGGCTTCCAGATTTCTTTGCTTAGTTTCTTTGCACGGAAAAGCTGCAGTAGGAGCTGTGTTTGGCTTGTAGCTGCCTCTGTCCTGAGACAAAACCAAGGCGGGAGATCCAACAACCATGATGGTGGGTGGGATGGAGAGCAGGTTGGGATTTCTCTTGACCCGCCTGAAGGCTGTGGGGC
>NW_009267230.1:260199-266959 GCF_000687185.1 Egretta garzetta | reverse complement strand
AAGCCGACCCTGCCACCTGCAGCCTCCTGGTCTCAGTGCTGTGGGAGGTCTGGGACCCAAATGCCAGGTCCCAGGCCTGCCAGCCCGTGTGCTCCTGGTGCGGGCTGGAGCCCTGCAGCAGAGGTGCGGGTGGGATGCCTGTCGGCTGTGCTCTTGCTGCGCTGGGGCAGGGTGCTGTAAGACACACTGGTGGGGCTGTAGTTTTGTGGGGATAAAAACTCTTGCAGAGGATGAAGTCTTTGCAGGGGAGAAAATTCAGAAAGTGGGGCTCCCCACCCCCCCGCTTTTGCACATTTTTAACCATTTATACTCCTTCCACAGAAGTTATTGAACCTCTAATTTAATAAAGGAAATGAGCTACCATTAAATAACTTTCTGAAGGGTCTGAAAGCAGGCACTACTTGCTGGTCTGTGCCTAACATGCGACTTCCAGACCTCACTGTATGTCATTCCGTGCGCTGCTCGGGGACTAGGGTGGGAGAGTCAGCGCTGGCCACCATGCCCAATGGCCACGGCTTCCCAAACTGAAGATAATCAGACTGGGAAGTGGGGGAAGGAGCAGTGACGGTAGAAAGATAGCTAGTTGTCACAGGTAATCTTCGGTATCCGTGTCCAGTGGTTAGTCCTAGAATTGCAAGCCTTGTTATATTGCACACGTCCTCCTTCCACTCCTCTTTTCTCAAAGCAGCCATCGCCACCCCCTGCCCCATGCACCAGTGACGAGCATCAGAGGCAGTTGCACCAAAGTGACTCTCAGCCCAGTTCTGCGTCTCCCTCTCCCACCCGAACCCAAGGCAACCTGGACAGTTGTTGGCCATCGCAAGTCTTGTAACCGCTTGGGTTTCTTTCCTCGTGTACCATAGCTTCCTCCGCACGTGCTCCAGCAGGGCAGTACAGGAGTTTCTGACCGTGTCCCAAGAAGCTTCTTTGCCCCCTGGCAGCACCTTGCAGACACGCACCTTACTGGGAATGTACTGGGTCAATGCTGGTGACATCTGGCGCTGCTGATCTTGCATAGGTGGCAGCTGATGGGGATCCACCGGGGGAAGCTGGCAGAAAGTGGCTACTGTCCCTTTTCTTTTCTTTTTTTGAGGGAGATGGGGATTTTTTTGGCATTATGATTATTGTCCACCTTCCAGTGGCCAAGTTCTGGGCTGCATTAATAATTGGGATTCATTGGCAGTCAGGGCAGGTATGGAGCTTCGCACCAACCTTAATAGCAAACGTGGCTGTATCTAGAGCCCGGATGCAGGCTGGGGGGTCTCCCGTGCTGTCAAAGTGCTTTCCGCAGGCTCCAGACGGGCATTTCTGCAGACAGGGCAACAGCATTCCTCCAAGTCTGGATCAAATCTGCACCTCCATTTCGTGTCCTCAGCTTGGAAAAACCTCAACCCAAGCAAATGCTTCCCAGGTCTCCTTTCCCCATGCGGTGCCTGGCACCCCAGGGGAGGGGGTGGTGGGAGGCATTTCAAGGTCACCAAAAGCGAGATCCTTTCTGGATGTATTTAATGGAAATATCTTTCAGGAGGAGAGACCTCCCGACCTTTGCATTAATCTCAAGAGCAGGAGATGAATTTCCGGCTGCCCTTGCATATAGTGAAACATAGCTGAAACAGCCAAATGCAAAGTAGAGTTAAATGTAGGGTTTGGCCTAAATAACCTTTTAATTAGGAAGATAAATTTGTTGTAGCTTGACCTTAGTCCATGTTAGGAACCTGCTAATCATTTGACATGCAGAGCGTATTAATGCTGCACTTAACTTGGCCATTGGTTTTATTATCTGGTTTTGGGAGCTTTTTCACTCCCGAAGCATCGATCTGCATCTTACGTGGGTTTTCTTTTCTTTCTTTTTTTCCCGTTCAGAACATGTAGCACACTGTTGTACTTCTGTTCCTGTCTGTGTAGAGTATTGCCTTAAACAGATCAGTTGTGTTGTGGTTTGTTTTGGGTTTCCTTTTTTCTACCATCAGTTTTATGCATTAATTTATTTTGAAATGCAGGGTTTTTTTCAAAAACACAAAACATGTATAATATTTTTTTTAACATTTCCATTGCAGTATTTATCATTGTTACTGGTTGTGTGTAGTGTAACAGAATTAATGATATTAAAAAGCATACATATGAAAACCAGCCTGCCAGCCTTTCTCATTGGGGCGAGCTGGGGCGAGGGGGTACGAACTGCACCATCTCCTCTGGGCCCCCAGCAGTCATGGGTACTGAAATCAGGGGGTGCCACCCTCCATGCCATGGCCAATACCACCCTACTCGGGCCCAGTAGAAGCGTCTGGTGTGGAGCTGTGCCGTATGGCACAGTAAACCCGCTGGGGCCGGCCAGCCCCCAGCCAGCATTTGGGAAACACTTCTTCCCAAGGCTGCGGGAAGGCGCGCAGGCTGGACCGAGCCCCTGCATCTGAGCTGCAACAGAAGCAGAAAGAAGTGCTGCACCTGTATGACACCAATGGGTGAAATAACCTTTTCTCCAGCATTGCAGATGCTTCTGCCCCTCAAAGTTGTTGGCACCAGAGCCAAGCGCCGATTTTAAAGTCCAATGCCAGGAAACACCGGGGACAGGGGACAGCCGTGGTGGGGGCAGTGGCTCATGCTGGCAGCCAGTTTGGTGAAGGATTAGTGCCCGCCAAACTGAGAGGCTTGGACTCCACCTCTGTGCAGAGCCATGCTCCCCAGATCTGTGCCCTGGGGTGCTCCAAGGCCATGGAGCTGGGGGGGAGCAAGAGTAGGCACACCCATGTCCACCTTTCCCTCCCTAGCTCCCAGGAGGGGACAGGGCTGATGGAGACCCTAAGCCTGGCTCAACAGAGACCATCAGGATGTAAGAATCAATGGCAGCTTGTCTTCTCCATTTCAGCTCTAACGGTGCATTAACCACATTTGCCTGGAGGCATTCGGGTACCCCAGGCTGCCCAGCCCACAGCAAACAGAGCAGGGCTCTGCCGCCCTTCGGGGGGCGGGCTGGCATCCACCCTGCCAAGGTGGACATGGGTCTTCACCGGCTGTCTCCAAAAACGTGGCAGCAGAGAGGCCGGAATGAGGGGCAGAGGCAGGGGTCTGAGTTGGCACTGCTGACAAGCCAGGGTTTCTGCTGGGGCAGGGATTTCTGCTCAGCTCGCCAGCTCAGGGAAAAGCAAACCCAGTTTATGCAAATCCCTCCCTGGCCTAACCCAGCTTCCCCTCTGCACTGAGATGGGTGAGGATTGCTTGCTCAGGACATCGCTCAGGACAGAAGAGCAGACAAGCCACACAGAATCACCTAAAACCAGCTTTTTAATTAAAAAGGGGAGACAGAGCAGCTGATAATTCCCCTGGCTACCCGGGGAGGCTGGGACAGTGGTGCCTGGTGCTGTGTGCACACAGCTGGGTTGCTGCAGGATTTCCAAGGAAATATGGGAGAGTGAGCCTGGAAAAGCCACTATCAGTGTTCCTGCACCTCCCAAAATAAAATTATCTTGACTAGGACCAGCTGAAACTGTTTCCTACCATGGTGCCTGCTGGAGGGGAGGAAGCCCAGAGCCAGGACAAAGCCAGGAGGGTGCAGCCCGTGGAGGGATGCAGGCAGCAATAGCTGTGCCCTAGGCTAGAACTGGAGCGTAGCTATGGGACTAACAGAAAGCTACCAAATCTCCCTGCTCCACACTGTGACATCACCAATGACATAAGCACCAGCCTGGGCTGGCAGAGCAGTCGCACCAGCCCTGTTCCCTTTCCTGCATGAGTTGCAAGACCTCAGCCCCACGCAGTGCTGCTCATCTAGTGGGGCGTCCCCAGGACCTTCTGGGACTCCAAGTCCTCCTGTCTGGGGAGGCTGCTGCACCATGTTCCTCTTCTCCAAAAAACACAAAACCCCGATCAGCACTTACACCGACTCCTACCGCCCGCCATGCTCTGTCAAAAAGACCGTCCACGAGCAGGTTCCACAGCAGCTCTGGAAAGAAAACAAGTTTGTGACACAGGTAAATGCTGTGGGAGGAGGAAACCTCAGGGTTTCTACCCCTACCCAGCTGCAGGTGCTTGGTGCCGGGCAGAGGGGTGTCATGGGGACTCAGGGGGTGCCTTGCTGTGTGTGTGTAATGGGGGGGCAGTTGTGCTCCCTGGTTAGGAAAGCGTTTGACAACCCACTGCCTGTGTTCATTGCCGCCTTCTCCCCTGGAGCTGTACCCCACAGTGGCTTCAAGCTCCAGCAGTCACCAGCAGAAGCTCTCACACATCAGCCCTGTCCATCAGTAGGTTTCAGAGCGTGCAGGGGGCAGGATCTGCTGAGGAAGGGGAAACTGAGGCAGTGGCAGGGCTCAGCCAGGGCTGCTGCTGATGACATGGTGGTGGAGGGGCAGATCGGGTGGCTTCGAGAGCTGCTGCAAAACAGTCCCCACACAGCTCAGTTCCAACTGGGGCACCTTCCATGCCAGGGGGACTGTGCAAAGGGCTGGGGGGAGACCTGAGCACGGAAATAAACCCTCCCAGCCCTGGTCCTGGAGGAGGAGGGATCCCTAAGCTGTGGCCTCACTGCGGGGGTGAGGGGGGGGGACGGACATGCAGCTTTCCCCACACTGGTCCTGGAGGAGGAGGGATCCCTAAGCTGTGGGCCTCACTGCGGGGGTGAGGGGGGGGACGGACATGCAGCTTTCCCCACATGAGCTAACAAGTGCGCAGGCTCCAATGCAAAGCACACTGCAAACTGGCTCACCTCTTGCAGCCTCACTAACATGTGCATTGTAGTGAGGGAGCCAGCAGAGGGCATGGGGAGGGATGTCACCACTGTGCAGGGACAGAAATGGCTCCTGCAACCAGGCCACCAGTCTGCTCCGCAAGACCCCAGCCCTGCTGAGCTTTGCCAGCTGTAGGACATTGTTTTGGTCCTGTAACTCCCTTCCCAACCTCTGCTGACCCCATACCCAGCAGACCCAGTGCATCCACCCCATCTCCCACTCTGCAAAGTGACAGATGCCTGTGGACACCTGGGGTGCTGGGGGAAAGGAGCCAGTGTCATCCAGCCATCCTCCATCCCGCAGTTTTGGGCGAGCGGGAAGCTTGGGTGGGGGGATCACGGTGCTGCTATGACCCCCACTGTGAAGAGAGGCTTGGTGCTCGGATCTCCAGCTGCGTCTCCAGTGTTAGACCCTGCCTGGTAATCGGCTTCACCGTGTGCCCCCAACGGCTGCGAAGGCAGACGCTGCCACGTGGCCTGGGTGTCTCTCCCCGCTCTCTGTAGGGATTAACAATGCCTCCGGTGCAAAATCCATCGAGCCAAGGTCAGCCTGAGCAGCTGATTAATGTGGCAACGCAGGAGTACTACAGGAGCAGCATCGACCGTGTTTCCTACTGGCCCGAGAAGTACTGTCTGGCCAGGCCCGAAGGTACCACCAAGGTCCCAACTGTCCCCCTGTGTCACACGGGGCACATCCCCATGGAGTCAGGGGGCTGAGGGTGCTGGCAGTGGCTCTGTTCATCCCCCCTTTTGCATCCTGCATCCCCTGCATGGTGGCGAAGAGACCCTCCCTCGGCATCTCTGCTTATGGCTTTGCCGCTGCTGCCCATCCCCAGCCCTGCACTGAGACTGTCCCTGTCCCAGGGATATCCGCAGGTCCCCAGGGTTCTCTTCCCTGGTGGCCCCTAAATACCCCTTGGTGGTAAGTGCTGCCTAGGGGACACCCTCCTGGCACCCCACAGTCCGAGGGACCCAGGCTGCGTGGGCAGGAATGAGTGACTAACAAGCTGAAAGTGGGGGATGTCACCTCCATCAAAGATCCTTAACAAGGACCCTGGGAGCAGCATCTCTGACAGCCCCCCCTGGCCCCATGACATTGAATTTCAGGGAGAGGGGGAACAGTTGGGACTCTCTGGCCAGCCCCCTCACATCCCCAGCACCACAGGACACCCCTGCCTGTCCCTTTTGCATTGCAGAGAAGTACAGCCCAGTTTTTGTCAATGACGTCAATTACATCACCTGGAGAACAGGTCCCTACAACAGTGTAGCCTGGAATAAGCATTCCTCTTACCTCCCCCCCCTGCCCAAGGTAGATCCCAGCCCCCTTGACCCCCCCCAAACTGGAGCTGCCTGAGGTGCCACCAGCACCTCAGGCTCTGCAGCAAAAGGGTGGCAATCCTGCAAGGGCTGCCGTCGCTCCTTGCAGGATGCAAGGATGGACACCATCCTGCACAGGATACCCGTGACATACCCTGTGAAACCTACCTGCCTCAATCAGTTTGGTAACTACCCTTGCCCTGTCCCTGTACTCCAGCTGTATCTGTGCCCACGCCATGCTGGCATACATCTGGGTGACAGGCTGGCTGCTCCTCCTCGCCCTTACCCTCGCCATCCCTCCACTTGCAGAGAGGGAGTTGGTTGCTGACAGGCTCCCTGTGTACACCGTGGCAAGGAGGGGACCCTTCCAGCTCTACTACAGCCCCTGCTCTGGGCGCCACTACTGCCTGCGAGAGATGGACTACTATGTTGATGGGGCTCGTGCCATCAGAAGTCATCTCCACACACTAGGAGAGAGGGCTGTAAGGTTGGGATAGTTTCGGTTGGGATGGGATGGGATGGGTTGGGATGGGATGGCATGGCATGGCTTGGCATGGCTGCAGATGGGATGGGACAGGTCGGAATGGGATGGGATGAGATGGGATGGGATGGGAGGGATGGCATAGCTTGGGATGGGATGGGTGGGATGGCATGGGTGGGATGGCATGGCTTGGGATGGCATGGGATGGGATGGGTTAGGCTGTGATGGTAGAGCAAGGGAAG
>NW_009267230.1:257830-259912 GCF_000687185.1 Egretta garzetta | reverse complement strand
GGATGGGATGGGATGGGATGGGATGGGATGGTTGCCTTGGATTGGGTTGGGATGGAAATGACCTCGCTTGATCTTGGGGCCACTGCTCACCCTACCTGTCTCTTGCAGGAGTATCCCATGCTGCAATTACAGCCCTGGAGCAATGTTCTGTACATCTACACACCAACTCCAGCCATCCTCCCTGTACAGGAACCCTAGGTGCAGACAGGTTCAGTGGGGGGAGTGCTCCAAGCCAGTTGCCCTTAGGGAAAAGCCTATTATTTTTTTCCTAATGCCAGCCAACCACTAGCTCTTTTCATTAGGGTTTCACACAAGATTGCTCAGAGGGTTATTCTGGGGATGATGGTGCAGGCTGCAGACCCCAAGGCGTAGTGTGTCCCACCGCGGTGCCCATGTAGGCAGCGATGCAGCCACTGCACCTCCATCTAAGTGGATGTGACCAGGGAGGGCAGGACACAGTTGATGTGCTGGGCTGCGGAGCGTGTTGTTGCTACCCATGGAGAAGCAGTTGCCAAATTTACTCCCAGGACAGGTGTTTCTATGCTTTGTCTCAACCAGAGGTTGTTGGGACTGTATGGCACCTGAAATCTTGCTGGCACCCCCAAGCCCAGCTGCATGTAGCTTAGCATCTCCCAGATTTTGGAGCCACATCAGTGTCTCTTGTGCTGGTCTTGTATTTTCAGTTGTCATTATTTGCTCTTCTGATCCAAGAACCTATTCCCTGGTCACGTTGCTCGTTATGCCATAACCAGCCCTGCCCTTCACCCACTGCAGATCTGGCAGCTCCTTTTAATCCCCACATGTTTACTTTTAGGATGTCTCCATTGCTGAGGCAGCTTTTTTCAGCCTTGGGGAAGCAGCGAGGGGCGAGGGGAGGCTGTTCAACCAGCTTAGTCATCACCCTGCTACTGCCTCACCCCCCTGCAGGCCAAAATTGGGTGTCAGGCTTTGCAGAACAGGTGATCAGCTTTAAATTCCTGAACCCAGAAACTAAAACCAAACAACGATGAGAACAAACAGGGAGCACTGGGTTCCCCATAGATGTCCCTGTGCCTGAGCCTCTTTGAGATTTTTCTTGAGGTCTTCTCCATGGAGGAACAGGCAGATTTTCCTGGACTGGCATGGCTCTGGTTTTAGGAAAGTTTTAGGAAAGGTTTGTTCAGAAGGTTTAGAAGGTTTTAGGAAAATGACTGCGAGAGAGAGTGGGTGTGTGCAGGGTGGGAGACACACTGGAAGCAGCTTGCTGAGATGGCAATGCCAGGGAGCTTCAGCTCTTCTGCCTGGGCTTTGCTTTGGCCTCAGCACCCAAAGTGGGTGGGGTCAGCTGCATGTCCACTGCTGCCCCTAAGCAATGCTGGCAGCCAGAAGCAGGTCTTCTCTTCCTCACCAGAGTTTCATCCTCCTATGGCTGATAACTTTATCTGCTCTCCTAGGTGGGACACGAGCCACTTCAAGAGGATAGGAGGAGTCCAAAGAGGCAGCTACACTATCCACCCCGAGTTTGTCTCGGAGGCTTACTCTGCCCCATGCTGCTGGTGAAGAGCAAAGATGGACATTCATTAAAACCGGCTTTGGGCAACTGTTCCCCTCAGACCCTTTCCTACAGGTTGGGGAAGCTCCCGGGGACGGGGGGAAAATTCAGCAACCGTGGGCTTGGGTGGGCACGTTAACAGCCCTCAGGGGCTGGTACCCTGCCACCAGCCGCAAGCTGGAGTCCAAGAAAGCATGCAAGGAAAAGCCCTCCGAGCACAATAGCATGGCCAGAAATAGCAGCAGGCGTTGATACCCCTGTTTGTTGGCTTTGTGCTGGGCTGCTTAGGGCGTGCTTGCTTTTGCCAAGTTACCCAGGAAGAGCCGCCATCCGTCTGGGATACCCAGCACCGACACGGGCTAAATAAGGCGAGGGATTTGAAAGCAATGTGTGATTAACGAAGGCGTGAAGTGCCCTTCCCTGACTGTGGTGTGGGAGCACGGTCTCAGCGTGGAACACCCCCCGCGGCCTTCCACGGGTGCTGCAGATCGCGAACCCGGGGGGCTGCGCTCCCCACGGGAGGGGTGCTCCAGCACCGAGCCGGCTGGGGC
>NW_009267230.1:250388-257457 GCF_000687185.1 Egretta garzetta | reverse complement strand
CCCGTCCCGCCGACCCCAGGCTGCAGCCGGCAGCAGGGGCAGGGTGGGAAAGGGGAGCGGGGGGGGCAGTGCCAAACTGCACCCGACCTCGGGGTGCGAGACTTTCGCACTCCGGCGCGTCGGGGACCGCCCGGGTTTTTCTTGTGGTGGGTAGGGGTCTTGCCACCCGGAGAAGATTAACGGAGCCTGGAGACGCGCCCCCGGCTCCGCTTGCAAGGTGCAGCTTCGACTTTTGCTGCTAGACAGATGTTTGGCAGCGAAAACTTCGGCAGATAGGTTCACGCCGCGCATTGTGCAATGTGCTGGGTTGGGTTTGGAGTGGTTTCTGGGACAGCCCCTCCACCAGCAAGTGCCAGTGGTGGCGACGAGCGGCAAAGCTGTTTCAGAAAGCACATGTCCTTCTTTCTCTTTTCCCTCTCCCTCTTGGGACACTCCTGGTGCCCAAAGGGCAAGTGCCCGGCACAGCAGACACCTGCAGCCCAGTGGCGGATGAGGGTTGGAGGGTTGTGTCTGCGTGGCTGGATCCGCACATGGGAGAGCTGCCAGAGAGCACTTTAAGGGACTGATGATTGCATTTGGCCCAAGGTTGTCCAGCATCACTGTCTGTTGGATACAGATGGAGATTTGGGGTCCTGAGTTGCCAGCCTGGCTCCATGAGCCATCCACCGCTCTCTGGAGCTGCCAGCACCTGGAGTTTCATGGTGACTCAGTATCTGGGAAATCTCAAGGGCTGTGCCAGAGGGGTGTGCTTAGGTTTCCATTTCTTCCCGGTATCGGTTGTAGCACTTGTGTGTTGGGGTGAGCTAGGATTTCAGCCTGCCTCAGCATCTGAAACCCTGAGCGCTCCTGAAGCACTGAATCAGCTCTTTCAAGAAAGGATCTTGGGGAGGGGGGGAGCAAAACAGGGCACCGGGCCACACTGTGGGGTGGTTTGTCTTGGAGGATGGAGATGAGCAGGAGTGAGATTAACACCCAGGGGAGCACTGGGGAGAGAGGCCACTGGAATGATAGGGGGGTAGATGAAGCACATCTTGTACTGGCAGGAATTGGGCCGGGGGACCAAAAGACAGCGGCAAAGACACCAAAATCTTTATGGCTGTGTTTCTTATGCGGCACATGTGGCAAACGAAATAAGCTAAGAGCAGACTGATGCCTTGCACCAGGGTCTCATATGCCTGCCCGCTGGACCAGCCCCAGTGGGCCACGTCCTGCCCAGTGCTGGCTCCTTCAGAAGTTATTGAAGTTACCGCTCTCGTTTCTTTTTTGGGCAGAGATTTGTATCATCCCGGCATGCTGGTGCGTGGAACTCCTTGTATTTGGTGTTTTGCTTTCACCGCCGATGGGCACGAGCTGGGTGGTTTTGGTGGATGCCTCTCCAAGAGCTGCTGGCCCTGCAGGTGCTGAGGAGCTGGCTGCTGGGCTCTGGGTTACCCCGTGATAACCCTGGCAGCATCAGGGCCAGGCTGCCTCCTGCTCCCTCAGGGGCTGGAGGTTGTCTCCAAGGTGGACACAGAGATGTCCTCTAAGGGAGAGCACCAGAGTTTTCTCCCACATGTCCAATGGACTTTGAGTGGACCAGGAGAGCTCACTTTGTTTTAAAGTCTCCACAACTCTTTGCAGCTCAGACAAATTCAGCCACTGTCATGTGCCTCCAGGCAGAGGAAAGCGAGAGCCCTCGGTCATGGTTTAGTCATGAGCCGGCAGCACCGCAAGTGTTGTGCAGGGTTAAAGTGAAAACCCAGCTTATTAAAACTTCATCTTGCTAATTAGCACAGGGTGAAGAACAAAGAAAGATGATGTTGTAAAGGGGGAATTGTCAGGGGTGTTAAATATTAAGCCATCTGCTGCCAGAATTGACTCCCGGTGGCTTTTTTGTACTCACGGTCAGACACTGGATGCGGTGTCTAAATGGGTTTGGAGCATCGCTTGGCACTGGCAGCTTTAAGGTACATAACTGGGCTGTAAAGTGATGATTCCTACAATACAGATGAAACTATGTAAGGCTGGGCAGAGCTAATGCTGCAGCTTCAAATCTCCTGTCTGCTCTTGCAGACGGCGCGAGGTGCTGGCAGCATCTCTGCACTGTGCAGGTGAGCTCTGTATTCACATGGCCCCCTTGGATTTGGGGTTTCTCCTCTGGGTGCACAGTGCTGTTTAATCCTGGCTTACGAATCAGCTGGCAGCAGCGGGACTGCTTGTTTCTTGTCATTTAAGGCAGCCTCATTACTCTGCTGAATCATGACTCTGCTTAAAATGACAAGACTTGGGGAACAAAAAAAAGATCCAAAGTCCGTCTTTATTTTGCTTTCTGATTATGGAGAGCCTGCGAGTGCAGGAGGGGACGAGCCTCTGCCTGGCAGGGAGGCGAGACGCCAGCCCGAATCCCGCGACTCCGGGAGCCGAGGCTCGGCCGCCGCGATGCCTGCGACAGCCGCCTCTTGGCTGGGTGCCGCTGCCTCAGCACACCCCGGCAGAGGGTTGGCCGCTCATGCATCCGTCACGGCGCTGGAGAAAACACGCCGGTGACGTGCTGGGTCCCCTCCTCCTGCCCGCGGACACATGCTGCCCGGGGCGCAGCCAGCTCGTCACCCCGAAACACCCTTGTGCGATGCAGAGGACAAAACAGCCAGGGACATGGAGACCTAGCAGCACTTACATTTTATGTGCTTAAAAAGCCATCTGTGGCGGAGCCAAGCGGCAGGCAGGGATCCCCGGGAGGCGATGGACGGGTAAGTACTGGCACCGTGCCCCCGGCAGGATGAGCTGCCTCCTGGCTGGGGCTGTCCGTGTCCGACAGCCGGGTGCTGCGGGGAATTCACTGCCGTGTCTTGCCAGGGAGGCAGCAGCCCCAACAGCAAGCGGCTGTCACTTTGCAGGCAGCGCAGAGCCCCCCCGACCGCAGCCTTTCCCTGAGCCCCTCCGTCAGGGCAGCGCATCTGTCCCTGCTGCGACCACAGCGGGGATGGTGAAGGCTGGGGTCCCCCGGAAAGGATTGTGCTGTGTCCCCCCCGGCTGCCCCTGTCCTGCTAAGGCAGAGCCACTGCCCTGGCTTCAGAGGGCAGGGGTCTGTGCTACCCACATTCACCCTGGGGTGGCTTGTGCGCCGCGGGGATAAACCCTGTTCACTGGGGTGATCCGGTGTCATATCCCCGGCAGGATCCCCGTGTGTGGCTGTGCAGGGCTAGCGAAGTGCCTCTGATCCGCAGCAGGGCCAGGGAGCAGCCCTGTGCCAGCGCTGCCACTGGGTGCCCCCCACCCCGTCCCACTCTGCTCCCATCAGCACTAAGAGGCTGGACTGGTGATTTCAACCTTTACGGCTCAAAAAAGCCCTCCGGAGAGCTCCAGTGCTGCTGCAAACCTCTCCAAGGGGAATTAAACCCCCAGGAGAGGTTTGCTTGTCCCCCATCTCATGTTTGCAAAGTCCCTTTGGCAGGGCTGGTCCCCCGCAGGGGGTTGCGGAGCAGAGCCAGGATCATGCATGTAGAGGCTTTTTTCCCCCCTGCAGCTGTTTTGCAAAGAAGTAATTTCCCCCTTAATTTGCCATCCTAATTCTCTGCTCTTTTACGGGGTTGAAAAAACCTCCAGGTGAAATCTGCGGTGTTTCCTTAGTGCGACTTCTGCCAAGTTATTTGGGGAGGAGGCAGCAGCACCTTGCACCAGAGGGGAGGGTTTCCCAGCATGGGAAATGGGTGCATGTCGCTGGCACAAGCTTGGCCCCTGGCATGGTTCAGACCGGACCCCACCGGGGCAATAGAGACCAGTTAAATGTTATTGACCCTCTTTAAAGGAATGCCCTAATTGCAAAGTTGCTGGGGTTAGTGGTGCTGTGGGTCTCGCAGCCCGTGGTTAGCAGCAGTGTTGGTAAAAATAGAAGCGGTCAAAAAATGGATTTTTATTTTTACTCCGTAAAGTGTGTCCCGCTCAGATGTTTTGCTTTCATCTTGAGTTGAGTCAAGACAACTCGCTGCTTCCACAGAACGGGAAGAAAAAGCTTTGTTTTGGGTCAGCTGGGAAGCTCCAGCGCAGCAAGCTGCAAGCATGCTCTTTGGCTTTGACACCCTCCCTTCCTATTTTCTTTTCTTTTTTTTTTTTTTGAGGAGTTTAAAGGTCACCACAATGTCATCTTGGAGCAAAATAACAGGTTTGCATTCCAAAAAAAATGTCGAAACAGGCTTTGCATGAGCAGGCGACTCTGCAGGCTGTGGCTCGTGAGTGCGAGGTGGCAGGCGTTGTCTCCCGGGAGCTTCGGAGAGACTTACCTGTCATCTGGGATGGAGCCAAATCACTGGCTGGAGAACATATGTTTTGTTAATGAGGCAAAAAAAGAGAGGGGCCGGAGGGGCACAGAGTGAGATCCTGTTTTCGGAGACCGCCCTGACCCATTGGTGTGCTGGGCGATGCCTGCAAACGCCCTTCTCAGCATCTTTGTTGGAGCAGTACCCAAGCGGGTGATGTCCATCAGCCTGGGGCAGCCACAAGGGTTTGATCATGACCCAACCAGAGCAGGATTAAATCCGCCAGCTTTGTACATCCCTCCAAAGCAGATCAGTGTCCAAGGGCCACAAAAGGCTGCAAAACCTTTCTTAAAACCCACATTATTTCTCTACTGACAGCAGCAGGGATGGCTCATTCCTGTACGCCATGAGCTCCAGCCCATGGGGGGGAAGGAAAGAAACAGCCTAAAAATAGAGCAGCTTCGAAGTAGTTCATAAATAATAAACTGGCCTCCTGAAAGGGAGATGAAAATCCAGAAACTCCCTAAAGCCCTGGGAGCTGCTGTCAGTTTTACATGGAATGCAGAGGTGGCTGTCCCCACAGCGGCAGTATCGGCTATTTCTTGGGCTTAAAACCCCAAATGAAAGCTGGGAAAGAAAACACTGTTTGTTTCTTCTTTTTTTTTTTTTTTTTCAGAAAAGCTGAAAACTTAAAAAAATTCTTTTTGCAAATAATTTGTGGGCCCTGCTCAGGGGGCAGCTGCATTTTATTTTCTCCCCCCTTGAGCTTTGCAGCCCCCAGATAAGGCACACATGAGGCACAGGCGTGCCTCTGGTAGTGATAGATATTTGCATCTCCCTCACTGGCATCCCAAAAATTCCCAGTGCCGAGAGGGAGGGAGCTTGTTTGGGCTCAGCATACCCTTCTGTCTTTCCAGAAGCATCCTGCCACTTGTGGCATTGCTCAGCTGTGCTGGTTTTGGCCAAGACCCTTCAGGAAACCTCCCCCCCACCACCATCCCCAGTACTGTCCTGCGCTGCTTCACCCAAAAGCCAAGGAGGGGTTGGTAAGAGGGGATGAATGTTTATCCCAAGCATGGCAACTTCCCACCACTGTCTCCTCTCTGCCTTTATTGCCCTGTTTTTACTGGTGGCTGAGGGCCTTGTTCCTGGGGTGCAGGATCCAGCCCTGCGTGACACAATTGGGGTGGTCAGAGCCACCCCTGTCCCGTGCTGGGGCTCCCCACCGGGGAGCGAGGGCTCCGTGGGACTTGGCTGCAGGACAAGTCATTTAGCTAAACCTATCGCCCATTCAGGCTAATCGCTTCCTAATGCCACTGTAATCCCATTTAGAGCAACTGGCAGCCTGGAAAGTTATCGGCTCCCGGGGGAAGGTTAAAATGACCCGGCAGGCAATGAAAAAGTTCCCCGAGCTGCAAGGTCTGGGCCCAGGCAGTGCTGCAAGGTGAATACAAACTGCTGCGTGTTTTGTTGAGCCCGTGCCCACATGCTGCTCTGGGTTTCCATCTAGGCATCCCCATAGTGGAGCAGTGGGGTTTAGGTGATGCTCAGGACCCCTTTCTGCTTAGTCCGTCCTTTTTTGGGAGAAAGATCTGTCCGAGGTGCAGAGGAAAATGTGCTCTGGCTTGCCATGCCTGTGGCAAGCAGAGAGTTTGTATGTCATTTTGGATCTTTGTCTTCCTTTTTTTAAAAAAAGAAACCAAGCCCTTTAGAGGAAGTTGCTGCCACCAGCTTTCTTTGTGGCCCAGAAAGAGGTGGGTTTTTTTAATTCTGGTTCACCCAGAGCCAGCAGGCTTACAGCCCCGGGACTTGGGGAGGAGGCGGCGTGCCTGTGTTTGCTGGCACTGGGCAGGTACCAGCCGGCTGCTCTGCGGCTCTGCAGCTCCTCTCCTTCCCCTGCTCCTCCTGCGGCCACGTTTGTTTCTTGCTTTCCCGTGTCCTTACTTTACTTTTCCCCTCTGGATCCCCGGCGCTGTGCTTGGCCAAGCCCAGCCAGCCCGCGGCCAAGGAAAAGCCATTAGGCTCTTGGCACAGGCTTCTTCCCCGGGGCCGCGCAGGGGGGAGCGGGCTGAAACGCAGCCTGGGGCCGTGCTGGATGGAGGAAAAACCCTTTGGAGGTCCTGCACCGCTTGCTCCCAACACAATTAGCCTTTCTTCCACCCGGAGCCGTGGCAAGGGTCTGCGTGCATGGCAGGAGCGAGCCGCTCTCCTCCCACCGGGGCTGCAGGCGCGGTGCCTGCCACAGCCGTGCTTTCTGCTCAGCGCACCCACTGCGTGCCCCCCGAAAGCAGCCACGAGCCGCTGGTACCCCGGCCCCCTTTGGCCACCTGGGGGCTGCGGAGAAGCTGGGATTTACCCACCTTGGCTGCAAAGCATCCCTCAGCTGGAGCAGCCAGGACGCACAGGGGACTGGGAGGGGACGGTGCTGCGCATGAACTGAGTTAAATCTTCCAGGGAGGCAGTTTGATTAAACTTAGGAGTGGCTGCCTGGAATTCGTTACATGGTGTCTTTTAGGGCTCTTAATTAGACCTGTCCCTTGGATATACTGTCAGTGGGCTGGTCCAGCTCCTGCTCAGCCTCCTCCTGCCCCCTCCCAGTCTCTCCTCCTGCCTTGCTGAAAGTCTTCCCCCTGCAAAAAAATTAATTACGTCAGCGATTTGGCCCTCATTATCCTGGGGTTGTTCTTCATGCGGGGCTCAGCCTGTTCTCCGCACGTGTTCTCTGCCTGGGGTAATTGGAGATGGTGTCTGGTACTCGGTGTACAGCACCTGGCACGCCGCAGCCCAGCAGCGATGGGGGGGGGGGGGGAGATACGGAGAGGGGGGCTGAGAGG
>NW_009267230.1:249664-250338 GCF_000687185.1 Egretta garzetta | reverse complement strand
AAGGCGGGTGCTCCAGGACTCGGTGGAGGTGGGAACTCTCCTAACAGTCCCTTGTCTTCGGCTGAGAGCCCCAGACTTGCTGCTAAGAGATCTTCATTCGTGCTGCTCTGCAGAAAGCACTAGAGAAAACAAAGCACCATGTACACCTTCTTGCCCGAAAACTTTACACCAGTGAAGCAGAAGCCCTCCAAGGAGCTGCGGCCCATGCTGGGAGCCATCTTGCTGGGCCTCATCCTGTTCATTGCGGCGGTGGTGGCCTGGTGCTACTACACGGTGTCCCTGCGGAAGGCGGAGCGGCTCAAGACGGAGCTGATGGACCTGCGGGCAGACGGCTTCGTCATCAGGAACCAGCACGGGGAGGTGGTCTTCCGGCTGGCCTTCCGCTCGGGCAGCCTTGACCTGGAGTCGTGCTCCAAGGAGGGCGAGATTTTGAGCTGCACGCGGTCGGGCGGGGGGCCGCTCAACTTCTTCATCCAGACGGTGAAGCCCAAGGACACGGTGATGTGCTACCGCGTGCGCTGGGAGGAGCTGGCGGACGGCCCGGCGGTGGAGCACACCATGTTCTGGGAGGACGCCCACTGGTACGGGGGCTCGGAGATGAGCACCCAGCACTGGCCCATCCGTCTGGCTGGCTACCAGGAGCCCGTGCCCTACGTGACGAGCGATGGCTACTC
>NW_009267230.1:247527-248009 GCF_000687185.1 Egretta garzetta | reverse complement strand
GGGAGCTACTGAAATGGGGTCAGCGAAGGGATGACAAGTGGTCCCTTGATTCAGAAATTCTTCTGAGACTATTTATATCCACTTCGTTTTTCAGAGACGGGTGCTCCAGGACTCGGTGGAGGTGGGAACTCTCCTAACAGTCCCTTGTCTTCGGCTGAGAGCCCCAGACTTGCTGCTAAGAGATCTTCATTCGTGCTGCTCTGCAGAAAGCGCTAGAGAAAACAAAGCACCATGTACACCTTCTTGAAATTCAGCAGCAAAGTTTCTAACCAAGGAGTCATGGACAGTCTGATTACTCGCCGCATGGGAAGACATGGAAATGCACAAAAGCGTGATGCCAAAGAAATGGATTTGCCCCAAAATGTCACACCCATGATGCAGAAGCCCTCCAGATGGCTGTGGACCATCTTGCTGGGCCTCATCCTGTTCATTGCGGCGGTGGTGGCCTGGTGCTACTACACGGTGTCCCTGCGGAAGGCGGA
>NW_009267230.1:238195-247361 GCF_000687185.1 Egretta garzetta | reverse complement strand
GTGAGGTGCTACCGCGTGCGCTGGGAGGAGCTGGCGGACGGCCCGGCGGTGGAGCACACCATGTTCTGGGAGGACGCCCACTGGTACGGGGGCTCGGAGATGAGCACCCAGCACTGGCCCATCCGTCTGGCTGGCTACCAGGAGCCCGTGCCCTACGTGACGAGCGATGTCTACTCCTTCCGCGACAGCTTTGGTGGCATCCTTGAGCGCTACTGGCTCTCCTCCAAGGCGGCGGCCATCAAGATCAATGACTCGGTGCCCTTCCACCTGGGCTTCAACGCCACCGAGCGTGCCCTCTTCTTCCAGGCCCGCTACAAGGACTCGCCCTACAAGCCCCCACCGGGGCAGCCGCCCTTCCCCGAGCTCAGCTACCGGGTCTGCGTGGGCTCCGACGTCACCTCCATCCACAAGTACATGGTGCGCAGGTACTTCAACAAGCCCTCCAAGATCCCTGCCGAGAATGCCTTCCGATACCCCATCTGGTCCACCTGGGCCCTCTACAAGAACAATATCGACCAGGATAAACTCTTGCGATTTGCTGAAAAGATCAAGAAGTACCGTTTTAACTGCAGCCACATTGAAATTGATGACAAGTACACGCAAGCCTATGGGGACTTTGACTTTGACCCCGTCAAGTTCCCCAATGTGACAGAGATGTTTGCAAAACTGAGGGAAGATGGGTTTAAGGTCACCCTCTGGACTCACCCTTTTATAAACTACAATTCCTCCAATTTTGGGGTGGGAATTGAGCGTCAGCTGTTCATCAAGGAGCCGTCTGGGCGGCTGCCGGCCATGGTAGAGTGGTGGAATGGCATTGGGGCCATCCTGGACTTCACCAACCCTGCGGCCCGGGACTGGTTCCAGAGCCACCTGCGCCAGCTCCGCCACAAATACGGCATCTCATCCTTCAAGTTCGACGCAGGTGAGACCAGCTACCTGCCCAAGCAGTTCAGCACCTTCCGCCCGCTCTCAGACCCCAGCATCTGGTCACGGCGCTACACGGAGATGGCCATCCCCTTCTATGAGCTGGCCGAGGTGCGGGTGGGCTACCAGTCACAGAACATCTCCTGCTTCTTCCGCATCATTGACCGCGACTCCGTCTGGGGCTACGAGCTTGGCCTCAAGTCCCTCATCCCCACGGTACTCACCATCAGCATGCTGGGGTACCCATTCATATCTGCTGACATGATTGGGGGGAATTTTTTCCCCAACAAGACAGATGGGGCAGTGGAGATCCCCGACCGGGAGCTGTACGTGCGTTGGCTGGAGCTGTCGGCCTTCATGCCCTCCATGCAGTTCTCCATCCCGCCCTGGCTCTACGACAAGGAGGTGGTGGAGATTGCACAGAAGTTCACAGAGCTCCATGAGTCGCTGGTGGCCCCGCTGCTGCTGGAGCTGGCCGGGGAGGTCACTGACACGGGCGACCCCATCATCCGCCCCATCTGGTGGATCTCGCCCCGCGATGAGGCCACTCACAGGATTGACTCCCAGTTCCTCATCGGGGACACCCTCATGGTGGCCCCCGTCCTGGAGATGGGCAAGCAGGAGCGCGATGTGTACCTGCCAGCGGGCAAGTGGCGCAGCTACAAGGGGGAGTTGTTTGAGAAGACTCCAGTGCTGCTCACGGACTATCCCGTTGACCTGGATGAAGTCGCCTATTTCCTCTGGGTTTCCTAACACTCCTCCATCAGCTTTGGATAACCATGCCTTACTTAGGACTTTCTAACAAATAATAATCCTAATTGCACATTTTGTTTGAGACTGGGGTTGCGGGAGGGAATTTAATAGACTTCACTGTCCTTGGGGTAATTTTATTTTTTGGAGAGGAGGTATCTTTGCTTTTTAATTTGGGGCTGGTGGGAGACTCTGGTTGGGTTACGTTAGGCAGAATTTTCTCTGTATACATTAGGAAAGAGTTGCCAGTCTGTCTGCAGACATGTAGTAAACTCAATACCTTTTCGGTTCCCAAGGTTTTCAAGAGGTGGAGGGGGTTTAGTGCCAGTGGGACTATTTCTGGTCCTGTGGGAGCACCTGGCGCTGGGCATAGGGGTGTGTGATGTGGGATGGTTGCTACAGCACAGCCTGCCTTAAGTTTTATAATATGGTAAATATATTTAAAAAGACTTTTTTAAGAGAGAAAACAAATTAGAGATACATATATGTATATATATACACACACACATATATATGTACATGCACACATGTTTTTTTTTCTCTATTTGGTCTACTGTGACACTGGACTAACAGTTGCCCCATGGTCCTGCTTTCCCGGGTACCAGACGGGCCAGGTTACTCAAGCGATATCCAGGTATTCTAGCTGTATGGGCTGCATGCTGCTTGCTGGGGTAGCTGCATCCCACCTCCTCGCCCATTTAACACCCACTGCAAGGCACTTGCCTGTGTGTTTTGCCTGGGGTGTCAACATTGCCTTTCCTAGAGCAGCACCGTCCATACCAGCGTGCCCCATTAGTCTTTTTAAAGCATTTATGGCCCCGCTTTGTTACAGGATTATCCTGCTGATATCATCCCTTTTAGTTTTTAAGGACAGATGAGCTTTCAGGTTTGTTGGTGGCAGAAGGACTGCCTGGAGCAAAGATGTTCTCAAAAAGTACGTGCACGCTTCCCTGGGAACAGCCAGTTCCCGCGAGCGGCATGTGTCTTGGACTGATGGTGACGTTTGCTGCTAGCCGGCTTGCCGGTGGGTGGAAAACACTGGCTTTTGCACCGATGGGTCTGTGCCAGCAGGTGTTCTCATTGCACCCGCGGAAATGTTCTTGTCTACCATGAAATTAAGCTAATACCCATCTCCGTCTCAGGTCGCAGTTGGAGGTGATGATTTTGTTGAGGGTTTTTCTGACGCAGCCCTCCTCTGTCCCCTGGAGAATTAGGGGCTGTCCTCAGGCAGTGTTTGTGGTGCTGGAGGCGGGGTTGCTGTCAGAGGCTTCTGGAGGGGACACAGGGTGACATGGTCCTGCACCCCAAGTCCCTGGCAGCCGTGATGGAGCTGCAGAAATGCCTCTTTCCCAGTTTTCCTATTTGTTTTTTTTACAGGAAGATGCATTTACAGAGAGCATGGGGCAACCTCCACTCTGACACAGAGCAAACAGGATTGAAGTCTGGCAGCCTTCCTCCCCAGGGCAGGACATTCCCATCTATGCCTTGGTTGGGAGTGCATTTCAGCCCCTGAATTTTTAATGAGCCTCTGCAGAATTGAACTGCGTTGGCTGGGAAGGTTTGGGGCACCATGCCCAGGCTACAGCCAGCCAAGGAGACATCAGCATCTGCAGGGTTTCTCATAGGATCATGTCTGGGCTGATTGCGGGCCCAGCACAAGTCTGCCACTTGGGCAGATGGTGCTGTGTTTTGGGTAGGGTTGGTACCAGTGAGGTTCTTTCTCAAAGCCCATCTCCTGCCACTGGGCTTTGCAGGAGGCAGAAAAGGAGATGCACTAAACCTGGGGGTTGTGATGAGGTCCAGGAGTAGATATGTATGTGTTTGGGGCAAAATCTGAAGTGCTTTTATAGTTAGGAAGGAAGTGAGGAAGTCCAGTTTGGTGGACTCCTTGGAGCATCCCTTGAGGTCTGAATCTGCCCTGCATAGTTTGATGTTTCAGCCTCAAAATGAGATGCAGGGAAGCCCTGCAAGTCCCTGCCCAGCTGGGGCACAAGCGTGTCCCAAAGCCTGTTTCTTGTGGCTTTTAACTATGAAGGACCCAGGTTTGTTCCCTGCTACCAGTGCAAACAGTGGTTATGTTACAAGTTACAGACACCTTCTGGCAAGGAGTTAATCCTGGAGCCCCAGTGTCAGCCATCGGGGCAGTGGCAAGATTTGGTTCTTGGAGTGGAGGGTGGAGGTGAAGGTGAGGAGCTCCTGGAGATGAGTCTGACCACAGCCTGCAGGGGGTACAGGGTGTGGAGAGGGCTTCTCCAGCCCCAGAAATGCATAAAGGCCATGCTTTGAGGGGCTCCAGCTCTTCCCTTTCAACCTTTGCTTGTGAAATACTTGTCCTCCTTTGGTATGGGAGTCATTGGGTGGAGTAGATGTTGCTGCACGGCTCAGCTGCCAGCAGAGAAGTGGGATCCTTGGTGCAGGACTGCATGGGAAGGATCCCAGTATGGCCAGGGATGTTATGTGTCTTCTCCTCCCCTCTCTCCACCATGCCACTCACCACATCCCTCACTAGTAAGGGGTGAGGCTATGTGAAGAGAAACACAGCATTCCTGTTAGTTTGCCTTTATTATTAAAATGATGAGAGGAGCCAAATGAGTGCCTTCAATCTCCTCGCAGTGGTTTTGGGCGCTGTCAGGAAGGTCGTGGAGGAAATTCTCCATTAGACACACTGTCTTCCTTCCCCTCCCCTCAAGAGAGAGGCTTTTATTGTCAAAGTTTTAATTTTATTTAACTATGTGAATAAGTGGGTAAAATTATAGAGTACCCTTATTTTTCTAAATGCTGTAGTTAGGGTGTAAGTGGCCATGGCTAGGAGAAAGGTAAAGCCATTGGGGGGACATGAGGGATGATGCTGAATAGCAGATCTATATGGGTGGCTCTCCATGGGTCCATGGCACCAAGCCTTCCCTACATGTCGGAGACGGGCTCAGCAGTGCTGCCTGAAGCTATCTGACAGGCTTCTAGGTGCCCTTTCCATCCAACTTTTTACCAAAAACACTATTTGTAACAGTATGCTGTAGTGTTGCAGGACTCGAGGACCTCTAGAACCTCGCAGACCACAAGCACTCAGTGCACAGACACCTTGGGAACTGCTGCTAGGGAGATTTCTCTGATTTTCACCATGGGTCACTGGCCAAAGCAGGATTTAGTTTGAGGCAGCTGAGGAAAAGCCCCAAAAGATGTGTGGGAGTTGGATTCAGCCTTTTCCACCCCAGGCCACAGCAGACCATGGCTCAGCAGCAGGTCAACGTGATGCCCGTGTGATTGAATTTTAAAGCTTGCACTGTCATGTATCAGGTTTTCTGGATGCTTGTGGTTGCACATGCCATCCTCTGTTGGACTGTAATGCTGGTGGGTTTGTTTTTAACCACTTTTCTAATTCTTAATTGTTATGAAGACAGAAATGTAACATGAATCGCCTTGATTGATATAAAATTTTGGAAAACAAAAGGAAGTTTAACTATGTCCATCTGTACCAAGTACGTGGGGCTGGTGGTTTGGGCAGATTTGGGGCTTTTTTCACCCTAGACGTCACTGAAATCAGAGTTGAGATTGTTGGTTTATTTAAAGCTTGCAGCCTGCAGCTTTCATGTAGGTTTTTAAAGGGAGGAGCTAGCAGCCACCCCACTCTTCTGCCACCACTTTGCAGTGGTGGCAGGAGACGGGGATGTGGACATGACCCACTGGATCACAGATTGCCCTCCTTTTGGTCCCAACAGCAAAGGGAATAACTGTGCCTTAGGGCTGGCCTGGAGAAGACCGTGTCCAGGTGAACCCTGATGCTGCATCTACCCTCAAGGGTGTGGACTAGACCATTGCACCCCTATTTCTGCTGGCATCCACCCAAAAAGGACCCATCGAGACTGACTTTGGGGGGTGTGCTGGTCCATGCTGCTCTCAAAGGACACATGCTTCGGGACTCTTTGCAGGTGCTGAAGAAGAGGAGCCTGCACTTGGCTTCCCTTGGGCACTCCAGAAGGTCCATCTGGGCCTGGCTGTCCCCAGTGATCCCAGGGTCCCCCTTTCCAGATGGTGCTGACGGCCTGGACAGGGACAGAGTAGATGTTTGTGGCTATGGGAGGGCCAGAGATGGAGGGTGTGAAACTCGTTTAGGAGCCTGCCTTGCCCCATGCACACCCCCCTTTGCCCCCTACAATGTCTTTCCTGCCCTTTCCATTGTTACTGTACAAACCTCACTAGCACTGACCAACACACACGTCTTGGCTTGAGGAATGAGAGGGACTTCAATTTTCTCCTTTTGCAATAAAAGACATTTTCCCAATGCTTTTCCTTTGCCTTCTCCCTTGGGTGTGAGCGGCATCCATACGCTTGGCTGATGCCCACATTGGGTGTTGAAGCGGGCACGAGCTGGAGGCCTGGGAACAGGTTGGCACTTGCAACCTTGAAGCAAATCCTCAGAAAGGCAGGAGTCCTCCCTGGAATCGGTGGATTTGGGTTTGGGTTTGGTTTGCATCTTCCTAAAAGCTGGCGCTGTGTGCAGGGAGGGTGTGTGAGGCTCACGGGGTACAGGGGCACAGGGAGTGCGGGGCCCCAGCTAAGTGGCAGTGCTTGAGTACACATCCACAGCTGTGTATGGCACAGGGAGGAGTGTTAGTGGCAAAGTCCAAACCCCAGTGGGGCTACAGCAAAAGCTTAACTCGTTTCAAACTGGATTTCAAGGAGGTGCTTACGGGTGACAGCAGAGCAGTGGCAGCTGACCCATGAGATCCTGGCTGGGAGCCATCCCTGCCTGAAATCACAGCTATTATTAAAAATTAAGAAAAAGCCAACAGACAGAGCCCAAGGCTGGGGAGAACCGCAGTGAAAGGACATGCTGACAGCGGCAGAGTCCCTTCAGACATGTGGCCAGGCTGTCACCCTCAGGGAAAAACAACCTCCTTGATCACAGCTTGTCCCGAGCCGGGTGGGAGCCACCAGCCTGCAGATCCCTTGCACCAGGAGAGCCATAAATATCATCTGGGCCGATGCAGATTCCCAGAGGCCAAGTAGAGAGAAGCAGGGATTTTAATTTATTTTATTATTAATTTTTGCCAGTAGTGTTGGGTGGGTTTTAGCTCATCAATCGTCAAAGATTAAGGACAATAAACCCCTGAAAAACAGGCAGCCTGGGGTAATCGATGGGCACCTCCAGCAAACAGCTCTTGTGCAGCACTAGGAGTGCAAAAAAAACAACCAGGGCGGAAGCTTAGCAAGGCAAACAAGATGTTCCTTGGGCAACGCGCAGCCCTGGCACGGCAGGAGGGTGCGGCAAGGCGGCTGCGGTGCCACCTGCAGGGAAAAACAACCTCCTTGATCACAGCTTGTCCCGAGCCGGGTGGGAGCCACCAGCCTGCAGATCCCTTGCACCAGGAGAGCCATAAATATCATCTGGGCCGATGCAGATTCCCAGAGGCCAAGTAGAGAGAAGCAGGGATTTTAATTTATTTTATTATTAATTTTTGCCAGTAGTGTTGGGTGGGTTTTAGCTCATCAATCGTCAAAGATTAAGGACAATAAACCCCTGAAAAACAGGCAGCCTGGGGTAATCGATGGGCACCTCCAGCAAACAGCTCTTGTGCAGCACTAGGAGTGCAAAAAAAACAACCAGGGCGGAAGCTTAGCAAGGCAAACAAGATGTTCCTTGGGCAACGCGCAGCCCTGGCACGGCAGGAGGGTGCGGCAAGGCGGCTGCGGTGCCACCTGCTCGCAGGATGCCACCGGCACTGGTCCCCCGTGGGGCTCCCTGCAACTTGGCTGGCCAGCAGGAAAAGGCAATGGGGGAAAGACTGGAAAGGGATGGGAATCTGGGGAATAGATTTTTGTATCCAAATGGGACTGGGCAGCTCCTATGATCCCCAGAATTTGCAGAAAGTCTCAGTGATGCTTCCCCCCCTCCGCTCCCGCCCCGTGATGCAGGCAGGCGGCAGAGCTGTGCGTGTGCATACAGAGCACACGGATTATAGGGGCAGAGGGGCGGTATCAGGGGGCTGGAGCCCGGCTCTCCCACTTCTCCCCAGCACCCTGGGCATCAGCTTTTCAGAAAGCTTTTTCCTTGCTGCAACGACAGCCAGAGGAGTTTTGCTGGGGCCCTCTGGGACCCTCTGGTTGCCCCAGGCCCAGCTGGCAGGGACCCTTTAGGGCTTCAAAGCACCTACTGAGAGAGAAAGCATTCAGAAAGGCTTTCTTGTCCTCGGGGAGATACATTGGTGGAAGCCACTATCCTGGAGTGGGAGAAAGCCCACGGTAAGGACCCAGAGGTGGTCTGCTAACCCTGAACACCACTACCAGACAGAGCATTACTTTCCCATTCACATCTGCAGATTAAGGTGGGGGGGTGGGGGTGTGTGTGACCCTCCCCACCGCCACACCAGTGATAGCATTACTGCGGCTCAAGCTGATTTCAGGGGCATCTAGAGGATGTTCTGGCTCGTCCCACTTGGTGCTGCTTTTGTGCCACTATGACCATGCGGGGTTCCTGTGGCATAATGGACCCACTGGTGGGCAACAGGGGTCTGAGCCAGTTTGGGAGCTGCTTCACCTGAGCACCAAACCAGACCTGGAGTGGGATGTTCTCCAGCCCCTGTTTACTATTTGTATGGACCAGCTCTGGGGCAAACCCCTAAAGAGAGGAGCTTTATCCTTCACTGGGGCCACGCACAGCTTTACCCCCCTCAGGTGCCTACTAGCAGCATGCTGGGGTCAGCAAAATAATCAGTCTCTCACTTTGGGAAGGGCATTGCAGCCCAGAGACCCCAGGACTCTCCTAAACTGTTCAGTCATGTCCCCTTTAAACTTCTCTTTGCTTAAAAACAGGAAAGATCGGACCAAGAGTGGAGAGCATTTCACAGCCAGCCTGACTACCTGAAGCCTGGAGACGGTGCTGAGACACCCTCACCCAGGAGAAGTCACCTCAATGGTCAGAATGATACTGGCTCATGGACAAGGGTCTCCCATCAATGCAGCTGGTGCCATGGGAGAATATTTTCCATGGGGAATCTGAGGCAGGAGGGCATTTGGGCTGACTTTTTAATAGTCTGAGTTTTCTCAGGAGGATGATGGCCAAGTCCCCTCCTGGGACCTGGTGGATTGCACCCTTTGGCTCTAAATGTAGTCCCAAAACACACATGGATCCTATTCGGTCCTAACCCATGCATGACTTAGTGCTAGGTTTTAATCTTGACTGCAGCAATATGAGAAGCAATGTGCCCTGTTCACTGATGGGTCCTGTCGTCTTGTGGGAAAGCATCGGCGGTGGAACGCTGCTGTATGGAGTCCTATAAGACAAGTTGCAGAGACTGCTGAAGCAGAAGGTGAATCGAGTCAGTTTGCAGAGGTGAAAGCCATCCAGATGGCTTTGGATATAGCTGAAAGAGAGAAATGGCCGGTGCTCTATCTCTATACTGACTCATGGATGGTGGCAAATGCCCTGTGGGGGTGGTTGCAGCAATGGAAGCAGAGCAACTGGCAGCGCAGAGGCAAACCCATCTGGGCTGCC
>NW_009267230.1:233363-237171 GCF_000687185.1 Egretta garzetta | reverse complement strand
AGCGGATGGAACCAGAACTGACTTCAGCATGTAACAACCCAACACCAGACCCCATCTTTCCTGCCCTGAAAGACTGTTACAAAAGATGGAACCCAAAACCATGGACTAAATGAACCCAATGGACATTTTAGAAGAATGGTCCATAGACTAAGGGAACGCTATCTGTGTATGTATCAAAAAATTGGAAAGTGGTGGTGATTAATTGGAATGTATTGTAAGGGTAGGACCTAAGCATGACGTAAATGGTATAGAATAAGGGGTGGACACTGTCCTTGTTTCGGTTGGGATAGAGTTAATTTTCTTCATAGTAACTAGCATAGTGCTGTGTTTTGGATTTAGTACCAGAAGAATGTTGATAACACACTGATGTTTTCAGCTGTTGCCAAGTAGTGCTCAGACTACTCGAGGACTTTTTCAGCTTCTCCTGCTCGGCCAGGTGCATAACAAGCTGGGAGGGAGCACAGCTAGGCCAGCTAACCCAAACTGGCCAAAGAGCTATTCCATACCATATAACGTCATGCTCAGGGGGAGTTGGTCGGTCGGTTGCGGGAAGAGTGATCGCGGCTTGGGGACTGATTGCAGATCAGGACGGGCTGGGCATCGATCGGTGGGTGGTGAGCAATTGCATTGTGCATCGTTCGTTTTGTATATTCTGTATATTCTGTTACCATTATTATTATTATTATTATTATTATTATTATTATTATTATTATTATTATTATTATTATTATTATTATTATTATTATTATTATTATTATTATTATTATTATTATTATTATTATTATTATTATTATTATTATTATTATTATTATTATTATTATTATTATTATTATTATTTTCTCCTATTAAACTGTCTCTATCTCAGCCCACGGCTCTAACTTTTTTTTTTCCTTCCCAATTCTCTCCCCCATCCCACTGAGGGAGGGGGGAGTGAGCGAGCAGCTGCATGGTGCTAGGTTGCCAGCCAGGTTAAACCACGACAACTGCCATGAGATTTTACCACATGTTTACAGGCTTGACTGAATCCACACCACAGGCATGCTTCTCAATAATTTCTTCCAATAAAAGGGGGGAAATGGTTGCCACAGTGTTAGAAAGTGCTATAGCTTCTTTCTCCTTGCTCAGATAGCTCAGGCCGTGAGAAATGCAAACTCCCCTTGCTTCTGCATCAGCACCCGTCTGAGGTGCAGGCTGAAAACTGGGTGCCTTCCTCTTCAGGATAATCACAGACTGCTTTTGGTAAAAAAAGCACTCCGCTGCAACTGCCTCCTTCACTAAGTAAATGAAATTATAAATATCTCAAGGGATCAGCTGTGAAATTGGGAAACAAAAGCGTCCATGTAATTTCCTTTATAAACCAGAAGCATGCATGGCATTTCTTGCTGGGGAAAGATTACGAGCAGAGACTGTGTTCCTATGTGTTGTATTTGTCACACTGCAATAATAAAAACAACCATCCAACATATTTTAATGAGTAAATTATTCTAAAGCACTTGCCACACAAAAGAGGTCACAGTGTTATCTTTGAATTTCATTCTGAAATATTACTACTTTAAAAAGTATTAAAAAAACCATTATTAAAGTCATTGGTTCATTAACCCCTGAGGACATTACATAGCTGATGGAGGAGTCTGTTAGGAAACCCAGAGGAAATAGGCGACTTCATCCAGGTCAACGGGATAGTCCGTGAGCAGCACTGGAGTCTTCTCAAACAACTCCCCCTTGTAGCTGCGCCCACCGCGGGGCGAGATCCACCAGATGGGGCGGATGATGGGGTCGCCCGTGTCAGTGACCTCCCCGGCCAGCTCCAGCAGCAGCGGGGCCACCAGCGACTCATGGAGCTCTGTGAACTTCTGTGCAATCTCCACCACCTCCTTGTCGTAGAGCCAGGGCGGGATGGAGAACTGCATGGAGGGCATGAAGGCCGACAGCTCCAGCCAACGCACGTACAGCTCCCGGTCGGGGATCTCCACTGCCCCATCTGTCTTGTTGGGGAGGAAGTTTCCTCCGATCATATCTGGCAGCACAAATGGGTACCCCAGCATGCTGATGGTGAGTACCGTGGGGATGAGGGACTTGAGGCCAAGCTCGTAGCCCCAGACGGAGTCGCGGTCAATGATGCGGAAGAAGCAGGAGATGTTCTGTGACTGGTAGCCCACCCGCACCTCGGCCAGCTCATAGAAGGGGATGGCCATCTCCGTGTAGCGCCGTGACCAGATGCTGGGGTCTGAGAGCGGGCGGAAGGTGCTGAACTGCTTGGGCAGGTAGCTGGTCTCACCTGCGTCGAACTTGAAGGATGAGATGCCGTATTTGTGGCGGAGCTGGCGCAGGTGGCTCTGGAACCAGTCCCGGGCCGCAGGGTTGGTGAAGTCCAGGATGGCCCCAATGCCATTCCACCACTCTACCATGGCCGGCAGCCGCCCAGACGGCTCCTTGATGAACAGCTGACGCTCAATTCCCACCCCAAAATTGGAGGAATCTCTGTGAATGAAAGGGTGAGTCCAGAGGGTGACCTTAAACCCATCTTCCCTCAGTTTTGCAAACATCTCTGTCACATTGGGGAACTTGACGGGGTCAAAGTCAAAGTCCCCATAGGCTTGCGTGTACATGTCGTCAATTTCAATGTGGCTGCAGTTAAAATGGTACTTCTTAATGCTTCTTGCAAAATGCAGAACTTTATCCTGGTCAATATCTTTTTTGTAGAGGGCCCAGGTGGACCAGATGGGGTATCGGAAGGCATTCTCGGCAGGGATCTTGGAGGGCTTGTTGAAGTACCTGCGCACCATGTACTTGTGGATGGAGGTGACGTCGGAGCCCACGCAGACCCGGTAGCTGAGCTCGGGGAAGGGCGGCTGCCCCGGTGGGGGCTTGTAGGGCGAGTCCTTGTAGCGGGCCTGGAAGAAGAGGGCACGCTCGGTGGCGTTGAAGCCCAGGTGGAAGGGCACCGAGTAGCCATCGCTCGTCACGTAGGGCACGGGCTCCTGGTAGCCAGCCAGACGGATGGGCCAGTGCTGGGTGCTCATCTCCGAGCCCCCGTACCAGTGGGCGTCCTCCCAGAACATGGTGTGCTCCACCGCCGGGCCGTCCGCCAGCTCCTCCCAGCGCACGCGGTAGCACATCACCGTGTCCTTGGGCTTCACCGTCTGGATGAAGAAGTTGAGCGGCCCCCCGCCCGACCGCGTGCAGCTCAAAATCTCGCCCTCCTTGGAGCACGACTCCAGGTCAAGGCTGCCCGAGCGGAAGGCCAGCCGGAAGACCACCTCCCCGTGCTGGTTCCTGATGACGAAGCCGTCTGCCCGCAGGTCCATCAGCTCCGTCTTGAGCCGCTCCGCCTTCCGCAGGGACACCGTGTAGTAGCACCAGGCCACCACCGCCGCAATGAACAGGATGAGGCCCAGCAAGATGGTCCACAGCCATCTGGAGGGCTTCTGCATCATGGGTGTGACATTTTGGGGCAAATCCATTTCTTTGGCATCACGCTTTTGTGCATTTCCATGTCTTCCCATGCGGCGAGTAATCAGACTGTCCATGACTCCTTGGTTAGAAACTTTGCTGCTGAATTTTCTTTCCAACCAATGGACGTGAAATCCAAGATGCGGCGCAAAGATGGTCCGAGTCTCCTTTCCAAAGCCTGTCTGCTTACACCTGCAGTGTTATTTCATGAAACAGAGGGTTATAAACACAGAAAAAAGCAATTAAATTTTGCTCACTGTCATAGCTCCTCTCCTCCTGTTTGCAGTCCGGCAGCCTCCCAGGCTCTGCAGCTCTGGCTTGTTCTTCTCTCTGCGGCGGCGGGCGGCGGTCCGGG
>NW_009267230.1:225567-233144 GCF_000687185.1 Egretta garzetta | reverse complement strand
ACTGGTCACAACTTCTCTGCATCCAATACAGATGGAGAAATGCTGCGCTGAAGCGTCCAGCCTCTGCCTGCCACTCCCCGCCACCCCCAGGGGATGCAGCTGGCAAGTGATGTTTTATCTCCCTGCACTTTGCTCCTTCCCTGAGCTGTACGTGGATGCGGGGATGCGGGGACACGCATGCTTTGCAGCCAGTGCTGCACTGCTCCGGGGTGTCTGGGCAGAGCCCCTCAGCTGCCTGCCCTGCTGCCTGTCCTGGAGACGTCACCCCACGACAGCCCCTCTTGCCTGGGCAGGGGAAAAATAGGATGTTCTGCATCTTCTTCATCATTTTTTTATCCTAATTTAGTTTCTATAACTCCCAGGCTTATGCCAGACAAGATGCTACAGCACAGGGGGGGTGGAAGGTATTTAGGCACAGAGTTTGTGGATGGGAGTGTTCAACTGAAGTTGTTGCAAGATCAGGACTACATTAAAACCTTGTTTTGCTGAGAAATGCACAAGAAGATGACACATGTCCCAGCTGCATCAAGTGTCACCAAGCCAGCCAGTGCAGTGCAGCTCCCAGCATCTGAAAGAGCATCCACTGCCAACAAAAACAACAGGCGGGGGAAACCGAGGCAGGTGGCTTGAGGCAACGCGCTCCATGCAACTGGGCTCCCAGCTTCCCTGGCCCCATCCTGGGGTCTGTGTGATCTGACAGGATGAAAATTTGCAGGAGCAGCCTGTATGGAGAGGAGGAAAAAGAGCCAGCTTGCTCATCTGAGCCATGATGAGCAATACACGCTGGATGTATTTACCCGCATCGCCATGACATCAATATCTAAGTATACAGAGAAGATAAGCTGCCCAGGGAGCCGTTAAAAATACCAGAGGTCACCACGTTTGAGATCGATCGCAGCAGCCTCCCAACCACCCGAGTGAACTGCTCGGTTAGTTTTTGTAATGTGGTCTCAGGGTGAGTGAGGCTTTGCTGCGAAAAAGAGCCAGAGTGGATAAAAGCCTTCCTGGGTGAGCCTTGCCTGGGGTAGGGGGTGAGAGAAGGAAGGTCACTGTTTCCCCAGAGAGATGATGATCTGGGGCAGGGTCAGTTTTGGGGAGCAGGTTGGGTTACACAGGCGCTCGGGGCACCCTGCCAGCCCCAGAGTGCTCAGACCTGGCAGCCTCCTCGGTGCTGGCCCAGCTCCTGACACGGCTTTGCAGCTCCAGCTCAGGTGGTTTCCAGCGAAACCCTGGTGTTTTTGCAAAACAACCTCTTTGCTTTGAAGATGTTTTTATGTGCTGGGTCAGTCCTTGGTTGCCACCCTTGGGGCTTCCCTCCTCTTCTTCCTTCCTCCTTTTGCCCTCCAAGACAGCCTGGAGACAGAACTCTCCTTTAAGATGAGCCCCGCTATTTTCCAGGGTGAAAAAACAAGAAAGGGAAAGGGAGAGGGAAACAAGTTTTTCAGAACTTCTGTTTTTTTATTGAAAAAAAAACAACCCACAGGGACATCAGGACTCCAAAATTCCTACAAGAATAAAGGATGTGTGGAAGGAAATTTCCCAATGTTCTATGCAGTGATTTCTCTCCCAGGCAATCACTTTAAATTCCCCAGGGGCAGAAGATCCGTGTCAGAAAGACAGTATACAAGGTAGTCAGGGCTCCTGGGCCAAGCTGTCCTGTCACCAGGGCTTTTTGGGTTTTCCTCCCTCCTATGACGTGGTGGGATGCTGTGCTGATACCCCAGGCCTGCCCCTCAGGGAGCAGAGGTACCACCTGGGAGATGTGGGTGGTCAGTGGAAAGAGCAGGCGCTGGCACATCTGGACACAGAGTAGGATGAAATTGGGATTCCTGGGATAGATCCCACCAGGGTAAGGGGGTCTTTGAAGCTGTAAACTCCTGTCCTTCAAGGCATATGTCATGTGGAAGCATTAAACATCCACAGGCCAAGCTGGCAGCCTGAGTGCTACCCGGCGGTGATGAGAAGGAGCCTTGCAAAGGGGTGCACATTGGTGATCCAGCCTTTTCCTTGCTCTGTCCATGGGGTTATGGCATCACAGAATCCCTGCTCCATGAATATTTAACCAGTCCTTGCAAAGCCGCTCTGCTCCAGTGAAAACTTAATTAACCCATGCAGAGCGCAACTGCCTCCAAGCAAGGATGGGTCCAAATGTTCCCAGAAGGCCCCAAAGGTCAGATGCCCCAGGGATGCAGGTGCAGCTGTATTTTATTTGGGCTGGCTTATCATATGCTGACCTGGCCCCATCAGTCCCCCAGACCTTCCTCCAAAAAGAGCGGGGATTCCTCACCCCAAGGATCTAAGAAACCCTTAGTATGCACAGATTAAACATTGACATACCCAGCACCATGGCATGCAGAAAATGAGCTGGGACTTTAGACCTTCTTAAATGGGAGCTAAGCAAGGGTTTCAAGTAATGAAATGCATGTCAGCCAGCTCAAAGGGCAGCTACGCGCCTAAAGGCCATTGTACACCTACCCTCAGAGCCTCCTCCAGGCCAAATCTAACCCCAGAAACCCCCCTGATCTCTTGGCACATGTGACACAAGTTTGTCAGGCCTCAGTCCAAGTCCCAGCTATGAGAGACCTGAATCCTCAGACTTTTGCCTTTCCAATGTGTTTACCTGCAGAGCATCACTCATCAAACAACCCACAGGAAACAATTCTGTCTTTAAATAAAGGGATAGTTTTAATAAAGTTTAAATAAAGGGATAATTTTCTATATTAGGATTCCTTTTGTAACAGGTTAGCAAACACTGAGGAGTCGCTGTCAGGTGCTTGTAGGGAGAGTATATGTCATGTTCTAACAGAAAGCGCCATAGGTAGCTATAAGTCATGGTCATAAACAAACTATTGCCCTGTCAAACTCTGCAAGAACTGATTAATCATTTACTGAGCACTTTTAAACCGTTTCAAATGGGACCTTTTTAACAGAAAATACACCCAAAGAAGAAAGCAGTTCCCGTCAGCTTGCATTTCCCAGAGCAGCCTGGCACATGTAGGCATCATATGGGGGTTTTACTGCTAAAAGGGGCCCAGGGGACGTTCGCTCACCATTTTTGCTGTGTGCATAGATGACGTGAGAAAAGAGGTATCTGCTATCGCTTGCAGCCAAGGAGGGGGAGCAAGGGAGAGCCAAGGTTATCATATGAGCTGCCACAGATTAGCTACAAAGACAACAAGGCTTAATGCAAGGGGGAGTGGCTGGGAGATGGATGCAGAGGGTGAGGTGACATTGCTAAAGACGATCTGCAGTCCCTGTGGTGCAGGTAAGGGCACCAATGTCCCTGGACGTGGCCGGAGTCCCTCCCATGGAGCAGGGCACGATCCTGCTCCTCCTGAGAGCTGGAAAAAACTCAAAAGCTCACTTGTGATTTGAAGCAGGGAGGATATTAGCCACAGCCCTGTGTACACCCCCTCACCCCGGCTCTGGGCTTTGAGCAATTCCTAATTGCTCCAGCAAGAGCAACAGCAATGGCTGGCCTCACCACCTCGACCCTTGGCCCATGGGGATCTCGCCCAGATCCTTGGGCTGAAACAGCAGTTTAGTTCATATTAACCCCGTATCAGCAGCAGACTCCAACCTGCTGGGAGGCTTGTGGCTGTATCCTGCAGGGATGCAACAGCAACATGGAGAGACCTGCATGGGCTCACACTCACCAGACTGCTCTGAGCAGGCTAATTTTTGCAGCCATGCTGATTTGGGGGTCTCTGCACCACTCTCCATAGCTCCTGATGCCTGCAGGGGTTTTAGCTCACCTCAAACATGACATGGCTGCACAGACTCTGCTGGCTCGTGCCTGTACAAAGTGCTGTAAAGCTGGTAACCCCGTGCAAGCCTGTCAGTGCTATAAGCCCGCTGGAGCCCAGCAAATCCAGATCCAGACCAGCAATATTACCTGGGGGCTTTCCTTATCCAGAAGATACCAGTCCCTCACTACTGAAAATAAAGTGGAGTTTACTGCACAGGTCTTTCAGGCCTAATTGCTGCAGCAGCAAGCAGAGGAAAGTTCTGCTCCTGTCCTCTTACAGGAACAAACTCCTCCTTCAAGCTGGGAGAAAAAACCCCTGCAAAATCAACTTTTTCCCCATTTCAGGGTTCACTCTGTCTCCTGAGCCTGCACACAGTAACCCTGTGCTGCTCCAAGCTGCAAGTAGTGGCCACAGCATCCCGCTGCATGCTGAGCCGCTCTGCCCGCATCCTTGGGAAGGAGCTCCATCTGCTGAGCCAGCGGCCCAGGCTGAAGCCCTGGGAGAGCTTCCAGACTTGTCCCAGGGCTGTGGTTTCATCAAGCATCCCCTGGGCAGCACCAAGCCTGCCAGACCCTGTTGCATCAGGGTCAGTGCTTGTGAGGAGCTCCAGGGAGTTTTTGAGGTGCCTTCCCCTGAGGAAGAAGCAAACTGAGCAGAGAGCAGTAAGCAAAGTGCAGACAAGGAGAAAAAGGTCGTCATGTGCCACAGCTCCAATCATGTGAGCAGGCTGGGGGACAGTGGAAAAATAGGAAAAGAGGGTGAAGAAAGCGTGCCCTCATCTCAGGCTGCCCTGAATGAAGTCAGTGAGCTGGGCTCATGTCAGTGAAGGAGTAAGACAGGAAAGGACCTGGGTTTGAGATGGGCTTTCTCCCACTTAGACCCAGGCTCAGTTGGAGTCTCTGCTTGGAGAGTGAGCCCTTGGGGGCTGCCTGCAACAACAGGGAGATAAAGAAGCTCAATAGCTTGAAGGCTTTCACCTCGGAGGGGAACCACTCTCAGCTGCTATTTTCTTGTGAGACCTGCGATGAGATCCAGGTAGGTCCTTGAGGGGTGCTTCAAGCTCTGCATGGTTAAGCCAACTGCCTGCCAGGGTTAGGGGTCCTGGCCAATTTATGTCATACCTGCCCCTGTGGGGCTTCTTGCACCACTGATGCACCCACAGTGGGAGATGAGGCTCTTGGGCAGGCTGAGGGCATCTGCTCTGGGCTCCCCACAGTCTCAGCCTACTGTTCACATGGGAGCAGGGCTGCAAGGACCACACCTAACCCAGACACCTCTGGAGATGCTGCTTTATCCCAAACCAGCTCCAATTCCCAGACATGGGAGATTTTTGATATGTAAATATCTGTTTTCTTTCTGCACCCTTTCTTGGAGATACAGGATCTTTAGTGTGGCTTTTTTCCCATACATGTGATGCCAAATGCTTCTCTGTGATCAAAGGTTTCACTGCAGAGACAGCTCCACGATGGCCAGACCCTTTGGCTTGCTTCGGCACTTTGACCAGGGCAATGAAAGCCTGTCTTCAAAGTGGATGTGAATGGAGGAATGAATCCTGATTAGTGCCAGCCAGTATCTAGAGGGATGTGATAGGGGTCTTACCACTGAAACTCAGCCTGGTCATAAGCAAGAGACACTTCAGAAATTACTCAGCATGGCTGAAGCTGATCCTTTCACAAGCACCCAGGCAGAAAAACCTGAAAAAGGCCAGACAGCTGAAAAGAAAGCTAACGAGCTTTTGCACCTCTGCTTGAAGGAGGCTGCCCAGTGAGAGAGGAAGATTTCATCCCTAAAATGCTGAACAACTAGAGACCCCTTGTCCTCACACTGGGGACCCAGTACAAGTTTTGCCATCCCTGTCCTGGGATGACACTTGAGGTTACAGGATTGAGCTCAGATTTTAAGCCACTTGCTGGTGTCCCCAGTGTCATATGGAGTCTGGCTGGCTCCAAGGCTGGGGTGAACGCCTAACGGATGGCTGTGCTGTTCCTGAGCATGCCACAGATTTTAGGCTAGCAAAATATTTGTCTCCACTCACTCTCCCAGCTGCTGTGTGATGGAAAGCAGCACCAGTCCCACACCAGACAGGGCTGCATTTGGGTGTCTGGTGAGTGATCCCTGTGTTTGAAGATGTGGTGGGTAATTCCACATCCCCATAAGGAGATGAAGTTTAGCTTGACCATGAGCTGCAAAATGATGAGAGAAAGCAATGCACTCATCAAACTGATGATGGAACCAAGAACAAGGCTGCTCAATGGGACTCAGGTTGTCAAGGACTAACCAATGTGGAAATTATGTGACTGAGAGCCCGCAATTACAGGATTATCCTGCTCCAAGTGGGAGAGACCACAGCTGGAAAGTAGCTTGCTCTCTCCTAGAGGCAGCCCAGGAAAAGCTGTGGAAAGAATTTTGAGAAATCACCCCTGCACATGAGGCTATGCCATGCCATAAGCAAGCCAATGCGCCATGGAAGCAGGGGCTCTAAGGCTACAGGGCAATTTTATATCCAAATACTTTCTTGCATGTATAAGAAATAAGGCCAAAGTGCTGTCCTGAAGCCCTAAAAAATCTCAGTGGCTGATGTTCAACTGATTCACTTTGGTCTGTGCTGACATGTCAGTTTTAGACTGACCACTTTTCCCCAGGGCAAAAATATGGCATTGGTTTCTGCGTTAGGCTCTCCTCAATCTAGTGCTGGTGGGGGTTCAGTGACAGCCTGAACATCCTGTATCTCATTAAGGGATTGCTGAACCCAGGAAAAAATAAAAAGGATTTGCCTTTGGATTTGTTGTTAGATTGCCTCTCTGGATGGAGCAGATCTTCAGACAGAGCAGACCCCTGCTCTGGTGCCCCAGGGCAGGGTGGTGGGCAACAAGGAGAGCAGCTGGGTCCTGTTCTGTGGCATCCCTCATCACCCGCAATGCCAGCCACAAGTCACCAGACTCAGGGGACAGCTCAGCAAGATTCTTCAAGACATTGCATTGGAAGAGAAGCACCAGCACATGCCCTCTAGAAGAAAAGTTGGAGACTTTTCCTTCCTTTCTTTAGGGCAAGGAAGTTAATGTGGCTGAGCAGCAGATGGGAGAGGTTATTTGAAGCAAGAAGATACCTTTCAAAAAAGCTGGAATCACACTCTGGAGAAGAAAACACCTGTATTTCCTAAAGGCTCTGCACAGAGTTTAAAAGGCCCCAGCAGGAACAGAGGAGACACAGAATAAGAGGGAAGGTCCTGGCAAGGTTAAATATCTGCAGAAAGAAGGGAAGTGATAGGAATGAGAACATGATTATTCTCCCCATGGAGGTGACAGGGGCTCGCCCAGGGCAAAATCTGAGCTACCCATCATGCAGAGGCAGGAGATCTGCCAAATATACTGGTACTGGGAAATCCTGAGCTGAAAATGGCAGGAAAAGAGAAGGGCACATGCTTACTATTTCCTTAGTTTTCCCTTGGCATCCTCCGTGGGTCCCTGCTGGATTCAGACATGGGGGTAGACTTGTAGCCTGACCCTGCACGATCCTTCCCATACTAAAACTGCAGCAAAGAGCCTTGACAGCCCCCTGCCTGGCAGGGAGAGGACACCTTCCTGGCACATACAGGGAAAGGCTTTCCGGGTGTTAAAAAGAAACTGCGATCCAGTGGATTGGGAGAAATCTGGGATTCAGGAGCTTAGAGGCAGCCTTCATGGTTTAGGGCAGATCACAGCCTCTCTGTGCCTCAGTTTCCATTGTGTGAAATGGATGGAAGGGCCATGAGGAGAAACACAGAAGAGGTTCCAGCTCCCAGTGTCAGAGCAATACCAACCCGTGGCAGAAAAGGACAGGGACCTTTTC
>NW_009267230.1:200989-225544 GCF_000687185.1 Egretta garzetta | reverse complement strand
TGTGTCCCTCTCCATTCGATGGGGAGCCACCTCCACCCCGAGCTCCTCCCTCTCCTCCTCCTCCCGTGGAACAGACATGCATGCTCAGCGAACGTGGTGAAGAGTGTTTGCATTTTCAGGCCCCGTCTTCTGGAGGAGAGTTTAACATCTGTGCTTTTTTAAATTAAAAATTTAGTGCAACTTGACACATTCCCATGGGGAAAAGAAACCAGTAATCCCAAAGAAACACCTTCTGTGGTATTTTTCCTGAGTGCAGTGCTATTGTCAGGCAGGAGCAACCTTGCCACAGCAAGAACTCACCCCAACCTTCCCTTTGGCTGTAGGATATCCCTCGCCACATCTGCATCCACCTGGGAAGAAGCTGACCTGGTTTGAAGCCAAATCTCCCCTCTGAGAGGGGGAAAGCTGGGAGCCATCAGCACTGGGCTCGTCACAGAGGGAACTGCACCTTCGTAAGGCTCTGACCCGAGCCTGTGCACTTGCACGGATGCTGACACCTTGCTGTTTTAATTTGACAGTTTGGCCACTAAACGAAGCATCTCCCAGCTCTTAAAGTGACCTCTGGTCTCATGGGCAGAGCTGGGAGGTGTGACATTGGTGCCATCCAGGACGCGACCCCAAAAGCAAATGTGAAGCCAACATTTTTATGTGTTTTTATGCAAAAGGGCTAATGATAAATCCAGGTGAGAACAACCCCAGCAAGCAGGTGGGACAGACAAGTGCAGAGAGGATGTGGCTGAATGGGAGCATCTCACTAGCAAGATGCTTCCCCTGCTGCTGTTTCGCCTGACAGCCTTTGCTGCTGCTGTCCCTCAGGGAGGTATGTGTGGTTTTCCCGCTCTGCAGAGCCCAAAGTGATGCATGAAAAGCCAAACTCAACCCAGATGACCCTCAGGGTGAGCATCAGGGCATTAGGGCAGACCCACAGCAGGACCCTGCTCCCTGGCCAGGAGCTCAGCTCCACCCCACATCACCTTCTGGCTCCGGGACCCCCGCAGCTGGTTTGTGAGGTTTTGTCTCCGCTGTGACCTATAATGGTGCTTAAACTCATCTTGGCAGGGATATTTCTCCCAAAAGAGAAAATGACCCCATGACGGAACAGCTGAGCGCAGGGTTTCAGCAGATGCATCCCACGCCCCTCTGGGCACTCTTGCCAAACTTTTCCTTTTCTTGCCAGGCCAGCCCTGCATCATCCTCCACTCCCAGCCCTGGCAAAGGCAGTCCACCAGCCTGCTTAACATTCACCTCTCATTGCTGGGAGCAACCGTGGCTGCTAAGGAGCTGAGCTCAGTGGCTGCGAGCGTCTCAGTCCAGTGTCCCACCCCCATCCTGGATCGTCATCTGGTTCCTCCTAAGGGATAACTGCTGAGCAGGACCACGTCTCCAAGCTGATCCTATGCTGATAAGCTGGCTGCCAAGTCTCCTACGCTAAGACAAAAGAGTTTTTCTCTTCCCAGCAGGTTTTTCTGCTGTGAATGACAGAGGAAGGAGGAAAAGCGAGCTGCCAGGCACTCCTCGTAGGCAAGAAGCTTCGGGGGCTCCTTTCCCCCAGCTGTGCTGGCAGACCATGGAGCTTTTCAGACTGAGCCTGGGCTGTATTTGCCTCCTTCCTTGGCTTGAGGGTAAGTTTCTCATGCTTTGGGGTAGCTGGAAAGTGAGAAGCGAACAGCCTCCTGGGTTTTAACTCTCTTAACTGCTGAAGTGTTGCTTGGGCTGCAAAGCTCTGAACCCCCCAGCTGTAAAACAAGTGCCTACAGGCACATTTCGAGGCAGCATTTAAAATGGGATTAAACACGGGGAGAGTGAGGGACAGGCAGGCAAGGTGCTGGGATGTCTTGGCCAGTGACACCATGACATCATGCCAGCTGCTTTTGTAAAGTGCTTTTAGGCTGCTAAGAGGAGCACATGAATAAACCCACTCTGGGGGTGAGGCAGGCACCTGTGAAGTGACCTGCGGAGCATGGTGTTTGCTCCCTGCCCCAGCTGCTCCTTCCCAGCAGAGGTGAGTGGGCTCAGAGCATGCTGGCAGCATGGGAAAGGGTGGTGGGAAGGGGAGCAGGACCTCCTTGCATTAGTCCTGCTCCCATGGAGGTCAGCAGGGAGCGAGATGTGCTGGGGAGCTGCAGAGTCTGCACCACTTGTCTCCACAAACTTGGTAGTGGCTCGTGTTAACATTGAACTGCTTGCTGAGGTCGCTGAAATCCTGTATCCTGCCTGTACACAGGAGGATTTTGAATCCAAGCGCCTTCTTTTTGACACGAATGGGCAGATGAGGAAAACAGAAGTCCTGCTGAGCCCCATCCTGCAGAGCCGAAGCAGCGTTACCCAGGAACAGCTACCTGGGAGCGGTGTGACCTGTGGTCTCACCCATCCCATCACAGGCAGTGGGCAGCATCTCTTTTCTTTAAAAAAGGGTGAAGCCCCTGAGCTAATAAGTAATTCACTTTTTATTATGCCTGAGATGCCAGGTTGAAAGGGACGCATTGAAATAAATCCCTGAAGTGCTTCAAGGCTCACTCAGTCCCTGAAGATGCAAGGACAGCCCTGAAGTTTTGCAGTTTATCTGCTCAGAGCTTTTCAAGCTCCCTGGAGCAGAGGGCTACAACTATTTGGGCAGCACAGCTGTTACGTTTATTCCTTAAAGACAAGCCTCAGACTGGCAGCTCTGACCATACGCCTTTTATTTTCCATTCCCTGCTCCACAACCTCTAAGCATGTGTTCCTTGGGCTGCTTTGAGCAGCTAGCCCTCAGCTTGCTCTGCAGCCAGGTCAAAGGAGAGGCTTGTGCTCCTACAGATTTGACTTTTGCTCCATCTACTGCTGGTTTTTTGCACCCCAAATCTTGCCAATTAAAGTAAATCCAGTGAATTGAATGTCTTTTTGTTTTTTTAAGCCCCAGGCTGAGGGTATATCACTGTGCTAGTGAGGGGTGAGGATACATGTGCATCTTGTAAAAGTTACAGGAGATGGGGTTAGGACCTGGAGGTGAGACCATGGTGGGATGCCAGGAGAGCAGAACAGTCTTCAGGGTCTTGCTCCTTCTCTTGCTCTAATACAGATCTTGTCTGGTGTTAGAAGAAAGCAGTTCTTCATTGCTGCCACATGACAGGAGCCCCATGGCTGTTTTACTAGTAAATTAAGGAGTATCATGGGACATTTCCACAGGACATTTCTTTTCCTTTCCATTGAAATGCTTTTGGTGCAATCGCACGATCAGCCACTGCATTTCAGCCAGACCACTAATAAAACCGCAACTGTTTTGCAAGAAAGGAATCTACATTCCCAATACCTGGCAATGCCCAAAGCAAGCTCAAAGAGCAGAGAGCGAACATGTTCTTGCTTGAGGCTGATCTCTCCCCACAGTATCCTCTGCCCATCCCACCCTGCCTGGGGCTGCTGAGTTTTAAGGCTGCGAGCAGGACAGAGGTGCTTGCTCTTAACAGATCTTGGAGGGTTCTGTTTCCTTCTGGAAACTGGAAATCCTGGAATTGCCTAAATGGTTTCGACAGTGATTTCTTTGGAAAGCCCCTGCAAGCAGGGAAGCATTTTCTCGAAAATCAAGCCTAACAGTAAAGAAAACTGCTGTAGTAATACTGTATTTAACACTAACTCTTGATTCTCATGCACTGAGCATGAGTCTGGCAGTGCCTCTGCTGGGCAGCCTGGCCTGATCCCATATTCCAGGGGGACCACTTTCCTACTTCCCAAACCCATGTATAGTGCTGGCTGCTCTCTGACCCCTAGCACCCCACTCACCTAAGGCAGCCCTAAGAATCTTGAGGCAGAAAGACCAAGTTTATCTGATAATTCTCCTCCCCCATATACTTTTCCAGCCTCCAACTATTTTCTGCTCAGGGGATTTCCTGGCCCTGGTGTGTTTAACTCTTCAGTGGCTATGAGATCTGCTCCCTCGACTTGCGCAGTCTCTCCCTGGCAGAAAGGCTGCACGGCTGCTGGGTGCAGAGCCACCTCCTGCACGCTGTGAGCCTTCTCTTGGCACCCCTTGTCCCATCTGGGATCAGTCCTTGACCAGTCAGCCCATGCCCGTCCTCTCCAGACCTCTCTGGATTTTATACACCTCCATCGTATCCCCCCAGGGACTGGTTTTCCTCACATGCATCAGTTTTGTGTTGACTTCACCAACCTCCCCTGCTTCCCATCATTTATCCATGTATTTTTCCATGCCAAAACTTTTCTTCATTTCCTGTGGTTGCTTGGGTCCCTTGGAAGCCTTTGGTGAGGCTTGGTGAAAAGTGGACCTTGCAGTAATGTGGAAAGCTATGAAGCCTTGTTGGTGAACTAAAAGCAGGATATTCTGAAGAAAGCAGCAATGGTTGGGAAAAAACACAGCCCAATGTGGTTGCAAGAGGCAACAGCTGGGAACTACCCTTGGAGAGACACATTACTGGAAAATAATCTGAGTGCAGACCAAGAAGTATTTGCAATCAGTTACTTGCACTGACAAGCTGTTTGCCAGCTAATTACTGGCAGTTATCAGTAGGCTTTGTTGACTTCCCTGTAAAAGTGACACAGCTTGAGAAGAGCTGATCTGCTGCCTGAAGTGATAGAAATTGTGCTCCCATAAACCCCGCGCTCCCAGCTGCCAGGTAGCTGCTCACCCAGCTCCGGGCAGACGCCTGTTTGCTCACCAGCAGGGACTCACCAGGCTCCATCTGTCATCATCCTCTTCATAGGTAGATTGGCCTCATCCACTGACCTGTCATGGACATTTGTGTCTCTAAACTTCACATCCAAGTGAGCACAGTTGTAGACTGAGGGAGGACCGGGGCAACATAAAGCTCATGTTGGTCAACAGCCTGTTTTGCAAAAAAATACCTAATCTCACCTCTGCCAGTGCTGGTCTTGAGCATGAAATCAGGCAAAACAGACAACTGAGTGCCAATCTCACCGCTTCCCTGTGCACACCTGGATTTCCTGTCTTTGACCAAACACATATGGGTCACCACGCCCCTCTTATGACAGCAAGTGCCTTCCAGCTGTTTTTACTTTCTTCATCCCATGTCCCCGGGCTGGTCTCCTGCACGGGCATCAGAGAGGGGTTTGCTCGCTTGGACAGAGGGTGATCTTTTCATGAGAAGGAATTACTGCTGGGCTGCACTCAGGTCTGCTCCTGCTTACTTGTTCAAGGCCTTGTTTGTCCATACATGACAGCATCTAAAGCTGCTTGCTTCAGTTAGTTTCAATGTAATGTTCCTACAAGTGACCTTACATGGGCCATGTTTTGCACTGAGCTCCATCCACACCGGGAACCCTCCTGCCTTAACTGGGAGTTTCCCTCTTTGCTACTGCATCTTCTCATTTCCGTCTGGTCCTGACCCTCTGCAGGAGGGAGAAACAGCCTGCTGGGCCCAGGGCAGCTCAGAAACAACTTCCCCTCCTGTCCAGAAGAGACATCTGGCTGAGTTTTCGCCAATGGTGAAAATTCAGGCCATTGCAGCAAATTGTTCCCGCCACTATGGCTAGTCACATGAAAGTCCCTTCTGCCTTCACTCAACATCTTTCTAGACTGCCTGGTGTTGTAGATGTGCTGCAAAAGCCCCGCTCTACATTTAGTCCTGAATTTGAATCTGCGTGGACCTCTCTAGTGCTGTGCTCATTTTTTGTGGAAGCAGCAGGGACAGCTTGGAGACATTTCTCCAAGCCACTGTTGCCACAGCCTGGGTGACTTGGGATGACCCACTATCATATGGTGGTACCCAAGAAGAGCCACGTTTGGGAGATCTCCTGGGCTGTGGGATGTCCCCACAAAGCAGTCCCTGTGAGATGTGCCGTGGCTGCTTGCAGATGGATGTGTGCCTTCAAGGACAGGTAGAGGCAGGATCAAGCCATCACAGGCAGTGCTTAGAAACTGCAGAAACTTTCCCAGCCAGACTGGGGTTACTGATAACCAAGGCTTTCTTGGTGGCATTACCTTAATTAGGAAAGTTGCATTGGTTTTGCTCCTAATCCTACAAGGAACAGCAGGTCCCAAGGGTGGCCATGCTGCAGAGAAGGAGGGGGCTATATTTGCTTGGTTTTCTTTCTTGTAACCAGACAGAGTGGCAGTATCATAGCACAAACAAGCTGGCATCAAATGCCTTTACTGGAAATTGTTTGTTTTGTTCCTAAAAATATGAAGAGGCCAAAATGTTCAAGCATGAGCAGCTCAAAGCAGGCAACTACTCAGGCTCTGTGGATAAGGCTGGCATTTTCCAGAGACGCTGAGTCCCATCCCCAGGGAGTACATTGGATGCTCTGCTTGCTCCAGGTTAACATTCCCAAAATGTTAGGGCTGATGGCCTTATTTGCAGGGCTGCTGGATCAGTGGGACTTGGCAATACCAGGAAAAAACAGTTATTTTGCCTCCTGAGTAAGGATTGTCAGTGCCTGATGTATAATTCAAAGTAAATACACTCCAGCTTTATTTGTGGGTCTACCCCTTATGACTGTGTGGGGCATGCACAATGATTGCTGCCAGTTACCTGTATCCAATTGTAAGTTCCTCACTCAGATAGCAACGTCTCAACCTCAGGAAAGCAGTAATGTACGACAGACACAGGCTCACATCTTGGCTACCAAGGATCATGCAAAACACCACAAGGGAAATCCTGCTGTTGAAAGCAGCAGAGAGCTCAACATTGCTGTCGGTAGGGAAGGCGCTTGGACCACAGTTCAGAGGAGAAGGGTTTTGGCCCCAGCTTTGCTGCCACCCTCCCATCTAATATTGAACCGAGCAAAGTGTAGCTAGACCTCTGTTCCCAAGCTGTAAATTGGTGGTTTTACTTTTGGACCTGAGGTATGGTGTGAAGATAAAAATCTATTAATAACTTGGTGTCATATGCTACTGAGGAGCTACACAAATCTCAAAGGAAAGCACTTCAGTTGCAGGGCTGAGGTTCCTCAGCTCACATGTATTCCCGTGGCAGGCGAGCTGCCCTGGACCTTCACTGGGGTGAGTCCCTGAAAACTGAGACCTGCAAAAAACCAAGAAAACTGGTAGAAAGGGGCAGCTCGAAAGCACAAAATGTTGGTAGATAATATGGGGGCACACAATGCTTGCTGCTAACATGCAGGTAACATGGCAATTCTTTAGAGGGGACTGTATACCACCAGGAACTGTACACAGAGAACAAAAGACAAATCTGCTGGCTGAGTTAAATGGCAATGCCCTTCAGAACTTTTAAAAAAATGAAACTTTCAAATGGACAGTCATTGCTGAGCAAGGAAAAGAAAAACCACAGAGATCCCGGTATGTTTAATAACAACACCCATCACAAAACGGAAGATAAAAAAGTTTAGAGGAGCAACCTAGAGAGAGCATAAAAAACTACTAATAGAATTTTTCAAAAGTATCTGAAGTAGGAACTCAGTGGGGGTAAGGAGGCCAGCAACTAACCGATGTAGATGTAAGAAGGACAACCAAGGCAGGGCAGGGTGGAAAGGCTGAATGGATTATTGGTGCTGGTGTTCACTTCAGACAGGGTCAGGGAGGTCCTCGCATGGCAGCCACTCTCTGCAGGCTGAAGAGTGTTATCAAAACAAACTTGTCAACAGAGGAAGTTTTAGGGGAAAAAAAAAAAAAAAGATAAATAATCTGTGGCAAATGACCAGCCCAGATGGTGTTCATACTGAGTTACAGGAAAGTAAAGATGACATTTTTTTAAACTTCTAAGGAGTATGTAAACTATTATCTAAAGCAGCCTCAGCACCAAAGCACTGCGTTATGGCAATTATGTCCCTCTTCAGAGGGGTCCTTGCACAGCCTAGGGAAACACAGCTCACCCAGTTTGATTACGGCATCAGGCAAGTCAATAGAAACAAAGAACAGAATTTGCAGACACACAGGTAAATATGAAAAAATCCAATACAGCTTTTGTAGTGGGAATGCCTGACATCTGTGGTGGCATCAATGAGCGCATAAATGTGGTGAGCTGATCTAGACCTCATGCTTGCATTTTGGTAAGATTCTTCCACCAAGGCCATTAAGAAACTTGGATCTTATGGGGCAAGAGAGATATTTCACCCACAGGCCAGAACAAAGAGGTGGGATGAGTTGACAGTGAGCACAGCAAAGTTAAGGTATCAGCAGGTCCTGACATACATCAGTGCTATCTGACACAGTGATCTTGGGAAAAGGGGTGAATAATGAAGTAATAAAGTTTGCTGATGGCACAAAACTATGCAGAATAATCAAAACTGAAGCTGACTGTGCAGAGCTGCAGAAGGAGCCCATGATATGACTGAGCAAGAAAATGGTTTTTGAACTTCAGAGTTGACAAATACAATGTAGTATACATGGGGGAAAGAAAAACATTTTAACCATAAACACCCAGCAGTACTCTCTGAACTGGCTGATACATTTTAGGAAGGAGGCAGTGGCATCCTTGCTGTCTTGAGTGAGCTCTTTACTTGTCTGATTCTCACCCTCTTCCCCTATTAGCAAATGCTAATGCCCAGTGCTGGAGATGGGATACTGGGCTCAGCACATATTCTATCTGACCCAGCACAGTTTTTATGTTCCCCTATTACGTTTTTGTGTGGCTCTCAGATCATTACTTCAGAAATGGGTTTCTGCCAGTTAAGATGAAGCAAAGAGGTGAGAATTCCAGATTCTAGGTCCTAGAAAAAAACTTGGGGATGGGGATTGTATTCATCCCTTTGGATTTTCTAGAGATTACAGGAGATTATTTGTGAGACATTTCTCCTGCCTTTGGAAGCTGCCAGCATCTCAAGCCCAAAGTGCATTAAACATCTTCCCTCCATAAGGGGTAAAGGGGACAGGACTCATGACCTGTCCACAGATCCCCCAGAAATTTAAGTTCCATTTAGGCAGATGGGCTTGGCAGGAATTGCCTGGATTGGTGGCTATCACAGGTTCACGAAACTCAATATCCCAGCACGGACACATCCACCCTCATCTCAGAGCTGGTGCAGGAGTCATACCGTGGTTTCTGGCTGCATGTCCCTGCACATTCAGGCTGAACAGAAAGCCTGGAGCTGCTTCCAATTTAACAACCCCCCAGGCACAATTAATCTAGCAGGTCCCTAGAATTTCCTGAAAGAAAGCATGAGAGCTCCTTTAAGTTATTGTTCATGCCCTTGGTATTGTATACTGGCTTATGTTTACACTGTCATTAGTTTTTTCAGGTACTGAGCCAAATACTTGCTGCCAAGGAAAAGCATTGTCCTTTGCTTTGGGAGGGACAACTGTATAAATAGTTGTTTAGATAAGTATCACGGTTCTTGTCTAACATCACTTTTCAGTCTGCTTTTGCTCTTTATGCTCGATGCTATATGCTGATGGGGCTTTTATAACTCTGACTCCTGGGGAAAAGAGGAAAAAAAAGTCACTGCAAAAACTGGGAATTACCACGTTAATTGTAATTAAAATCAAAAGATTTCTCAGAATGTGCAGGAACTTGAAACTGTTATTTCTATCCCTCTGTCTTATGTATAAAATACACAGCAGAAGCTACACCCATGGCTGTGACAGATGGTTTAGCATTTAACATTTTGCTCAGGATATTCACAGGCCACACCTGATGATTTTGTACTGAGAATGGGGGCGATTGTCCAGCTGACAGGATGATAGCCATCCCAACTTATCAGAGATGTTGGGGCCTGTTGCTATTGAAAGCAACAAGCAATTACAGAAATTGCTTCAAATTGTGTGTCCCTTGTGGGAGGGGCTGTAACATCTCTCTTTTACAAAGGGATCCTTAAAAATGGTACCATAATGCCTGGGGAGTGCAGACCAATGTCAGCTGTGCTAAATCCAAGTTTATTTAAATACATACGTGAGCTGTGTCAGCCAAGTACTTCCAGACTTCTGATGGGGTATAGTTTTATTCCAGCAGTGCTGTAATATCACCAGAAGACACTTAATGGAAACAGTAGCCCAAGGTGGCCTAACTGGCCCCAGATGAATAGCATCTGGGGAATGCAGGGGTTTCAATTGCTTTTTTTCATACAAAAGATTTGATCCACATAAGAGCAAAAAAATCCAAACCCATACAATTACTGTAGAGGGAGGGAAGGATGGGTACCTATTTACAGCTATAGCCAGTTGAAATATTGAATAAAATATATATATAGGCAGATATTTCATAACACTACAACTTTTCAAAGATGGTGAGTTTTTCCCCCATTAGTTACGTGGGTTACTTATGTCATTGTTATTTCTCCCCAGTATTGCTCCTGGGTATTTGCACAGCCCATATTTTAAAGAAATGTCATTCTGGGGAATTGGGAAGCTGGGGGAACTGTTTATCTAGGCATGCTCAACCCAGAAAGGACTGGTGGGTTATGTCTCCCCTTCCCCAGGGCGTTTACAATGTCTGGTGCTCAGAGGATGCTTTGCCTCAGACCTGCACCATACTAAAGTGTGCTCTGATTGTACCACAGTAGCAGAGGGACAAGGCTTCCTCATAAGGAACAGCCGGCTGGAAAAGTGCATTCGCGTCTCCCACCATGAGACCAACGGCATCAGCCTGACTGACTGCAAGGTGCACTCCCAGCACCAGCAGTGGAGCTGGGACCCTGCCACCAGCACCATCATCAGCCTTCAAACAAAGCAGTGCTTGTCAGCCCACAAGACACGGGAGTATGCCCTGGTCAAGATGGACCCCTGCGGGGACTGGGAACGCCAAGCGTGGTCCTGCAGCAAGAAGGGACACTTGACTCTGCAGAGCTTGGGCTTCTACCTCAGCACCAAGGAAGGAGGCCACAAGGTCTTTGTCTCAAGGGAGAAGGACAAATTCAGCAGGTGGAAGACTTTAGCGGATGAAACCATCTGTGCTGCTTCCCGGACAGCAGCTCCGAGGCCCAGCAAACCAACACAACAAGCTCGGGTGTGGAGCTATGAAAGTAAGATGAGGTAGATTTAGCGTCAGATAACATCTAACCTTAGGTGTCATCCAAGCCACCTAACACCAGGCTTGCATCCATCATTCTAATCCTGGTCACTTTGGCCCCATCTGGAGAGATACCAAATGGCTCCAAGTCAGCCCAACTGCTTGGTACCACCAGTTTCCAGTAGTTGTTGTTCAGTGTTTTCCAGAAAGCATGTAACACCTTACAGGATCAGGTCTCTAAACCACAGATGCGTTTCTAATGACAGGCAGAAGTCAAGTATTTTGGAAAGTACATCTGAACAGTGCCCAAAGCTGAGAATAGTTGGAATTGCTTGAACCTCCCAAGTCCAAAACAACTAAGGAACTCTCATAAGGTCAGGCGCTTAAGACTTTGAAGGGGCTTTTGGTACTTTGCACCTTGGGATGTCATTTTTGGTAACAAGAAAACTGAAGGCAGCTGAAAACCTCTTTTAAACTTGTATGAGTTATTGAGAAGCAGTTATATTTGAAATGAGAAATTGTTGCTTCAAAGCAACACGTCACAGTTATCTCCTGCCAGACCGCAACAGTGCACTTATTACTAATGAAACCACGGTTCTAACCTTCATCCCATGCTCTCATCATCCTCAAAAGTGAATCTTGCTCCTGGAGGTGCCTGATGTAACCATAAACAGATTAGTGAACACAGTAAGTAGTGGGAGGTAGTTAAAGTGCTGCCCTCCCTTTGCATTAAGAAAACCTAGAACATGACATCAAAAATTATTTAAAAATCAGGTTTATATTATCAATTTCATGGCCTTGGCCCATGCTCAAAAGAAGCTAATCTCTGCCTTTATGAGTGTTCACTATCCTCTGCTTAGTGTGGACACAAAGAGGGTGTTGGACCCCAGGCTAACAGACATCAGGCCTGGTCATTGCACCAAGATATGATTGTCATCATTTGACAGATGGCCAATGAAGCCCATTGCTGACCACTGCCAACCATTCATGGTCCAGTCTGTTTCCCCCTTTCTTTTAGTCTCTTACGCAAAGGAAGGGTGTTTCAGGACTTTTCTTGAGAAGTTATGTGCAGAACTGAGATGTGAAAATCACACTCAGTTCCTCTTCTCATCCTCTCCCTTCTTCCACTCCAGGGACCAGAAAAGAGCTGGTGTTCATAATCACTTTTCTGTGTTTGTGTACCCTGTAGGTGATGAGCTTCCCAACCTTCCTCAGGGGAAATTAGTTCCCTTACATGAGGCTACTCCTTACCTTAAGGCTTGATGGCCCCAGTGAGATTTTCAGCTTTGCAGAAATGAGTAAAGAGAAAATGTGATGAACCTGGTTGGCATAAGCAATGGATTATGAGTATAACCTTTTGACACAAAGAGGCTATATCTAATTCAAAATGAAAAGAGATACAATAGCTTTTTGGGCTGTCATGTGCAGATAAGATGGCCTTTTTAGTGAGGTTTTTAATTAGCCGACTAGAAGGTTAACACACAATTATCACAAACCAGTAGTCACAAGTGTCAGTATTTTTTTAACATGAAGGTAAATGCAGCCAATACAAATTAGACACCATAATAACCTAGTTAAATATAGGCTAGGAAATGCGTGGAACATTTAAGATATGGGAAAAAGGCATGTGAAAAGGGCGTTTGCATTCCCCAAGGCAATGTTCCTGGCAGCCCAGGGCTGCCTTGGAGCCAGGCTCCCCAAATAAGGCTGTGAGGGTAAACACAGAGCCGGCTTTGAATCAGGTTGTGCCAGTTAGAGCTTCTTGTGCAAACTCATAGTTTTCCTATCAACCCCATGGTTCAGAGTCTACTGGAGGGAACCTCTGACTTACTCAGTAACAACATCAAAGCCCTATGTGTTTGTATAGGCCTTTCTTATCCAAGTTTCGGTAGACCATCGACAGACAACTTTTACTTCAGTGGGTTATTTGCTCAATAAATTGCACCCATGTACCCGTGGATGCTCATGCCACAGGAAGGGATGAGGTTGGGATAAACAGTGGGAACCCTGCAGACGGGAGTTTCTTGATCTTGCCAAATGCATCAGTGCAGGACAGGGCTGTCTATGGCTGCCACAAGATTTCCCACAACCCCCGCTTTAGCAGTTGTTGCTACCCCACGTACCATACTTCTGCAGTAAGACTGGCAAGGCAAAGGATGCCATTGAGCCTTGCAAGAGGTGGGGACGATGTACCACCATTTCTTCATCTGCTGTGTTGGTAATACCTGTGATGTTTACCTACATTCTGCTTGCCTCTTCCTCACACCTCATCCTTTAACAGCTGGTGTTGCACTCATTCTTTTTTAGACCAATGACCTTATTTACCACCAGAAAACAGCTTTGGCTGTGGATTTAGCCTTGAGAGGTTCATTTTATCTTTGAAATCTGAATGTCCCTGATACACAGGAGAAGGTGATTGCTATTGTACCACGGTCCTGTTTGCCTTGCAGGGTAGAGGACTAACACAGCAGGGATGGGTTCCTTTCCTTTGCTGGGCACTGAGCATATCCAGCTTTCTGTACAAAAAGTAAATGATAATCACACACAACTTTGCTTTATTTCCTTCCAAGCTAAAACTATTGATTCATCAAAGATCGATGCCGTGGACAGAGAATCTTCTGTGGGCTTGACTGACCTACCTCTGGCTAACAAATTTAACAGCACAGTGCCTCCAGCAAAGACCAAACAGGTGTACCTCCCAGCAAATGAGGGTGAGCACTTTTCTGGATGTATATGTGAGAACAGCAGGAAGGAAAGTGTGGGTGGCATCTAGAGATTACTCAAGTATTTTCAGTGGTGGTAAGTACCATACGACATGTGGAGATGTTTGCCTTGGCAAGTGGTTCAGTGATATGGCCATAGTCTTAACCTGGAAGCACAGCCATCAGATGTTCTAGGAGCAAAAAATATCTGTGCCTGGGGAATGCTGAGGAACAAGAAAGTTCCCTTTTCCCTGACGGCTCCATTCAAAGGGGCTATGCAGTTATGGTGCAGCCCCAGGAGGAAGATGGGGCTTCCTTCAATCCACCAGTGGAAGATGCTAATCTGAGTCTCTCTGCTTCTTCCCCCAGATGTGTCCCACAATCACTCTAAAAAGCAACATGGAAATCGAGGGAAAAATGCTGGGGCCAGGCTTGCAGGTAGGTCCAGGGATCAGCCAGAGGAGGCTGAGACCAGGTAGATGAAGGTTCTTCAGTGCCCTGACCTTCCCATCAATACAGAGTTTCATTCCCCTGGGTCCCACTGAGGATATTCAGTAGTGAACAAAGGCACCAAATTACCTGTCAGAAAAACACCTTTTAAAGATTAAATAAATCTCCCCAGGCCTGGAGTACAAAAGCAACTAAAACACACAAATGCTTTGTTCCAGCTCACCAGGAGAATCAGACACGCACTAGCACTGGTGCTTTCCCCCAGCCCTTCTTATTTCATATCAGAGCGCTGCAGAGTAGAGAAGCATGAATAGTTATTGTCTTCCTAGCAAAAAAGAAAAACTTTTTATGACCATTTTCAATAGAGGGATACTGTGCAGTATAAAGCAGCTGTAAGGTGTTGATCTTATGGACAAAGCACTTCTATTATCTGTTAGTCTTCAGGGACATTACAGGTATTTTTTGTGGCAATCATGGCTATTGCATAAGAACGGGGATCGGCACAGCAAATGTGCGATTGTTTTTTATGATATCCTTTCAGGCACCAACTGGAAGACGGCCATGCTGGTCCTCAGCCCCTTGGCGTTCATACTGGGATTAATAATACTGACACTCAATGTTCATTACAACAAGTAAGTGAGATTAAGGTTCATTCTGTCTCCCACTTTCCTGTCCAGCACTTTGAAACAAATGCCTTGATCTTGGCACCCTTCCCAATTCCACACCTGAAGTGCATGGCTCTGAGCAGATGGCTCTGCTCACCCATGTCACCCTTGATGATTTCTCCTCTCTGCTGCCCTGTTTCTCCCTCCCGCTCCCTGTCCCATCCAAATGTAGCCACTGATGTTGGCTCCTTCTCCCCCCAGCCACCTCGCACCATCCCTGAAGGTTTAGGGAATTTGGGCACTATGGTTGTTGATCCAGTTCACAAGGAGAAGCAACCAAGAGACAGGTAGATGCAGTTACATACTCTCTTCTCTCTTCTCGTAGGAAGAAGAAAATCCTCTCTGCTCTGAAGAGCTCCCCAGCCAACAGCAGCAGAGCTGACTTACGGGAGCCATCTCCCTTACGAAGAGGTCCTCAGCCATACCTTCCACCATCTCGCTCCCCTTCCTTGAGGCATGGAGAGATCCTCATTGAGTGGAAAGATGGGACTGTCACTCCTCTGTTTGATAATGCCAATTATCAAATGGACTAGGTCCGAAACAACGGAGCTGTCGTTCCATCCCTCTTCCCACCAGGAAGATAGCCAATCTCCTCCCTAGCCTTGCTGTTTTGACAGGGAGTTGTAAGTGCTGTTTGGGTTTTTTTTTAACACTTGAGAACAATCTCCTTGCACAGCACAAGGTTGAAGCAAGCAGAGCAGATTGTTTGGTTTGTACAGGCACACGCTGCTTAGCTCTTCCAGAGCTGATTTAACCCCTAACAAACCCCAGATTTAGCTAAATGAAGCGAGGCTCTCGCCAGCTGCAACTGTCCATTACCCTGAAATGCTGGAGTTACTAAGCATATGAGAAAGTAAGTCCTTGGAGACAAGCTGTAAGGTGAAAAACAGAAGTCCTGACAATCCTTAAATCCTTCTTAAGATAAAACTAGCTGCCAACAGATACAGAAGGCAGTCAGTTACTTTGTCAATGTGGGAACATAACTAATAAGCACTGCCTTCAGGACTCAAAAGATTAAAGACTCTCCTCCAGACATCTGGCAAAATACTCCCCCCACTAAGTTATCAATTAAGTAACAGCAAGTCATTTTTCTAAGTTAAAAGGTAGCACTCCATCATCTCTGCATCACTGCAAGTGTCCTGCTGAGAGAGTGTGTGTTTCTCAAAGTGTCTCCATATTTAGAATGTATTAGACCTTATTATAACACACATCCTCTTTCTTCATGTAGAATGACAAGTGACACTGGTGATGCTTGTTGGGGATATTACATTATTCAGCTATTTTATACCAGCTTCAGCCTCTGATTTTTCATATAAAATAGTCAATGAATAGATATACTGCTCCCATTTAGAGCAGTAGTACAGGGTTTTTTTCTAGAAAGGAGCAAGGCACTGCTTTCAGCCTTTACACTTCTTGTATGAGCATAATTACTTGTAACCCACCACACACTATCCCTATCTTTTCTCAGTGAAATTTGCAATGTCTTAGTGCTTTCCTAATACTCATGATCTTATGCTTTCCTTGTCTCTGATCTTGTGATGATGTAAACCACAATTGTGGCTATAAATCAGGAATTATTTAGAGAAAGAAATAACACCAAGAAATTACACGTATGAGCTGCGTCAGTATATTTGTTCAGCAGTGCAAAGGAAACCATATCCTAACTTCTTACTCAGACTTAAATGCTTTTCACTTTACCTAAATTAACTTGTGCCATTTCAGTGGAGTCTGGAACTCTTTACATTTTGATATTATTTAATCTAAGGCTGATGTAAGGCCTCTAGGGAATTTAAAGTCTCTGTGGTTTTGTTATTTTTTTTATTTCTCTTTTTAAACATAGATCCACAGCCTGGTAAAAATTAACTGCCACGAGATATTATTAGGACCAAAAACTTAGCTGGTATCAAGAAGGAAAATACAAACCTTATTGGTTCAGGGCATAAAAATCATAGAGGTTGGAAATAAATGTCTTCCCCAGGCAGATTAGTCCATAATTATTCACTGGAGGGTTTCCCACATGCTCCTTGGGAAAATATTTTACTACTAGACATAGGCAGATGAAGAACTCTTTCTTCACCAGTGAGCAGTGAACACAAACGAGAGTCAGAATTAAATTCTGACTTCCCAATGTTTCCACTTTAAAACAAATGCAGAGACTTTTGGGTCAAGTTTCCAAACGTGTAAGCATCATTTTACACACACACAATTTGTGGGAATTACCTCTGTACATGAATTGCTCAAAATGCACATGCAGTGCCTCACCAGTAATCACATTTACGTCCCTTGTACCTCTTCCTACCACAATTAAGATGCCTGCCTTTGAAATTTTGTCCGAGGAGTACATCACCTTACAGTGCACTTGCTACCCTCCAAAACCTGCACGCACTTTGAGAACACTATGTATGCCATGCCATTAAAATGGAAATACTCACTTGGAGTTCAGCTAATGTTGTGCTTTCCAAAGGAGCAAGTGCCTATGTTCATTAGTGCTGAACAGGCAGAACAGATGATTTGTTAATGACTCTCTGTAATTCATAGCTAATATGCTAATCTCGCTCATAAACATGAAGGCAGTAACACCATTGTTTACATAGCACTGATTAAATGGTAGCTCTAACAATAATGAAAAAATAAGACTGTGAAGCAGCACAGGCTTGTAGCTGTTTTCTCCCCCTCTCTTTTACTGGTTGTTATCTTTTAGTTATTCTCACTGCTTTACCTACATTAGATGCTGGTGACCAAATTCTCCAAGGTATAAGCAGAGGAGCTGGAGGTGTGAGTCTTCCATCATGAGAGGTCTTAAAAAGCATGTTAGCCAAACATCCATCAGGAAAGACTCCAAAATAGCTGATTCTGCCTTGGGGCTGGACCAGGTGACAGTGAGAGACACCTTCCATCCTCTGCTTCTAAAGCCAGCTGAGAAACACTCAGAGCAATTGCACAACCTATGTGACGTTCACCCTCTGCCGCCACCTGAATGCAATGCTTGTGAACAGTGTTCAAAATCAAAATAAAGCCTGACTGTAAAGTGGAGGAGCACTGAAATTGTTTATGTGTGTGTATATATACATATTAAAGCCCCCTTATGCTGCATCTTCTTTTGTGTGGGGGCATACATATATACACACACAAAAAAGGATACACTATAAGAAGGCTTTTATAAATGACTCTACAGGAAGATAACAGAGTGATGAGCAAAACACCACTCAATGTCACAGTGGTACTGACGTTATTAATATATGCTGCACCAAAGGATGAGTGATGCGTAACATGAGAGTAACAAAATCCTAAACTGCCACCCATATTTCTCAGCCTTGTTACGCTGCATCTCTGGTATTGCAGGTCTTCTCCAAAGGTTGATGTGATGCTGATGACCCTCATTTCGCTCTTGCAGCAAAGAGGAAGACAAAGTGGAAGCAGACCCTGCTCTCTCATGCACTTATTTGCTTTGCGAGGTCCAAGTGCCTAAGCAGCAAAGGCTAGAGGAGACATAGGGAAGATGGGACAACTTGCTCTCCCCCCCAAGTTCCCGGGGATTCAGATAAACTCATTCCTCACCTAAAAATGTTAATAATGCCATCATGCTTTTCTGGTATTTATGTACCATCACATCCAAAAGATTATGAACCACTGCTAATGGGACATGCGTAATCATAGTGAGTCCCAACAACCTCAGCTCCCAGCGATGTTAATGACAAAGGAGAGGACCACAGGAAACCTGATGCAGGCAAGTTCATCGATACCATTGCAGGCGACCGCGATCATCCAGCATGAGTATCTATCTACAGCACAGCACTGGCAGCACACACAGCCCTGCTGCCCACACATAGCTGCAGGCTCCAGCCACAGAAACACACACTATCAGACACAAGACTGCACATTAGCGTAGATACTCTGTGCAGAAAATGCTCTATTAGGCAGATAGATTTCCCCTTCCCAACCTTTAAATAACATACAGCCAAGGTGTTTGTTAAAGAGCAAAAAGGAAAAGGAAGAGGCAAAAGAACTTCACGTTCACCATTTAAATACTGTACATGAACTGTTTACTAAGACTCTTTGGATGGAAAATGTTTTCATAACAGTACATTAGCGGTGTACATAAATTCATGATACAAACAAGACCTGAAATAATTTGACAGGTTATCAGTGGAGGAGTTGGGAACAGAACTACTGCTTCCCCATTTGAAATGCAAGGTGCCACTTCTGCAGTAAACATTTTATTATTAAAAATCCCCATATGCTGATTTTCTCAACTCTGTACATATACATCAGCAAGTCAAGAAAGATCGAGTCTTTGATTTTCAAAAAGACCTGTGGTTGTTCAGCACTTCAGGGGGGAAAAAAAAAAAAAAAAAAAGTAAAAAGAAAAGGAGACAGGACAGAGGAAGTCTTTGTTAGCTCTGGGTTTCAATTCAGACATCTCTGGCTCATGGTTCAATCAGACCATGCTTTTTTGTGTTAGCTAGGGGAGACAAAAGCACAAGCTCTTTAAAAGCTCCAGATATCTTCACCGAATTTGCATAGACTTAAAAAAGAAATCTACATTTCTGCAGCCATGTAGTTCTTCCCTTCGTTTAAAAAAAAAAAAAAAAAAAAAAAAAAGGCAGGCCATCTTCCTTCAAAAATTCCCTTTATCCTTCACACAAGCATTTATTCTTTGGAGCAGAGAAACTGATGCACTTCTTTCAGAGTTGCTTGCATGTCCTCATATTCTGCAAATTTGCAAGCATCCTCCAGCTTCAGCCACTGGAAAGCCTGGTGTTCCTCTGAGAGCTTGATTTCTGTGTTACAGTCCTTCATTTCTGCCAACCAGTAAATGACGGTCTTAGGTTTGCCACGGACAGGGTAGTGCAGTTCTTTCTTGTACCCCTCTATGAGGGTGAGCTGACTGGCCTGAAGACCAGCCTCTTCCTGCGTTTCCCGGAAGGCTGTTTGCAGGTCATCCTCTCCTGGGTCCACGTGGCCTGTCAAGAAGGTGAAAAGGTAAGTCTCTGAGAGGGAAACTCAGGTTTTGTTTATTCAGTTGACAACGAGGAAACATCGGGGGACAGAGATGAGTGTATACTGTAGCCGATAAAGAATCAAACAGAATTTGGAGAACGGAGATTGCTTTTCCAACTCTTATGTCTTGATTTGTCTTGTGGCTTTTAGGATCGTTGTTTATCCCACATCTTCTGAAACTCCCATAGGCCTGTCAGCACTAAATGTCTTTTCTTCCCAGTCCTCCTGTCCTCTTCTGGAGCACTCTGCACCCATAATGTTCCACCTCAGACCATATTGTGGACTGAGTGCCTCACGAATGTTTTCCCTTTATCCAGTCAGAGGGGAGACTGCTCATCTGCAAGAGTCTTAGTCCTCTCTCAACCCTTCCCTCCCACAGAAGCTTATGGCTCAGTTTTGCAAAACTCTTACTCAGGCCAACAGCCCAGAAACAACAGGACCAGGCACCAACTAATGTCATTTAAAAGGTGGGTTTCAGTTAGGGGTATTTTTATTTCTCTCCCATATTGCCCTCTGAAACACAGCAAGCCTAAAAGCCAGTCCTTTCACCAGCTGTGTAGTTCTTCTAGGACACATCATTTATTTTACGTTGCTCAGAACGAGAGGTGCCATTACAAACAACGGATAAATATAACACATCCCCAGCTGTTTGTACTTTTGTTGAGAAATGTCAGATTTGGGTTTCTCATGAAAGCTCCAGACCAGAACATAAATAGAACAAGCCAAGCAAGATCTCAAAAAAGCAACATAGCAGGAGTTGGGATACCAAGAAGGAAAAAAAAGTTAGGTTTTATTTTGCCCCTGGTGTCACTCTATTTTCTATGTAGCTGGCTGCAAATAGCTGTAATTTCATCACAGAGATGGATCTTGCCTCAGGGCCCAGGTACCCAAAGACACCCTTTAGTACTAGAACTGAGGTACGTGGGAAGCTCATTTCTCTTTCCCAACAGGCCTCACTCACTTCTTTGTCTGTGTAGCAGAAGCTTAAACACCTTACAATATGACATCATCTCAAATGTAAAATACGCTTCTATTTCAAGCAGCAACTGTGCAGAAAACAGCAGCTGATGTTGCACTTGATGTCTCGGATATTTAAGATCAAACACACTGAAGCTTTAAGTAAAAATATTTCCCTCCTGAATCCCAGCACTGCAAGTCAAGCTGTCTCCTTTTTGACAATGTATGTATTTCCATAGTTGGGGCTTATTGCCAACAGTTGAGAAACAGAATCCACCTGGCCTTGCACAGCTGGAATACTTCAACAATGCAAATGCCCATGGAACATCCATGAACAGTAAATAACCACTATTTTTTTATGATAGTCATGATCCATAGTCACCAAATGAGCAATGAGTTGAGGTAGCAATAAAGCTGGAGGGCTGAGATTCAGTTCCAACTCAAAGGACACCAGTGCAACCTCCTGCTCTTCTTCAGCACAGTGAAAGGCAATCACCTCACCCTGCTGTTGATAACCTCAAGTTTCAGCTCAGTAAATTTCCAACTTTGTGCAGTACAGCCTACCTACGGGGCAGAAAAAGGACTGCTGGCAGCACCTCACACCGTAGCTTGCAGATCCTCCCAGACGTTTGCACTAACGCAGTTTCAATATGCTGAGGAGGAAAATGAACCCCACATCCCCTTCCCATCAGCCTCAGCTAATGCAAAGTTACAGTTCTGTCACAGAGATAGGTTGATGAAGCTCAGAGGTGAGGCTGATGAAGCTCACGTGGGTGGATCCACACAAGTCCAACTTAATCCCATAAGGGTTGCAGCTGTTTAGGGGACTTTTAAAATACCAATGCACAGCTGTAGCTGTAAATTGCCTTTTGCATGGTCTTGGAGAGATGATTACAACTTCTCATTCTGGCTCCTGTCACATTAAATCTATGTCTGCATCATACACATGTTACTGCATCACACAACCTGAGGCTGCCTTTGAAGACCACTCATATCGCAGTGAATAACATAATAATGAGCATGCAACAATTCCCCTTCATTTATTGCCCCCAAATCTGTACCGAGCTACTATTAAAAGGCTACCAACAGATTGTGGCTTTTGATCTATAAAACCTTAAACAATATGTCAAGGGAGGAGATTCCGCTGCTATACTCTGCTCTTGCGAGACCCCACCTGGAGTACTCTGTCCAGCTCTGGAGCCCTCAGCACAAGACAGACGTGGACCAGTTACAGCGGGTCCAGAGGAGGTCCACGAAACTGATCAGAGGGTGAAACACCTCCCCTATGAGGAAAAGCTGAGAGAGTTGGGGTTGTTCAGCCTGGTGAAGAGAAGGCTCCAGGGAGACCTTACTGTGGCCTTAAAGGGGGCTTATAAGAAAGATGGGGACAGCCTTTTTAATAGGGCCTGTGGCGATAGGACAAGGGGTAGTGGTTTTAAACTAAAGGAGGGTGGATTCAGACTAGATACATGGAAGACATTTTCTCCTAGGAGGGTGGTGAAACACTGGAACAGGTTGCCCAGAGGGGTGGTAGATGCCCCATCCCTGGAAACATTCCAGGTCAGGTTGCACAGGGCTCTGAGCAACCTCATCTAGTTGAAGATGTCCCCACTCCTTGCTGGGGGGTTGGAGCAGATCACCTTTAAAGGTCCCTTCCAACCCAAACAATTTGATGATTCTATGATTTTGAGTATATAAGATGTATGCCTAGGAGTCATTTCACTCCCTCCTGAAGTGCTTCTAAGTCATTCCAACCGCTTGTCCAGAATTACTGTGTTCCCAGTGAACTTTCCACATGGGTCTGTCCTTTAACAACAATTAATCATCTCCCAGTACATATTTTTTAGCTTTCCAGTAGGCTACAAACTCTAATCCCTTAGGCTTTTGGTGAAGTGGACAAAGGGGGAGGTTTGGAAAGTTTTGTCCTTTCCCTTAATAGGAGAGCGTAGCTCATACTGTTACAAGCTTTTTTTTCCAATTTGCAAATTCTTGTTTACAAACTGTTCCTGCACTATGCTTTAAGAGCACTGCATTTTACAAAACACGAAGTAAAAACTAGCAGGAAGAAGTCTCACAGGGTAGAAAACCAGCATATAAGATCTACAAGGAACCTGAAGTATTTCTGTGCTGTGCTTTTCCTGGTACCAGGGCTGCGACTATGTACTACCGAACCCTGGCTCTGCCACATGTCTTTACAGACAAGGCGTTGCTGTATGACTTGGGGCAGCAGGCTCATCTTCTCCTTTGGGGCCTCACTGATGAGAGAGAATGGCTTAGGTGAAGATGGCTGATAAGGCTACTTCTCCTAGCTCTCCCTCTCATCTCTGCTGCATAGGTATGTGCTCTTCATCAACGATCTCCTGAACTTACAGAAACTCCTGCATCTTCTAAGAAAAGCATTTTAAAGTAAATCATCACTGATTTCAATTTGCCTTCTACAGTTGCACTGCAAACTGTGACTCTTCTGATTATACACGGGTCAAACAACTGTGCTTTGGCAACAGCGGTATCTGGCGGAGGGTCAGGCCTGAGCAAGAAGGTAAAACTTTCTCTACCTACCTAACTTCAATTGTCTGCTCAATGTCTGCCAGAAACATCAGATATCCACGGAGCATGACTGGGCAACTCTCCCCCACCAAACCCAATCAGTCATGCCCAATGGTTTATACAGTCACAACTTGCAAAGAATTTTGGCCACAAAACTACCCACGCAGCTGCATAAACACCAGAATTAGCAGCTACTGACAACTGATTAACTGCTCCTCAAAGCTGACCTTTGCAGCATGCAGCCAAAGTTCAGTCTGTAATCTCACTCACTCCCCACAGAAGAGACCTTGAAGTGTGTTATCAGAACAAACATCACCTTTGGGTGGGGTCCAGTGATGGGTCCCATAGGATGTCTGAAGGAGGAGGTATTCAATAGCATCAGTGACCTTAGAAGATGGTGCTGACTGCAGCCTCCTGTAGATGATCAAGCCACAAGCTCTCACAGCCATGCCCCTCTGTTAAACTGAATGGAGAGCTGTTGAAGAGCAGAGAGGATCAAGCAGGAACAATGTACAACATAGAGCTCAAACAGACTAATTGTATTTAGCGAGAAAACATATCTCCACGTGGGCTAGAAGTCATCCATCCCTTCATAGTTAATGCACGATTAAACTGCATCTTATTAACTATCTTTAAATTGTAAAAAATGGTCTTTCCTTGTTAAAACAAGGACATGGGAACGTACATAAAAGCTGTTAAATTTATCAAGAAGCATGAGATATGACCTGCATCACATTTCTTTGCTGCTGATATATTGCAAACGGCACCATAGGGAGAAAAAAAAAAAAAAAAAAAGATAAAGCAAAAGGAGAACATTCTGAAGCTTTTCCACTGCAGAAATCCAAAGGCCTTGTGCAAAGATAATACCTCAGCAGTACTGAAAGTGGCATAAAGAAATAATTGCCCAAGACAGATCCTCTGCAGCAGAGAACTCCTCAAGATGCCAGAAGCAGAGCTGAGAAAGTGAATGATGAAGGACAAGCTCTCTGCTGTCTGGGCTGGACATGATGCATTTTGTTATACAGAACCAAAAGCTTCTTGGTATATGCGTTAAGCAACAGAAAGGAACACACCTCTTAAGTGACAAATACTGTAATCAACACACTACGCAGCCAGGACAACTGGTCCTATACAGAAAAAGAGAAAGCAACGGAGATGAGAAATCCTCGTTAAAGAATACAGCAAGTCCCAGTTCCAGGCAAAGCTTTGCATTTTGACAGAGCCGCACATTTCAATATGTAATAAATTTACACTACACAACACTGCTTTTCCCTGGGATGCCCGGCGAGGCACCACGACACCTCCAGCTTCCAAACTGAGAAACTAGAGCAGAGAGTCCTTCACCACCCAGCAAGCCCCACGGCGGCGTTCAGCTCCCTC
>NW_009267230.1:166029-200047 GCF_000687185.1 Egretta garzetta | reverse complement strand
ATGCCGGGGCGCGGGCGGGACGGGCCCGCAGCTGGCCGGGTGCCAGGCCCCTGCCTCGGCCCCGCGCCCCTTCTAACAGTGGGTGAAGGTATAAAGTTCCACAGTCTGAGACTAAATTCAGCGAGGGAAGCTATAAATCCCTATGGGGCTCAATTCAGTGTCCATGTGTCTTCTCCCCCTGCCCCGGTCACGCAGTGTAACTCCAGATGCGCGGCTGTTTGTTTTGATACAATTATATAATAAATAGTTGAAAACCATTTGGTAAATCTTACTGGCAAGGGAAGCTCGGGCACAATTTTCAAATAATCAGCATCCTAATATAACTCGTAGATTATTTTCTTAGCGTGCGGCTGAATATTAGACACTTCCCATTTCCATGCAGCTGTTGTTTTAAGCAGTTGTTGGGGATCAGCTGTAGGATGGAGTCTCTTCTGCTGAGGTCACCAGACTATACTTAGTACGATGGGATGGTTAGAAAAAATAGCAGTCTCTTGCCAACTGAAAAGTACTCTACTGGAAAAGAAAAAAACCCAACATTTAGTTGGGTTTAAGTCTGTTTCAAAGAGCAATGAAATGTAGTTTCGGTAATCAACTTTGTGTTTGCTATGTCAGTAGCAAGGAAAGTGGGGGTGTTGCTGCAGGGAGAAGACTTGCACCAAGCTGCAGAATCATTAAAAGTATTCCCTCCTCTCCAATTACTTTTACTATACAGAAACTAAAAGTGGTTATCTATTGCTAGTGTTCAGCTTTGTTCCTCCTATCTTCAAAACAGGCTGCTGCAACACTTCTTCCAATGAGCAACAGAACGTTTAATACCACGTTGTGTATGCGCACAGGGCGTTGTGTAGTGTAATCCTATGATTTTACAAAGGGATCTTCTGCTACGCCAAACACCCTTTCATAGATCCCTACCTACTGCATGAAACTAAAAATACAAGCTTGTGTTACAGGGCAGATTATCTCTTGTTATGGAGCTTGTGTTTCTAAAAGTGCAACTGCACCCTGCCCCCATTCTTCACAGGAATACCCTAGTTTCCAAGGAATGGGGTCAGAATAATTAAAGTATTTTGTGTGGTGCTCTGGAAAAGCAAATTAGCCATTCAGTTCTGGAGAGCTAAATCAGATTTGGATTTGGGGTTGGTAAAAAAGGGCTTAATGTTCAGATGAATAAAAATAAAGATGGGTGACTGGTGACACGAGTTAATGTCTCTCTCTTCTCTACTGTGTGATTGCCCTATTGGCTTCGTTCTGGTCTTCTGCTTCTATACTTCTAAAACCAGCAAACACTTTGGTACAGACAGAGCCTGTGCTGAAGATTTGTTTGGGGTAGCATGGTTACAAGTAAAGAATACAACACACTGCTATAGTTGTGCTCAGGAAAGGAAACACACCTACCTGCTACATGCATTTACAAATTTTATAAGTTCTTGACTTTTTTTTTTTTTAATAAGGTGCTCGTAAAGCAAAATTATTTACATAATACAAAGTGATAGGCAGGAAAACAAAGCGCTGTTTAGGTTTTGTACACCAATTAACAATTACTACATTTATCAGATGCCCTTAAAAATTGTTCCTTATAAAATTATTTAATGATCAGACCAGAGTTTATGATTCAGAATTATTATATCTAGATTAGTTGCAGTATTAAGTGTATAGTGTGTAAATGTGCAGTTTAAATGTATAGTTGCCTTAATTTGCATTTCTAGGAGTGCCACATACGGTTTCTTCACTTTGCCATGACTTAATTTCTGTAGTTTAAAGTAGGGATATAGTGATACTTGCATCATGTCTTGGTGGTAACACTCAGGAGTATCAGTGGAAGTCAGCTAAAATTGTCAGGTAAATATGAGTGAGTTACAGCGGGATAACAGGGAATGTGAGTGTTATTCAACTGAATGATGCACTGAGATTTTTAATATATCAGAAGTTAATAAGGATCAAGATACAGTGGTCTAAGGCTGCTTTATTCTTAAAATAGTCTATGTAGGGATTTTACATTATTATTTTATGCACAATGACTGACACTCACTGAGTGAGTATCTTTGAAGGCCAGCCTCTTCTCCACTTTGAAAAGTGCATTGAGAATGGAAAGATCTGTGTAAGAGCTAATTAAAAATGAAAAGCATTTTAAAATGGAGGATCAACTCCTAGAGCATAATTTTGTGGTAAGTTTATTTCCTTCAGAATACATAAAAGGTAACCACTTGTTTCTACCATTCATGCCTCACTTTTCTTTTTTCCCCAGCTTTATGAACTTTAAAAAAAAACTCTATTCCTGAAACAGAGGAGGAGTTCTCTGATGACAAGCTGTGATGTTATTCTGTGCTTTGAGTTGTTGCCTTTATACAAAACTCAAATGCTTTTTTACAATAAGTAAATTACCAGCCATTACCAGCATCTGGCAGCCTTTTGAGATCTTTGTAAAACTTCTTTGCATAAGAAACAAGTTGTAGAGAACTCAGGTTTGTCACATAAAGATGATAGGCTGACTGGTCCCTTGTTCATACATCCCACGTGTTCCCGCAGCAAGGTACATCACCATTAACTTTATCCCTTGCTGCTAGCTTGTGTATTAGTAAGTAAAGATGCTTTGGACTTTGTCAACTTCACTATTTCGCTGACCAGCTTTAGCATCTTTTTGTCAATGGAAAGCAGGTCCCTTGTGTGAGAAGAAGGTGAAAATTTCAAAGTGAATCTGAGTCTTTCTGCCAGCTAAGATGAGAAGGGCAACCACTGAACAGTGAAGAATTACAAGCTTATATTACAAGTTGTAATAGAGATTGAGTGGAACATTTTTCTTAGGCTTCAGACTATCTGACCTTATACCTGGGTGCTCATGGAGAATTATATCTCGATACTGACTCACTTCTTTTTCAAAATATGTTATATCCAACTATTTTAAGAAGTCTCAGGCTTTTGTCTCAATCCTGTTTTCAGTGAAGCCACCCATAGCTTTGCAGGGAACAAGACCTCGGCTTTGATATGAAACTACCACTCTGAAGAATGTTGTATTTTTCTGCCCCAGGACACAATGTTCTCTCAGGTGAATAAACAAAATTAGATCCTGACGGTAACTGAGGGAATGTGGGCTGTTATTTCTTGTAAAAAAAGTAAGAGTCTTCTCTTTTTTTGCCAGAAGATGGCATTATCATTAACAATTTAGGATTCTTGAAAACCTGCCAATACTTCTCTTACTTCTTTACAAAGCCAATCTATTTTGAAGAAATAGATATCTGTTTTAGAAATGGTGTCTTCAGACACAAAGAACTCAACAGTGTTGGACAAATTGAAGTATGCTTTTAATGAGGAGAAGGGCGCTCCTTTCTTTTAGAGCATCACCAACTAAAAAGCCAGAAGGGTTTTGCTGTCAACTGCGATTTCCCCTGAATTCTCTCATGTACAAACCAGACAAAATCTTCTAGAAAATTGTCTACTCTTGAGTTTTAAAGTAATCAGAAATGCTGGAACCCATCACCGTGATGATTGCTTAATTCTTTTCCATGGTTAATTAATTTGTTATTCCTTTATTAGTCAATGTTCGGTTTTCCTAGGTTGTGAAATTGCTGTTCCATGGATGGAGAGACACTGGAGTTATCTCCTGAAACCGCTTAGATCCAGTAAAATTTATTATATCTGGGGAAGCAGGAGCAGTTATATTACTCACTGGGCCAGCTCTCATTAAGAAGCCATTTAGTTGCTTTCGCATGGCACAGAGCCTTAGCCAATAAGCCGTGCAGAGCAGCTTACATGTCTCAGTACAAACCCTGTCGTATGTTCTGCAGTATCTCTATCACTTGGATTTTCTGTATTTTGAGAATCCTAGTCCCTTGTTACCCCAGAAAATGGAAACCTGTCTGTACAGTCATTTCTAGCCATTGAAATGTATTTTGTTTAATTTTTAATTAGAAACTTGACCTTAAAATTCTTAATTCTCTCCCCTTGTCTGCTGTTCTTGTTTTCGGAAGTGTCTCCATTTTTTTTTTCCTTTTTATCCTCTCTTCTTTCTCCTGTGTTCAACATTATAATTCAAGCAGAAGTTAACAACAAACTAGTTCTTGCACTAGTCTTTGGCCACTCTGTATTTAACTTAAGCATATATAAAGACGTAGGTGTAATGTAGGATACAGAGTGAGAATAGACAAAAGAAATTTGCTGGTTTGTTTTAATCTTTAACAGATTCTCAGTACTTTGAGACTGTCATCTTGGCTTTGTGTTCTAGCTGCTCCTTTCATCAAACAAAAGGAGTTTCCCATAACAGTGCATGCCAACAGTTACACAGGACCTGTGCTGGTTTTATGTTTTAGGTCACCTTGTGTAAGATGGGAATTTTTTCAAAAACATAACCCTTCTTCAAATGAAGTCTGAAGTTCCTGTGGAATTTTATGTTAGAGAAGTTGGCAAATGGTGAATGCTTGTGAAAATCCTTGCACATGTGTCACAGTTAGGCTCTCTGGTCTTTGGGTTTGCTGTCCTCTCTGTCAATTTTCATTTCCCCCTCCCAGGATCGAACAATCTCAGCAGTGGTTCTGACTTTTCCTCAAGATTCAGAATTGCACTAGATACACATTAAATAAGTCCACCTACATACTTACATTTTTGTCTTGAAGCTTGTTACTCCTGGATTTCCTAATTTTATTGTGGCTAACTACTTATCTACAGCTTAGACTCTAGCCTCAAAGTCATTTTAGATGTCCTCTATTGCACCCTTTGATCTCTGTAATATCTTACACAATCAGCCCTTTAATATAATCTTTATTCTTTTGTTGTTATTATTATTTCAACATAATGTCTTAATTAATGATATGGACTCAAATTTGGGAGTGATATTTGGTGACCTTATTTTCTTACATAATATTATTGTAGAATGCTCGAAAATCCCGCTAAAGAACTTACCCTGAATTACAGGGGGAAAAACTTAGTCTTGAATAACTTGGTTTTGTGGAGTGTTACTGTAACCTCCAAACATGAGTAAGAGCTATATTTGCTAAGGTCCTAGACTGGAAAAGATATAAGAAGGCAGTGGGCAACAGATACTTGAAGTGCTATCATTTTTCCATTTTATGGAACAAGTAAAAATATCTGCAGATATTAATCCATCTGGATAGAGACAGCTGCACAATGCATTGCTAGGGAGACACAAGGGAAGGAGTTGAGGGTTTTTTGGCATACCTTTCAGTGATGCATGTTGCTTTTTTGGGTTTCCCAAGAATGCAAGTATGGCGTTCCAGTAGCATATATAGATTTAGAGAAAAATCTGTGTTTCAGATTTTGCAGAATGTTTTGGCTATTCTACAAGGACACTTAGAAATGCTCACGAGATTCATGACAAACTCAACAAAACTACAACTTTGCCATAGCTCATCTATAAGATGAATGGTCTTAATTATTCAGCTTGAGGTGAGGACAAATGCAATTTCTTCTCCTTTGGTTAGTTAACCAGGGATAGCTGAACCATGTTAGACCACATGCCCTGATATTAAATCGAGTGGCTAAAATTAGGCATTTTACATTCTGTAGCTTGAGGACAGGGTTTCAGTAGCTGCGGCATTCATCAAGTAGACATCAGGCGTGTAGGAACTCTGCAGCAGTAAGTAACACTGCATTGTGCATTTCTTGCGCATTATTGTGTATTGTCTATAATTTTAAAGTATAGTTTCATAGATAAAATATTTGTTTCACGTTTAGATTATTGTTGTTATTGCGATATTCTGTAGTGTTCGGCAGTCGGAGTTAAACAAGCTTCTAGCCTAACTGCAGGTAATGGCACCAGGAAATGTGTAGTTTGTTTGTTAGTAACTTTGTCAGATGTGATGTTTCATATGATTCTAATACTTATTTTGTTTGATTTCTTGTAGACTTTAGCTTGAAGATGGCATCATGCCTTTATGAATGCCTTTGTGAGGCAGAACTGGAAAAATACTATCCCCATTTTGCTGCCTTTGGTCTTCAGAAGATTGATGAACTTGCCAAAATTTCCATGAAAGATTATACCAAACTGGGTGTCTACGATATGAATGACCGGAAACGACTCTTTCAGCTCATCAGAATAATCAAAATAATGCAAGACGAAGACGTTGCAGACTTAAGCAAGCAAGATTTTCAACCAAGTGGCCTTTTCATGCAGCCACAGGTGACCAGATCAGGTCCCCGTAGACAGCTGCGTTTTGAGTCTTTCTTTGAAGATAATGATGGAACAGTTAAAGACTCTGAATCCGAATCATATGGTTCATCTGATTTCAGTGCCAATGAAGAGAAGAACAGTGTAGGGGAAATGTTGGGACACATTCAACCACATGATTCAGAGCTCATCAGATCAACTATAAGAGACCTAAATACTCCTGGAATATGCACAAAAAAGGACCTGAGCTGTCCAACAGTTTCTGATGATATTGCTCCTCTCCTGGGGGATTCTGAAGCTCCTATTGTACAAAGAATAACTCATATTTCAGGGTATAATTATGGACTACCTCATTCCTGTATCAGGTAAAAATCAGTCGTCTTTATTTTGTTCTATTTCAAGTTAGTCATAATTAATTCTTTCTTCATTGTGGAGGAGAATCTGTCTTCATCACCTCCAAATAAGCAATCCTACCACTACAGAGCAATGCAAAATCTTACGGAGAAGAGAGGTATTAATAAGCACTTGTGACTCTCCAAGTCTGGTAGAAGGAATCAGTTGAATTTCACCAGCTGCTACTCACCAAGGTTGTCCAAGAATAGTCTTTATTGTCTTTCAGGATATAAGGCTTTGTTTTCTTGATGTTTTGGCCAATCTTTCTTTCTTTTCTTCTTTCCATGAGACTATCTTGCAAAACATTATTTTTCCAAAATATGGCATTATCTGTTGATAAGTTTGTCAATTTTTTCCCAGTAAAAAGGATACACTCTGTGATGACTATTTTTCTTTATGAAGAAATTTCTGAACTGGAGCCTTAAAAAGAAACAGAATGAATATAACTGGGATGGGATATAGACCTGGTGGTGAGAGGGATGCCTTGTAGCTGCTCTCCAAGCACATATGTAAATGTCATACTTTTCCCAGTGTTTGACAACTGAGGGGCTATGGTTATCTTGAACCACTGGTAAAGCTACCCTGGCAACATTTTTAGACCACAAAATATTTTTTTCCTCATTTGGCAGCAGAACACGTACCCCTCTGCATATATACCACCAGCATCTAGCTTGTTGCAATGCAGTTGTGGCAGTTTTGCTTTAGAATGTGGTGAGGAGAGGTAGCTGTATGAAGTTGGGGCTTGTTCTGGGAAGGCTGTGGTGAAGAATTTGGTGTGTGTGAGGATCCGTGGAGTTGGGGTGTCAGCTACAACTCCCATTGAGTGTGCCTGTAGCCTGGAGGGATAGATGCTGTTGGCACAGTGGAAAAGTACTAAGATGACACAGTAGTTAGAGCACTTAACCTGTGAAACGCAAGACACAGGTTTATAACTCCCCTTTGCTGGAAAAAAGTCACTCCCTCCTTCCAGAGAGGTGCAGTAACCTCCTACATATATTGGTTTTCTGTCTCCTCTAGAAGTTGAGCCAAGGTGCAACTAAAAGGGCAGAATTCATAGTGCTGGCAAGTGAAAAATGATAAAATATAACCTAATGGCTCAGCTAGAGGAGTTCAAGGTTTTTCATACTGCAGCAGAGCTGTATTCTCCAGTGTTCTCACTTTCTTTCCTTGTTCTCTCTTTCTAAGCACATTCTTCTGTGCCTGGCATTATGGTTCATCTTACGGGCTGTCTGCATCCTCCTGTTGACATGCCTGAGTTTCTTTTTCTCCTGTTTTGACCACAGAGTATGTGTTGTGCATTCCAGGCTTGGGCTAGTCTGCTGACACTTGGGTTTGTGATTCCTGTTTTGTGAGTGCCTAAGTCCTTCATTGAATCCATCCATCCCCATGTCACCATATGACTTGACCACTGTGAAGGCTAATCTAATCTCATCTATGAGAAACATTGGAAAACACTGGCATTATTTCAGATGGCAGAAAGATAAAGAGCTCTTTTCATATGCTTAAATGTATTTTGCACTTGCCAAGAGCAAATGGCTTGATTTTGACAGTAGTAAACTGGGCATAGTGATTCTTCTGACCTATTATCTAATCAGGTTTCTAATGATCTGTGTCAAGATATTTTTTTTTTTCTAGTAGTAAAAAAATATATTTTGTAATAGAATAAAATTTCTATTCAAGAAAGGTTAATAGAACATCTAAACTTCAGGTTCAGCATATAGAATTAAAATGCATTTTGTTACCATACGAAATATATTCAACTAAATGTGCCTCTGTACTAGAAAGAATTTACACCTTTTCTCTCATAAACAGAGCCTCCAAGTCTTCAGTTTTTCCTTTCTCCAAATCTTGCGATCAGTCCTTCCTCCTTCAAGCTCTTGGAGCACACAAGGCTCTTTCTGTAGGTCACCAAATTCAGCCTCTGACATGAGAGCCTCTGATCATTTGTTGGACAACATTTGGTGCCTAGTGATATCCATAAGCTCATGCTAGCTTATGGAGCATCTTATTTCAAGTGTCATTGCCTTTCTTTTCAGGGGAAAGAATTTTCCATCTAAACGCAGGATCTGATCCTGGTCTGCATGGGCAAGATGTACTAAGATTAAAGGGACTTGAGTTACAAGTAAAGATTACTTGTGTGTGGTCTTTCAAGATTTAGATCTGCATGTCTGTGCTTCTGGGGAATCACACGGCACAACAGCAATGATACTACAAACTTGTAGTTGTAATGAGATATTGAGTTAACTTGTGGGCTTGGTTTTAACTTACTAGACAACTAGTATATGTTAGTTTTCAGTTGCTACATTAAGGGATTTTGGAAGGGCATTCAGGTAGCATGGCAGAAATACTCCTTTTGCAGAAGTTGGTGCTCGATTAAAATTATTTTTTTTTCTCACAAAATGACATGCAAATCCAGGCTGAAAGTCATTACTTATTTGGCTGAAGACAGCTTGAAAAAGGGTAAGGCAGAATGAATACATTTTGGTTGAATTCAAGATATTCTGTATGATGTATCACAAAATGCTTTACACAGCAGGTTTATCAATGAAACGTGAAATAACCTCATGTTTCTGAGGTATCTGGAAGGGAACTAAAGTACACCTGCCAGAGCACAAGAGCACAGCTTTGCCTGTGGTCTGAAACCACATAATTTTTTATGATGAAAGACCAAAGGGGAGACAATGATGAGATCAGTATTTCAGATTTTCTTTGAGCTGAGTAGGAACGTGGTGATACTGTCTTGTTTCCCAGTTTGAGTAATTTACTTATCTCTTTGACAGCCTGTAATAGGAAGAATGTAAGTCAGCATAAGAGGAAAAGCAACTAAATATTATACCCTCTCCTTTTCAAGATCTGTTCATACGTTTATCTGTACACAATTAGATGACTAATCACGACTGCGAATAATTTCAGCAAGATTAAATTTCATTAAGTTAACTTGCATATTATGCCAGCTTCAATCACATGTTTGTGGACAAATGAAAATATGCCAGTCCAGCAAGAAGCTCAGGAATGTAGTTTTGTAACTACAACCATTCTTTTAACAGAAGTGCACAAAAGGCATCAGTCTATTTCAGAAAAAAACAGCAGAAACTTTACTATGTAACATTGAGATGTATTTTGGAGGGGTTTTGATAAGCCATTAAAGAAATATTTATCTGCTAAAAGTAACAAATTTATGCATAGTCGAGATTCTGCAGTAACGTGATTTTTAAATGTAAACCCAAACTTGTTGTAGATCCAGTCCTTCTGAGAAAGAGACTCCATGGACAGAGAGTGAAAAAATCAGAGTGTGTGTTCGAAAACGTCCTCTAGGCCTGAGAGAGGAGCGACGTGGGGAGGTTAATATCATCACAGTGAAAGATAAAGAAACCCTGCTTCTCCATGAGAAGAAGGAGGCGGTTGATCTCACCCAATATATTTTACAGGTAACATGCTTCACTTGAATGTTGTGTTTATGGGCCAGTCACTTGAATGGTGGGATAAAGCAAATTGTACTTGGAGTTTCAAGGAGGGGAAACAGAAAAGGGCTGTCTGCATTTCTTTTACGGAAATAAGTGGCGGGCTCTTCTATGAGCTCAGCATAACTGTATTTGAATTGCTTCTGATTTATGCCAGCCTGTGGCAGAAAACCTGAGCCCAGAATTTTAAGCCTCAAAAGCATGTCTCTTGCAGCTTTCTTTGTACGTGGCAAAATAAAACCCTCTGCTACGTGCCGTTGCTGCAGGAGGATGGTCTGCTGCAGTCTCCTGATAGATTTCTGTGGTACTTGAATGAGGAGATCCCTTTTCACTATTTCAGCACTGTAGTTGTTTCAATGAATCACATACTCCCTCATCCCCTCCCTTCCTTTGTTCTCAAATGCTTTTGAAAATTAAGTTCCCTTTTGGTCTTTGTTTCTTAATCCCAGATACCTTGTGCTGTCATAGTTCAAATTCTCACTTTTGACTGACAGCACCAGGAACAGAACTGATTTCTAGAGAGCAGCAAGCCATTCTTACTGTACTGGGTGTTATTTTTACAGTTGGGGTCCTAGGAACAGCTGTTTGGAGTATCCAGAGAAAATTCAGTTTGCAGCTCTCTGGGGCCTGGTCCATGCACCACCTTGTACGGTGCAACACTTACAGCAACTCCACCCCGCTCCCACCATCTGACTACCTATATTTGGCATTTACATGGTGCTTATTACCTTAGTATCTCAGCACTGATATAACCACTAATTAATTTTCTTATGTCCACACAGACAAATGAAATCTTGCTATCAATCAATATAGTCCAAACAGAAGTATGCCATGTCAAAGGCGGTGCCTGTTCTATAGGACCCCTGAGAACTTCCCTGCTTCCAAGTCTGGCTGCTCACCCTGCCTCCATCTCTGGTTCCTATAGAAAGGACAGCAAGGGGTACAGAGCAAATGGGAGCTGGGACATACTCCTGCTCCAAGGACGCTGGTGGGGCCCCAAACTGCAGGCCCATCCTGGAGCACACCTGCCCTCTGAACTGGGCATAGCTGCTGAGACTCCCTGGTTTAATCTGCCTGTGTGCTAGTGTGGTTGGTTTGTGCATCATTGAAATTATTCTCGGCCCTAGAGATCTACAACCTTAATTTACACTGCAGTGAATTTCTTAGGGTGCAAATGTTAGACACCAGTCCAGGGAGGATCATTTGAAAATGTGGTATTTGTGACTGCCCCTACAAACACTATTCTTAACCTAGAAGGAGCCCATAGTGAACTCAGCTGCAGTGTTTCTAGAGACCCTGCTGCTTTGGGTGAGATCTGGAGTGTGAGAAGTTTGGGGTTTTCTTGTCTCCTTCTGAGATACTACGTCCAGCTTTGCTTAGGAATAGCTTCTGTCTTCTCTGGCTCAAACAACTTTTAAGTCTGCAGAACAGAGACAACAGGACTAATTTTGAGAGAGTCAGGAGCTGACTCTGAGTTCTTTTTACTGTTACAGTGTTACTGTACATCTGTAGGCTGATTCATTTCAGGAATAGATGACGGTTTTCTTTAATTAGCATTTTTCTTTTTTTTTTTTTTTCTTTGTCAGAAGTCTATGGTATGTTCTGCTTCAGAATGATGGGAAATTAAGGCATCTTTGCTTCCCTTTTTTTCTTTTTTTCCTACCCTCAGTCATAACGATGTGTTCCTGCATATGTCATGCTGCATTTAAATGTGCTAGGTCACTTTGTGCCTGATCCAAAACCATATGAAGTCACTGGAAAGACTTCTGTATTTAAATTTACCTTTGAATGGGGGTGAGGGGAAAGTGAAACATATTCATTTTCATGTAAAGATCTTATTTATTTTTCAGCATGTTTTTTATTTTGATGAAGTCTTTGGGGAGTCATGTACCAATCAGGATGTGTATATGAAGACAGCTCATCCCCTCATTCAGCATATTTTTAACGGGTAGGGCATCACTGCTTACATTTGTTATTTTTTGCCTTTTTGTTTTTCCGTTTCATATACTGCTTTAATTTTCCTTTTATGCTTTTCATCTTTTGAAAAATACATTCATTTCACCTCTGACAGATATCTTCCCCCTTTTAGAATGTCTTTGCAATTTTGACAAAATAAATCAGGGAAAATTTTCTTCACGTTTGGTGAAAAATCTAAATCACAGAGGAAGTTAAAATTGGACCGCAGGTGCAACAAAGAGACACCATGGCCAGCCTAGAATGCAAAAATGTGTGCCAGGATATCTGAAGTCTGATCTCCACTCTTAACAAAGGTTTCTGTGTGGTATAGCACACTCATCTGTAGAGGAATAATATACCTCTTTCATGAGACTGCTGTGAGATATTTGTGCATGCATTTGTACAGTTCACAGGGCAATAGGAATTTATTAATAGCCTTGTGATTTAATTTTGGTTTATTGATTTATATTTGCTTAGAAGTTTAATCATAATTACGTACTTCCTGATTAATGGGAAATTGATGGTGGCTTTACATGAGTGGTCTTATTTTCTCACAAAGTAACAAGCTTGACTGTAATTACATCTTTTGAGTCTTTGAAGGAAATGATTATGTATCCATGCTGAAAATTAACAAAATAGAGCATTCTGTTACTGAACATCTCCAAGTATCATCAGCAGAGCCAGAGTGTGTCATGCTTTTGAGGAAAGAAAAGTGCAAAAGGAGAATGAGACTGGTAGCTTGCTGTGTAATAATCACTAAAGGCACAGTTCACATTACAGCTAATCCAGTAATGCCACCAAAAGAGATGCCACTGTTTTTTCTCAGCTTTCTGTAACTTTTCTGTCCCTCCTGCTGCATCCCCTTTGCTAGTATTTGTCTAATCTGACACCATGGTGAGCTAATTCTGCAATCTAAGATGGCAAGAAATCGTTCACTGTGCTTGCTGCAGTCCTACATTTTTACCCATTTCTCTGCCAGGGTACTGAGCTAACTAAAAAGTCTTTTTTTTTTTTTTTTGAGGTGGGGAGGGAGTGATTAGTTTATTCTGTAGTATTTCTTTTTTGGCTGATGCAGTTCCCTGAATCTGTTCACATCATACTTGCAAATTCAGTGCTTATATAAAAGCAAGGATGGGGAAGGAGAAGTAGGCACTCAGTAACCTCAACAGGATTGAAGGGCAGTTGAGACCTCCTTAGCATTTTGTGTGCATTGCCATTATGATCTTACGGTGATATGATGACAAAGCTGGAGCAATCTGGAATAAGCCAAGACTGTGGTTTCACTAGCTAGAGTGAGAGAACCAGACAGCTCTCTGCTGCTAAAAGGGGATGATGTTCTTCCCTACCCCCACTAGACACATTCCCATGAGGTTACATGAAGACAGCTTGGGCATATTTTGTGATCCTCCATGAGGTACTTTAATTCACTGAAACAGCAGAAAATTAGCTCACAAAAAAGCTGAAAGCTTTCTGTTGTTTTAGTGCAGTAAAGTTAAACATCAGAGCCAGCATAGGCAGGGGTGGATCAGTGGGGTTGGTCAAACAGCTGGGAGCAGAGGAAAAGGAGGACCTTCCCCTAGGCAACAACAACCCTTTAGATTGACTTAGCTGTGTGCAGGAGTGCAGCCTGAGACAAAGTAACGGCTCTCAGTAAATTATAGTGCTGGGATGTTCATTTTCATTAACTACAACATGTGTTAATACAGAAACTGACTTGTGGTTGGTTTGCATCTCACATCACAGTCATTTTTCTCCGTGATTCATAATCAGTAGGATTCCCATTCACAATCCTACAATATTTCTGCAGCATCTGAACAGCTGGAAGAATAATAATGGATTCTGAGTTTCCTTAAATGCATTTTTGGCATCTGGGAGAAAGGAAGAGAGCCAGCACTCTGTGACATGCCAGATCTCCATGGGACACGCTTGGGAGCCACTGTTAAGAGCTTTGCAGTTTCCCAGATAGAATAGCAAATCAAACCTCATTGCTAAGAGGCCACTACAGATAGATATCGAAGTTACAGATTCTTTTTTAACAGATATGAATAAATTGGATGTGACATTAAAAATGTAAGTTATCTTCACAGAGGCAATGCAACCTGCTTTGCATATGGGCAGACTGGTGCTGGCAAGACTTACACTATGATTGGTACTCACCGGAACCCAGGACTCTACGCTTTGGCTGCCAAGGACATCTTTAGACACCTGGAAGCATCACAGTCAAGGAAAGATCTCCTTGTTTTGATCAGTTTTTATGAGATCTACTGTGGACAGCTTTATGACCTGCTAAATGGAAGGAAGAGGTATTTAAATAAAAAATATGTTTTACTATAAACCTATGGTTGTGAATCTATTGGTTACTGTTTATAAATCAGTTACTGTTTCATGCAATTATATTTAACATATTACAATTTAGAGTAAATGTTATGTATTTAATTAGGGTTGCTCCTATGAGCTACTTAGAGAGAAAGACAGAATCCAACACTAGATACTGTGGCATTGAGAGAGGCTCCTGGTTTTCACTATTTGCAGAGGGGGGAAATAAGTAAGAGTAAGGACCTACAGTTGAGATATGAGCTCATGCTGTTTTGCTTACACTGTAACAATATAATAGCTGAACATCCATAGGTAGAGAAAAAACCTTCTTGTGGTCAGAAGTTCTTATGCCAACAATTGTGGAGTCCCTGTCTTTCCCTGCTCAAACATAACCTCTGGCTGTCCCTCCTGCTGTGCCAATGGGGCTTTGGCTCTTGCCAACCTAGTCTCTGAAGATCCTGCTGATCTTCCACTTGTCATGCTTGACACTGCAGACCCTGCTCATCTTCTCCCTGAGCACCTTTACCCAGCCGCCCAGTGACTCAACTGGAGCAAGCCTCTGCAGGTGTGCTGCCATCACCCTCAGCAGTAGCACCTCAGCCCCAGACTCATTTGGATGGACTCCTACAGGAGTACACACCTACAGGGGCTCCATCCGGAATGGAAATCAGGACAACTCAGTACATACTTGCTATAAAAAAAAAAAACAAACAAACCACTGTGATCTGAAATCTCTAAATAAAATAACAGTCAGTTAAGAACTCAGCAGTGAAGTCTTTTCAGAGTGATCTTGGAGGAACATTGCCTGTCAGCTGTAGGCCTTTAGCAGCCTTGAGAGCACTGTCCTTAGAGCACACTGGAGGGATCAAGGGGAGGCTTTCTGCCTGGGGAAGGGAGCATCTGTTCATAAAGGAAGTACCTATTTCTGTGCACGTGTGTTCCCTTTCTCCAAAACCGTCTTTAAGGAGCAGGTAGTGTAATGTGCTATGTAAGGAGCCAATTTACTAAGGAACAAAGAGTGTCCTCATATTCTCTGCATGTCCATTAGCTCTCTTACATGTCATTGAAAGAGAAGATTAAACTTCCTCCCACATGCATCATGTCTGTATTCTTCCTGCATACTGCAACACTTCTGCGTGATTCGGAGCAGAGGTGCTCTGAAATCTGACTCTGGCTATGGGAGAAGCTTTAAAATCCTGTGCAAAAATCTTGAGAACTTGAGCAGAGCATAATTTACAGTCTGAAATTCCTAGAGAATCCTGAGATCATTTACTTCGCTGCTTTATTATATTCCTGAGCTAGCAGAAATGCATTGCTAATGTCTCTTTAACAGTGAAATGTCATTGGTACATATTATAAATTAAATACCTCTTCAGCTCTGAAAATAAATGAATGACAGTGGTGCCTTTGCCCAGTCAGTAGGCTTGATTGCTTTCTCACAGCGTTGTAGCACTGAAATGAGTTTTCACTGCTGCTATTCAAGACTGTTTCATTTTCAGGCTTTTTGCAAGAGAAGACAGCAAGCATGTCGTTCAAATAGTTGGACTGCGGGAGGTTCAGGTGGACTCTGTAGATCTACTTTTGGAGGTAACCTCTATGTTTGTGATTATTTTTTGCCTTCTACAGCCTGATTTGTGAGATATGTCATTTGCAGGGATTGTTATTTATTGTGTAGTACATGTTTATGTTCTTATTTAAAGTTCTGAAATTGGCAACCCCAGCAAGACCACTGAGGAGCACAATTAAAAGTGCCTTTATTCAGTAAGCTTCTTTTGTCACTGTGACTTGTGTTAGCAACATGCAAGCTGTTGATTTACAGCTGTTGCTTCTGCTGCCACTCCTTATGGAAAGATCTTTGCCAAGAAACAGTCTGCTGTCACTATTTTAGAAATCAAATAGTATCCCAGTAAGGGATCCTTAAAGCTGGATAGTATTTTCTCCCAGTGTGATTTCTTTGGCTTCTATGAACTTAAATTTTCCATATTAAAGGTACGTGGATGCGAGACGAGATATAAATTTGAAAATTAGTAGAACTAGACATTAGAAAATACTTAAGATTGGGATATTAATCTGAAATACGATTAAGACACTGCTTAGATAACGATGGGCCATAACAGCCGAGTAAAATTAGGGTCTTCAAACAGTAGCTGGCATTCACACAAAGCAAGGCTTCAGTTTTTCTTCCTTGCCCTAAAAGGGCACTGGTAAATTTTTTGCATTGTCCTGTGTTGTGGTTTAACCCGGCAGGCAGCTGAATGCCACACAGCCACTCGCTCACTCCCTGCCCCCCTGTCAAGTGGGATGGGGGAGAGAATCGGGAAAAAAAAAAAGTAAAATTTGTGGGTTGCGATAAAGACAGTTTAATAAAACAGCAGAGGAAAAGAATAACAATGATAATAGAATATACAGAATATACACAACCAGTGATGTACAATGTCATTGCTCACCACCTGCTGACCAGTGCCCAGCCCATTGAGCAGTGATCGCTCTCCCTCCCAGCCAACTCCCCCTGAACATGATGTCATATGGTCTGGAATAGCCCTTTGGCCAGTGGGGGTCAGCTGTGCCCCCTCCCAGCTTCTTGTGCACCTGGCAGAGCATGGGAAGCTGAAAAAGTCCTTGACTGGTGTAAGCCCTGCTCAGCAACAACTAAACCATCAGTGAGTTATCAACATTTCTCTGGTACTAAATCCAAAACACAGCACTATGCCAGCTACTAGGAAGAATATTAACTCTATCCCAGCCGAAACCAGGACATCCTGCAGCAAGCAAGCTGGTTAAATCTGCTTTCTATTTAGCCTGACTTTGCATTGTTTAATTCCTTTCTCAGTAAGGAATTGTAAATTACAAATGCCTGATAGTGCAGTTGACTCATTAAAATTGGCATGGTGTTGCCCACTTATATTCCATTTAATTTTGTTCTTCATCTTCCCATTAACTCCAAGCCTTGGGACATGCTGGTGATGCTTCTGCAAATTAGACTGTAAATTTGCTATATGGTTGATGAACACATTCCTCTGTATTATCACATTCCACACACAGAAGAGCTATTAAGTGACTATTCTCACAGGTATCTCAGCAAAAAATAATTTTATATTGCCCACAGGCCCTTTTGAACACAGAAATGTCATTGGCTTGGCTCAGAGCTTCTGAATAGTCTGCAACAGATATATGGGAAGTGTTGAATGCATCTCTAGTTATTCACTATTCATGGATGTTGGCTTTGGTTCAGAAATTATCTGCATTTAGCATGAATATAATGCTCGGGAGCTGCAGCAGTTGGTTAGGTTGCTGGTTGAGTACTGGCCACTGAAAGACATTAATAATGCACATCTGTCAACTGGGAAGGTATTGATTTTGCTAGACAATATTTCAATTTGTTCTTACAACCAGAAACAAAATTAATGACTTTTTTATGAATGCCCTGCTGCAGTTGCTGCTAGCCTTTCTGCGATAGTCCTTAAAAGCTTGCAAAAGAGAACTATCTGGATTTGTATCTTGAAGGAGCCTTTGTCCTTCTGCCTTGCCTGTCTTCCTTGTTTTCTTATTTTATTGTTGTATTGAGTATATTTATGTTTTAGCTTTGTTCCTTACTCTGGCATAATTGCTTTTAGTTACGGAAATGGAAAAAAGTTTTGGCACTCTGTAATTTGTGTGTAACTTTCTGGATAACAGTATCCATCTATTAGGTGAGAAAGTGGAAGTTTAAAAGAACACAACAAATAGTCAATCCCATGAGTCTCTTAGCTTATGTCTGCAGTCTTACTTTCTTTCATTTCTGCCATACTTTTGTTATTCATTTCATAGTTTGCATATTTTGCAAATCCAAGTGAATGTGTGATGCAACAACTTCTGCAGTATGCTCTCTAAGCTCTGTAGTGTCACTGCAAGCAAGTCCATGTACAAAGTTCTTAGACATGTATTGGAAGGGATCCAGTTTAACTTAACATCTGCCTTGCACCAAATTTTAAGGCTGTAATGAACCATTCCTCTTAATGTTACCTTATCTTAGGAGGACAAGATTTCTTTCTGAGACGTTGTGGTTTTTTTTACAATTTGCTTGGGTTTTGTCCCCCTTATTTTGCAGGTGATTTTGAAGGGGGGAAAAGAACGTAGCACAGGAGCTACTGGAGTCAACTCAGATTCCTCTCGATCTCATGCTATCATCCAAATCCAAATTAAAGATACAGCCAACAGGACATTTGGAAGGTAAGACTAGAGGCGGGAGTGCTCAGGGCTGATGAGGAAGTCAAGCCCAGGGACATCAAAGAGGCAAACAAAGAGGAGGTGTTGAGCTAGTGGGCAGCTGTGAGTTAAATCAGAAGGTAGGGTTCAAAGGGACTTTGAGAAGTTTCACAGCCCTTTCTCTGTTCCAGGGAGAGTGCTTAAGCCACATCTGTGAGGGTTTTGTCAAACTTGTTTGTAAAGATTTCCAGTGAAGGAGCTAGGCAATCAAATCCATCCCTTCATCTTCAGTGTTAGAAAGCTTTTCCTGTCTGGTGTTCGTCTGGCTAAAGGTAGATGTCTGGCAATGGGCGTATCCACATGCGAACTCATCACCTCTGAAGTCACTAGAAAGAAAAAGTCATTTCTGGGATCCAATTCATGCCATTCTGCAGAGTCACCTAAATTAGGTTAGCTGGATTTGCCCCTCAAAGCACCTCTGTCCTGTAATTTGACTACAAAGGGAGCCTGGGATGACTAGCCCAGGTGGAAATGATTCTGTTAGAGTTTGCCTTTGGTCAGAGGAATTCTAGGACCTCATCTAAACCTCCCTGATAGTTTGAGAGTGTGACGCTGATGCTATCTGCAGCAGACAAAAAGAGCAGTTTACTTCCTCTTGTAGCAGCCATTTTACCTACTTGAAGACTGACTCTAATTCTGCCACACTAAACAACCCCAAGAAATAGGTCTGAGGAAAGAAGTCTAGGTATCTATGTTACTCCTGAGTGCCAAAAACACATGCTGACACATCCTTCCAGCAATGGCCATGCAGTCTTGCTTCCCAGGATCTTATTTTAAATACAAAGCAAAATGGAAGAGCCACAAATAGTGGAGTGAGGAAAAGGCAGAACAGGCAGGCTTAGAAATCGAAGCGTATATGGTTATGTAGGTGTGGCATGTGTGCCATTTTTTTTGTTACAGAAAGTGAGGTGGTGCTGGAATGAGGAAAGGATCCCAAGATATGCCTATAAGAGAAGTCAGGGCTGTTCCAGAGAAAGAAGGGCAAAGACAAAGACACAATGCAGCAGTCAGTACAGCAGCTGGCACCCAGAGCTAGGAAACCTGAGAGGGAGTAATGGAATTTTGTGGAAGGGAGGGAAAAGGAGCAATGAAAACTCAGTGTATTATTTACTACACTGGAAATTTCTGTTCGTGTTGCCCTGAATTCCCACTTGACAGGGCAGTTGTCTGTTTTACCTGGAAGGAGAGTCAAGAAATTTACAATTTCTTTAACTGTGTTCTTAGGACACTACAAGCACAGTGATCATCTGGGGAGGTGAATGTGTTGCACTTTGAACAGTTTATACATTAAACTGTCGAGCACTCTCATCACATGCAATTATACTTTCTGTTACAACTGCATTAGTGCCAGGATGCTCTGACATTGTCCCTGCTGCTATACTTATTTTGGTGCCTCAGATATTTCCAGTGGGTGTTTCTTTTTGCTCAAATGCAGTTATTTCTAATAATTCTTCTGATGTCATGTGTTGCAGCCCTCTGGTTTAAAAGAGAAAAAAAGAAAAAGGAAAAGAAAAAAAAAAAAGCCCCTAAGATAAATGCAACTTTGTTTTTTCTAGGATTTCATTCATTGACTTGGCTGGCAGTGAAAGGGCGGCTGATGCCAGAGACTCAGATCGACAAACAAAAATGGAAGGAGCAGAAATAAATCAAAGTCTTTTAGCAGTAAGCTATGAGCATGTCTGGGGAAGATTTTGTCTTTAATTATTAGCATATGGTTTAGGATAAAAATGAACCACAGAATAGTGTGTATATATGTATTCCATGGAGGGGGAAAAATAACCAAAGTATTAAGTGTGTCCAGTTTAATCTGTCTCATGCCTGAAAGACAACTTAAGAGGGAAGAGAACTTGTGATGAAAATAAAGTCTTTTTAATCCATTTTTACAGCCAGCCAGGTAAATGCAACATAGAGAAGATTAGGTATAATATATTAAGTGTCCCATATTTTATATAGAAAGTTTTGTCCCTTTTACTTCCAGAGAATATTGGCTTGGGACTGCCATATTTGTTTCATAAAAGCACATCTGTTCCTGCTGCTTATTTTCACCGCTTGAACTCAGACTTCTCTTTCAAATCCGGAGTAAAGGGCTTAAATATTCAAGAGCATAGGAACTGACAGTTCATGGTTGGGGAGAAAGGAACAGGAAGAAATGCACTCCTAATGAAAACCATCTTTTATAAATGTACACAGTTACGTAAAGAGGGACAAGGAGCAGAGAAATGCCATCTAAGGTAAAGCAGAAATGCCTCTAAGCATAAGTTGTGCAGAAGACTTTGCACCTCCTTTAATTCAAATGAACAAAGCTCACTGATAACTGAGGGCTTCTCTAAGTGGGACCGAAGGTGCTACGCAATCAGTGAGCATGAGTCAGCAGTGCAGAAGTTAGTGCACACAACCATACCTCTTAGTGTGCTGTAAATAGGAGGTGCCTTGCTCTGTTTTGAGCATGTAGAATGTTCTTTTGCACAGAGGCTTTCCTGGTGTGGAATATTAGCATTCATACCGGGAGGTAGCATGTAAAGTGAATGTGTTTCTGTACTTCGTGCTTTCTTGACTACTTGCTGGTGAATAGCTGAGTGGCATGGGGAGTCAGGACCTGAATAGAAAGGATTCCTGAGAAGTGAGGCTTAATGTAAGCTCAGGAACTTCCTTTAAAAGGAACTTTAAAATCAGAGTGTGTGTATTTTTGGTATTGTGTGAAACTGAGTAAATACCCAGGCAGCCTACAAGTAGTGACTGGATTAACTCTAAAAGGCATCTGTGTATAAGTCTACATGACCTAAAACCTAGCCCTGCCCTCAATAATCATAACGCTCCCTTCAGGCCTTAAAACACATGAAGTTTGAAGTTTGCTGCTGGTTTGAATATTCATGTTAATTTCAAGTAGAAGATACTCAGATACTGCAACTGTGAGAAGCAGAATAAAAAATTAGAATAGTTTGATCTCTTACTTGTTAGAGGTGTGATCTTTAATAAAATGCAGTAAAAATGAGAAATATGTGTCATTTTAAGTGGGTGTATGTAGAATGTAGAAAAGCCTTGAATGTAGAAAGGCTGTTTCATAGTAGTATCACCATGACAATACTGTAATCTGCTTATTTTTCCTTTGATATTTGCTCTAAATGACTTGTCTCATGGCTATACAGTCCATCTCTGCTGATTTGAGAGAGCATCCAGGCTTGATATGGAGTGTGATGAAATTGTGCTTATTTTGGTGGAAACAGAGCAAAAAAATGCACGTCTTTGAGTTTGAACATGAGATCTTTTTCCAAAGCTGGTAATGAATCAAGGGATGTTTCTTCAAGACTACAGGCTACCTCTGTTGATGGTTATTAACAACAAGATGATGTGATGCATTCTGTGAAGGGCATGGGTGTAGCTAGCTGCTCATATTCTGAGATCAGCTGCCATCTAACACAGCCTAGTGTACCCACACATAGATGGGACATCTAGGCTGCAGACTGTAGTCAGTATGGGGAGAAATAGGCACTTACTAGCTCATGCTATCTGTGGCTCAGGTATGAAAATATCGCCAGAGTGGCAAAAGGAATTTGCACTGCTGTTGTCCAAAGTGTTGCGGTTTTTTTTGAAGGCGAAGAGCTTCCTTTAGAAGAAAGGCATTTATCAGAGATGGAGCTCAAAAAGCTCTGTTCTTAGGGTGTTGCAGGTATAGGAATCTGGGGTACACCTGCCCTGCAAGCTGCAGCATAGTCTGGTGTAGACCCAATCTGGCTTCAGACTTCCGAGCTATGGTGCAGGCAGCGGTGGGTCCACAGTAGCATGGAGCTCTGTGTGTACTAAACACGTGTGTATTTACCCAGCTTCTTGGGTTTTGTATAGCCCACAGAGCTCTCAGGCAGGTGTCTCTGTGCTGCAGCTTTGCTCTCCTTGAGTGCAGCTAAACTGCTGCTGATACCTGAACTAGCTGAAGCTGGCAATTTGTGTCTGTGGCAGCAGTAAACTACCCTTGCAAGCAGGGACATCACATAGTAGGAGTCAAAGGTGCATAAGGGAAATAGTAAATTCATGGGTTAGGTTTGATGCAATTCAGTTCCTTGTCAGTGTGTGATTGATATGTTTTTACCCTTCTGTTGTTGGTGGGGTTTGTTGTTTGTTTGTTTGGTTTTTTTTGTAGCTAAAGGAATGCATTCGGGCGTTGGATCAGGAACACGCGCATACTCCTTTCCGGCAAAGCAAATTAACTCAGGTAAAATGAGCAGAAAGACAACAGTAGAGATTTTCCAGAGGAGGACAAAATATAAATAAAAATAATAATAATAAAAAAGGTGTGATTCAATAACTGTTATTAGGCTATCGAAGAAAAGACAAATGCATAACTTTTTCAAACATTAAAATTAAAGACAATCACAGAATTAAGGCCAATTCCCAGTTACCCGAGCCAGTGCTGGGGACTGGCATGGTAAAAATCAAATAAACCAAATGCTAAAACCAAACAAAAACCCCAAATGCTACCTTCCAGACTCAGTTACCACCCATCTCCAACCACTCTGCAATCAGTCTTGCATCTTCTATGCAGTAGCAGTCATGGGAGATTTCATCAATGTTTCTTCACTCCAGTTGTAACACACACTTTATCCCTCAAAACATATGGGCACCCTTGAGGCACCTGATGTCAAGGGCTTGTTCACAGCCCCAGTTAACACTCATACTCATTTTAAATTGTCAACAAAGAATTGCAAGACAAATTGAAACAAAGAGGACTACATTTAAAAAGAGACAGTAACTGCATCACCTGGCTCATGTTAAACTGCCTCTGTACACATTGCTAATTTGAAGGAAATGCAAGGTAACAGCCTAATTTTCATAAGTTCTGAGCTAATTAAATCATTTTCCCTCATATTTTGTGTATAATAAAGGCAAGCACATGTTTAAAAATACATACATGTATTGCTAAGAATCTTATTTTTTCCTTCCAACCATAGGTGCTTAAGGATTCTTTCATTGGCAATTCCAAGACGTGTATGATAGCCAACGTATCACCCAGCCACATAGCTACAGAGCATACCCTGAACACTTTACGATATGCTGACAGGTAGGTGATGAAGCTCAATCCTGCCAAGGAGAAAAACACAAAGGAAAAAGTAATGTGTGATGTTTGTGATTATATTTTTATTTTGGTTGCATTGGAAATGTTGTTTCAGGCAAGAAACATAATTTTCACAATGCAAATAAAATCCTTACCTGTTCCAAGGTTTTGTTTTAGTTTTGTTATTGTATTGTTATTCTGCTTAAAATGTGTGCAAGTCCTTCACCCTCCCTCCTATACAGGAGGAGGTGAATTACAGCCTGTGCAGTGCTGGGGTCAAGAGGACAAAAGATGCTTAAAGGGAAGAGGAATAAAGGAAAAAGTTGAGGGGATAGGGTGAGTTAAGCAGCCTTACACAGTTGCAGCGATGAGTCTGATCCAGGAGCACTGTAGCCCTGTACACGTATCACCTGAGCTAATTAGCCCCACTGTGACTACTCCTAATGCCCTCATTTGTGTTTTGTGGGACTCTACAATGTGCTGCAGAGATTACTAGCTTGCCTTGAGCTGGCACTGTGCCATGCTGCATTATAAAGCATAGAAATGCAACCCCATTCCACTGAAACAGACGCCATTTTCACTCATTTGACCTGTTGTGCACTGTCCAAGAAATCACTTCAAAACACTGCTGTAGACTTTCCAGAAGTTCAGGCATTGTGGCAGAGGGGTTTTGATGCCTGTGTGGATCACTGACAATTAAAATAGAAATCATGGCACTGAATTCAGTGTTTAGCCTTAATATGTGAAAGCATTAGTTTGTTCTGAAGACGCTGTTATTTATCTGGAAGCATGACATCTTCTAAAGCCAATCTCATTTGCAGGGTCAAAGAGCTGAAGAAAGGGATTAAATGTTCTACCCCTGTCACAAACAGGCGTCGGACAGCTGGAAACGTATCTCCAAAACGTGTCCAAAACTCTGTCTCTTTGCCACCTGGGGAAAAGAGCTCTCCAAAGAAAGTGAAGCTAGGCCTCCAGCATCCCTCAAATGCTTCAAAAATAAAGGCATGTCCTGCACCGAGTGTCCCTTTTACCTCTACCCCCAGGGGAATCCACAAAGGACATGCCTACAAAGGAAATCCCAGCTCACCGTGGTTCCACCACGCTAGCCCAGTTAAGGGAGTCCTACGGCTAGCACAACCCCTGAAGAAGAAAACTGATGATCTGTCCCCCCACTCTGAGAAGAACCCCACTGCAAAGGATTTCATCATCAAAAATGCTGCCACAGCAGAAACAAAGGAGAGGGGCCAGAGAGACAAGTATATGCAAGACAGACCGCCTGTCCAGTGCGTGAAAGTCCAGACAGTGCAACCTGTTCAGAAACAGCTTGTTTCTAGAGATGAGTTTTCCTTCGGAGACGGAAATCTGCCTTCTGACAGCAGACAGGAATGGGGAAACACCTTTGCTAAACAATGTGTTGAAACGTGGACAAATCTGCCTCCATTTCAGAAGGAAAGGGAAGAACATTTACGTCTTTTTCACCAGCAGTTTCAGCAGCCACCTATTCTACAGCAAAAATTGAACTATCAACCTCTTGAGAGGTTTTTAACACAATATAAGCCCCAGGAGATTCAAGTGAAGCAGGAGCTGAGTCTTACTCCCACAGAAGTACAGAGCAAAGAGGGGATGCAGCTGGAAGATCTGGATGACAGTGATTTCAGTGAAGATTCTTTCTCGCCTGTCTGTAGTCAAAAGAGTGTGAAAAGAAGAAACACCAACAAATGCAGTCAACATTCATTCTTCCTTCATCAAAAAGAGCAAGGAACTGAAGAAGAGCAAAAAGGCCAAAAGCGACAGGATTTATTTTTTAAATATGCAATACGTATGCAAGAACAAGAACTAGAGGACAGCTGGGATTGTAGTGAGGGCAGCCCAAAGACAGAAGAATCCATTAAAAATGCAGGCTGCAGCAAGACTCCATCAGACTGGAGCTATGACTTAACTATTGAGTCCTCTCCAAGCAATACTGCAGAAAAACCTTACTGCCTGCAGGAAGATCCTGCTTGTAACTGGAAAAACAGCAAAGATTTCCTAGCTGACCACGAACAGTACAAATCCAAACACAGATGTCTCATTTACTCCGGTGAAGCCACCTTAACTTCAGAAAAGGATGCTTCAAACTCATATGTGTCTCCTGTATTGAAATCAGGATCTCCAGAGTTCAAAGAGATTGACCTCCAGCATGAAGAGAAGGAAGACTCCATTCTGGATAGGCAGGCTGCCCTGGCAGGAGATGTGAAACGGAAAGCTCGAAGAAATGGAGTTAATCATTGTGGATCTTCCAGTTGTCCCTCAGAATTCACTTCTGAGGTAACGGCTCCTCCAACGGTATCCCTTCTTGACTATGAGGAAACAACTGATACAGAGAAAGTGTCTTCTGATCAAGAGAAGTACCCCCATGTGAAGCAGATGTCAGACAGGAACATACATGGCTCCCAGAACAGGTTTGAGGAAGAGGACTGGCAGTGTACCAGAAGCAGAGCTCTGACGGACAGCATGCTGGAACTGGGGGAGCAAGCGCGTCGTGGTGGAAGACATTGTGCCCTGCTGCATTCCCCACAAACGGGAGACAAGTGGCTTTCACCTGCCTGCTGTGATGTGAAGGTGTGCTGCTGCCTTCTGGGCTCAGGTTCATCAAAGCAAGGAGCCATTCGCAGTTTATTTGTTGGACGTGACCTGACAGAAACATCCACAGCTGAGTCCACGGGCTCCAGGGAAGAGAAAGAGGATGGTTTGTTGCTCCGTAACTCAACGTGCAAAGAATACTCAGGTGGCAGACACTGCGTTGCTGATGTGAAAGATAATACTGGTAATTCAGGAAAATCTAACTCAAGTCAAGGACCCAGTGTTGAGACCATGACTCAGGAAATAAATGCTGATATACCTGAAAAGAGCTATTTTTCCAGTGCACCATGCTTTCTCAATGTGGGAAATACAGATTATGCTGAGCAGTCCCCCACTCAAGAAAGCAGCCTGCTGTTGCAGCCCAGGTCAGGATTGAGGAACGAGGACTTCTGTCATTCTGAAGACTCAACCAAGTCATCATTCAGCAATGAGGAAATAGGCTTGCTAAAAACCAAATTAATACAGGGTATTTTTACACAAGAGACCTTTGCTGTGGATTCAGGATCTGCAACCAAAGATAATAAGACATTAGCAACTGCAAAGAGCCCCTCAGGCACGTTCAACAGCAGGTCTCCAAGTGCTACATCAGAGATGGGAAAATGGCAGAGGGAAGCCCTAGAAAAAGCACAGTAAGTCTTGCTTGTCACTGAAGTTTGTCATGAAGCTTAGAAATTCTAGACACATGATACATTTGCCTTTATTTGTATATCATACTCATATGTACTTTAAAAAATGGTGGGAAATCAATCTATGAAATAATTATTTAATGAGATTAATGACAATTTATAGTCATTATCTTATAAATATATGATTGCCTGTTATTTAGCGATATTTTAAAATCTCACAGGAAGCCAATTATTCTATTAGAACTTCCTAGGATAATGTGAGAGGAATGAATATTATAATACAAACTGCAGTGCTCAGTAACTGATTTGCTTCCTATAAGCTGTAAGTACTTAAAATGTATCAAAACCTCCCATCAAGAATCAGGTGGTAGATGTTCCATCCCTGTGGAAAAAACCAGCTGGAGTGGCTGGGCAGTCACTGAAGATGTAAAGCTTCAAAGTACTATGAGCTGCCACTCTCAGCTCCCGAGGGCTGGGCTGCATTCGCATGAATGCTGCTGGTCAGAGAAACTTGCTCAGAGGAAAGAACAGCAGCACTGCCTTCCCGCTCTGCCTGTTCTTCACCAAAATGTCTTACAACCTCGTGGTTGTAAGCCATTTCACCAATTAAATAGACAATTTTTTTGCTCCTGGATTTCCCTGTGGTAGAAAAAACATGTGTGCCCCTACGCTGCCTATGCTAACGAGAGGCTGTGGTCACTCCCCTCTGAGCAATCCTCAGTCACTGAGGTCATCTTTAACCCCAAACCAGCGCAGTCCACTGCACTCCAAGGAGCACTGGTGTGCGCTTTCTGAATGCCAGAGACCGCAGGACAGCAAGGCTTCCTCTGGGGTATTCCTCCTTCGTAAAGGTTATTGAGGCCAACAGTAATTATAGGTAACGCAGCAGGCTGTGTAACCAGTGGTATATTCTGTGTTAATCAGACAGGCTGTAATTCGGGCCCATCGGCAGCAGCTGGATAAAATGGCATCCCTGTGCTTCGAAGAAGAGTGCTTGGTAAATCAGATGTCAGCAACGGTATGTGTTTCAGATGGTGATTTCCATGCCCATTGAACCTGCATAAATTAATCTTAGAGATCATTAACTTGAACTAGTGATGTGACATTCCTCGTCAGTTCTTCTCTCATTCTCTGATGCCTCCCTGAGTCCTAGGAGGGGCTGCTCATTTTCAGTACCTGTTGTGTCTTTGCTAGTCTCCACACTGCCAGGCCCTTGGGGGAGAAGGAGACTGATGGGCCAACTCTGAACCATTTGTCTCTGGTAAAACAGCTTCCTCTTGTCTTGCGTCATGGGTACCAAACTGTGCAATACAGGGTATTTTTCCATGCGACGTTTTTCTCCTTACAGGCTGGAGCAAGTCAGTCAATACCATGGAAAACAGCTCCCCCCTGAAGCGTGACACGGGGATGTTGCGCCACATTGCCTCCTGGGAGTCCCTTGCCCATCCCACTGCAGTCGTGCCAGCCCCTGGCCCCACTCCAGTGCTCTCCTGTGACTTGCGCCCTCACAGGCTCTTGATTTTTGTCACACAAGTGTTTCTTGGCTTTTTCTTGTCTCAGATGGCAGTCATGTAGGCTAGACCTAGAGACTGGCACCTTCATGGCCTTGCTGCTAGCCAGGCAATCCCAGTTTTTCCTGCATCCACACAGATGCGTGTCACAGCTGTGTGAGAAATCTCATCTCTCACCCAGACTATTTAACATTTCCCAGTGAGAACCTCCTGCCTTCCCAGTTTACTCATCTTCTCAATAAAGCCAAGCTCCATTACTGCATCACATTATCCAACCATTTTAATTCCTATCACAGTTCAGATCTGAAGTGCAGCTACGGGGACTCTTGCCTCAGGGATTTCAGAATGGAGCCACCATGTGGCTCACTTGCTGTCATTTCCAGCTGCATGCAATGTGTTCCCAGATAACATAAAAGTTCAAAAAGCAGCACAAGAGCCATAAACTGTATTAGTTTTGTGGCAGAGAATGCAGTGATACAAAGCAATCTTTGATTTATTTTTATTTTTTTTTAAATCTTTTTAGATTGTTCTTCCCAAGTCTGTTGGTCATTGCATACCAACTCTGCCCCACCCCACCCTCTTGCCCCCCTTCATTTATTTGGCCCTTGCAGCAAGGAATCATCTTCTGGCTAGCAGAATTATGACAAGCTTGCCAGGCCTCACAGCAGCGCGTGAATAACTTATACGCTGTAGTGTTATTTCACAGCATGACCTTTCTTTGGGCAATGGAATCAGCTTGAACTTCCCATATCAGTTTCTTGCCTTCCACTTTCAGGTAGCTGCAACTTCTCCAGTCATGAAACTTTGGCCACAGGAGAGACTCCTGCAGACCAGCCACATACTGAACCAGGCATTATTTAAAGTGCTTAAGAAAAATACACCATGGCAGCTGAGCTGGTCTTCATTACAGTCCTGATGTCCCTGCAAGACAAAGATACAGTTGCAGGAGATAGCTGGAGTCCTGCCAAACAAGCTTTTGAATGATCGGTTTTCATGCGGTGGCAGGTGAAGTCCCTAGCCCTGAGGACGCTGGCACCTCCCAGCGTCTTAGACATTGACCCGTGAACAGAGGCACCAAACTCTGCTCTCAGTGGCAGAGCTACAGCAAGTCTGAGCACTCCCTTATTAATGCAAACCCTACTTAAAAATCACTGCCTCTATTTTGGTTTTAGTCACACTTTCATATCACTTTTTATCTGTGTGGCAGGTTACTATGGAAGGTAGAGTTCCCCTCGGATGGGGCTATATACACTGCTGGTATTTCTTGTGTCAGCTCTAGCAGATCTGCAGCCATGCAGGAGTTGGACTGGCCCTGTGACCTGACGTGAAATAATGCCTTCCGTCTCCCAGGAATGGGCTATTTTGTCTGATCAATGAGTGGCCCAAATCACCATTTATTTTCATGATTGCTAGATCCAACATGAGAGCTGTCAGGAACAGCTGAGTACGTTGTGTAACTGAACACCAGATGACCAGTCCCTGTACCAAACCTTTGAAAAGCTAACTGGTGTAGAAGGGTGGTAGCAAGTGCTTTAAACATTTTTATTTTTGTTTTTAAACCATTGCATTAGCTGTACTTTCACCATATACATTTTTATTTTAAAACCATTTTATTGGCTGTAATTTCACCAACAGATAAAACTACTGGAGTAAGTTAACTTCAGTATTTAGAGGCATTGGCCTTTGTCTGTGAGGGTCAGGACTTTAATGAGGAAACACTGATTTAATCTACTACACTGCAGGATGGAAAACATGCTTTTATGTACTACTGCAATGCATAAAATATGCTGATTTTCTCCAACCTGCTGCTACTATTTTTCTCTGAATCTTCCTTTTGCCTTCCTCAGCAGGATTTTCAGAATTTTGTGACCAAGCTGGATGAAGTCTTGGTACTGAAGTCGAAGTGTATCCAAACGATGCGAGCCCAGCTTCACCTCTTTTTAGCCTCTCCTGCCACTGACCTGTCCCTGCCAGCGCCTCCACCAGTTTAGACTTTTGCTTACACGTGCACAAGAACAGCTACAGAAAGAGCCAGCCAGTGTTTCACCACACTTGGTGATGCAGAGTGTGGGTGGGTAGGGGATAGCTTTTAGTTTGATGTTTGTGATCAGTGTGTATTTTAGATAAGGATGGAGAGAATTTGGAGTAAATGAGAGGTTACTACATGCACCACAAGGTTTTGTATTTCCTTAATACCAGTAAGCCACATTCTTAAGAACAACAGTTCAGCAGCCTTTAAATAACTCACCAAGCAGCAGGCAGTCCTGTCCACAGTATTCATAGCAGCTTCTCACATGTTAAAGGCACTTCTGTGTTGCCAAGAAAATGACGGGGAAAGAAAAAACACTTTGAAGGCAGACACAGGCCTGAACAGAAATGCTCAAAAGCTCTCCGGAAAAGTGTTTGCAAACAGAAGCCAGGAGAGACAGAGGAGCCACTGTTCGTTAAGGGCGCTAACGTAACTAGACCGTAAGTCAATGGACACCAGGGCAGGGCAAGAAGCGCTGTCGCTTTCAGGAGGAAGACTGTTGTTACATGTGCTCTTTGCTTGGGATGAACACGCCAGAGCTCCTGAGAGAGGTGGCTTAAGTCATGGGTAACAAGCGGCTTGGTGGGGACTTTGTACCAAAGGTTTGCCTAGCATGTTAATAGGCATGTGGGTTTCATACTGCTGCCAGCAGCGAGGCCAACAGCTTACCTGCTACAAACGACGTCTGATCTCTGTGCTGTGGCACAGCTGTGGAGTGCTCACTGAATTGATTTTTCACATCAGGAGAGGGTCTGGTTAGAGGCAGTGGGATGTCAGAAACTGCTAACGGTGCTGTTATGTGCCACTAGTATTTGAATCAAGAACTACAGCATCATCAGCTGGAGCCCTGCAAAAGCTCTTCTGCTGCATGCATCGCGTCTGAACCAAACACATCCGCTTGCTGAAGGCATAAATGACCTTGAAACATGCTCAGCTGACAACGTGCTGTGCGAGCACTCCCATTCCACAATTACAGCTGTCGCAGCACAATCGGCCATCTCAGTGTCTCCTCAGTAATGCCTGTAGTAGCCAGAAATGCCGAGCGTAAGGGAACACTGCTATCTGACCAGCTGTGAATTTTACTGCCTGCTTCTACAGCCACCCTGAGGAGCCCAGGTTTGGCTGAGCATGGTAATCGCAGTGACAGTTTTCTGGGTTGCATATTTGGTGCAAACACTCCCAGGAATGTCACACAGTGTAGGCTTGGGGAACAGAATTGCAAGGGGTGGACTCCTAACATCAGTGCCCTGACTGTTGGGGTGGGGTTTTTTTAGCACTGGTTCATCTCCATCTTGCAACTGAGACTGGATTACTCCGAAGTGGCAAGCAGAGTCCCTCCAGGGTCTGGGTTCACGCCTCTCAGGATGGTTCCTGTGTCCAGGTTACAGGCCAGCGGGAAGCCACACCTGAACCCAGGTCTCCCTACTCCCTTTTCAGAAGCCTTCCTTGTCCAGAGAAATGAGGCTTCCAGGAGCAAGACTCTTAGCGTCAGCGGTATTTTGGTGTTTGTGCACAGCACAGAGGTGCCTCACAGCCTGCAGAGAGCTGCAAAGCAGTGGGACACCCAGCATCTTGTTAAAGCCGCGGAGGGAAGAGCAGACACTAAATTGAGCTCCCGTTTAAAACAAGCAACTCTTAGGCAGCCTCCTTCCACCTCCTGGGGCCAGGGACAGCTTCCGTGTGTAAGGTGAGGAGAACACGTGGCAGCTGGGTAATCCTTGCACCTTCTGAAAGCATAAATGGATGCAAGCACCTGAGAGTAGCGTCCCCAGGATGTTCTCAGCGAGCATACGGACAGGAGAACTATCGGGGAGCTGCTGAGGAGTTCTGCAACTTTGGAGCCGAGGAAAAGGTTGGGCTGTCGGATGTGTGCACAGGTTGCAGGAAAATGAGATGCCCAGCCAGTGATGGAGCGCTAGGGAGGAAAGCTTCCCCGCCACCTACTCTGACATCTGGGAGGTGAGGATTGGTGGGTTGTACTTTCAGGTTTGTTTTTTTAAAAAGCAGCTCAGCAAAGTACACTCACAGGCTTTTTCAGTCTCTTATGCAAGCTGACCATTTCTAATTCGCACAACCAACAGTGCCGTATCCTAACCTCGGTATTTGTAACAAGACAGATGAGTGACCAAAAATTGCCATGAGCAGAGGAGAGGGGAGTTAAGGCAGCTACCAAATTCCAGCCACCTATGAACCCTGTCCCATCTACTGTGAAAAAGGCAAGTCTGTCTGGCAGATCTGAGCCCCAGTGCCAGGTTCCCAGACCAGGAACTATTTGCTCTCTGGAGGAATGGCCCGGAACACTGAGAAACAACAAATAAAAGAAAACAACAAAAAAAGCCGTTTTCCAAGGTCTGCTAATCTTTTTTAAACTGGAGCCATCCAGCCAATCCCTACGACTATAACTTATCAGTCTGTTCCCAGAATTTTGTTTTTCCGTACCAAATGTGAGACTTTACTAAAATAAAAATAATAAAGCAGCCCTGGCTGTGAAAATCTACCCATCCTTGGCAACAACAGGACTACAGAGATGCTTGAAGTGCTGCACACCCAGGAGATACCAGAATCAGGCTCCTAGTATGCAATAGGAGCTACCACAGCTGTTACCAAAAACAGTAATGTTTTTCTCTCCGCTCTTACTACCTAGATGCTGCTTTAATTCTTGTGTGAAAATGTGCTAAATGAACATGTTAAAAGTGTCATCCCCTTCCTGCTGTTTGATATTGCACTGACACCTGATACGAATGGTTTTCATTTCAGCTTGAGGAACGTATGTAAAAGCGTGTAGTTACAGCGGTGTAAGAGACTGAGAGAGCCTGGCCACGTACAATCAAGTAAATGCAGAACTAATATGGGTTCATTTTCGTATTCAGGTGCAACAGAGACTATTAACGCTCATGGCAGATGCTTGATATTTTATTTGAATAATTGACATTATTTAAAATAAAACTCAGTTTACTACAGAACTCTGGTAAAATTTGTTTTAAAGTAAATGTGATCAAAATGCCCATTTGATTGCAAAAGCTTAACTGGGGCTGGGAACCGGTACGAGATCCTGGCCTCTGATGCCACTGGTGTTTCAGAAGCTGTCCGCCTGCCACGGGCAGCTGACCCGAACAGCCTGCGGCAGCAGCAGAACAACCCCTGCATGAGGTTTTTGAGGTTTTGCTGCACTCCTGGCAGAAGCTGGCAGTCTCCCAGCGCGGAGAGCTGCCCCGACACTGCGCCCCCGCACCGGCGCGCCCCTGCTGCCCGACAGCCCCTAGGATGCCAGGAAGAAGTCCCCCTCAGCACAAGGCAGGACAAGAGCAGCACCTCTCATCCCGACGGATCAGCCGGGCCGCTGCTGTCCAGGAGCCATCAGGAGGCAGCTCAGGGGTCTGGCTCACAGCACAACCGCCTGCTTTGGCTCTGCCTCTATGCTGCTCCTCACACTCCTTTCCACCAAGGCACCCAGACCTCAGTGTCTGGCAGCAGCCACCACAAGGCAGCAGAACAACCTCTGACAAAGTTGGAACAGTGCTGAGCACCAGGTACATAAACAGATCAGACCTGAGGACCTAAGGAAAAGCCCTAAGGCCCTAAGTGTGATGGGGGACGCAGTCATCCTCCCAGCAGCCGGGCAGAGCCCAGCCTCGCACCAGCCCTCAGCAGGACCTCCCCATGTCCAGGCTGAGCTTTGTTCGTAACTCAGCAG
>NW_009267230.1:147060-165402 GCF_000687185.1 Egretta garzetta | reverse complement strand
CAGCAGGAAAGAGGAGCAGCACCAGAGTCACCAGCCACGCACAGCGCCCAAACAACATTCAAGTCTCCTCACAGTGTCACTCCTTACACGTTTCCCCTAAGCCACCAGGTTAATCCCCTCACTCCATGGTCCTTCCTTCTGCGAGAAGCTATCCCAGCTGCACACTTCCAGCCTTCAGCCACCCAGTGACGTAAATCCAGAAACTTCACTGCTGAAGCAAGAGCAACATCACCAGGGAAGACACAGACAGGCACCTCTCTCTGGAAGGAGAAGACAAGCTTGACAGGTACCACCTCCCCTCTTCATGCCCCTGCTCTCACCCCTACAACAGTCACCACAGGCGGAGCAGTTACTGTAGTGGGGTTAGGAGCCAGCCCCCATGGGGGGACTATGAAAAAATTTAACACATTAACACAACCAAAGAGATTATTTTATTCACAGGTTTGGTCTAAATAGTTGTTTCTTTGCTGGCAAGACTTCTTGCCCCTTCAGGACTGTCTAGTACCAGACAGGGACTTGACTGGATATTAATTCTGAAAAAAACAAAGCAAGGAACACAACCGAACGCTCTCAGCAGTGACAGTAAAGCAGTTTTGAGTTGTGTTTTCCAGCTTTTCTGATTTATCAGGAACCCCATCTCCATGTTTCAAACTGTCACACTTCTCACCTGGGAAGGAAAGCTGGGAAACTGCTCTACCTGCACCCACCAAGGCAGCAGCTGCTGAACGTCCTTCTTAGAGGAGTTTTAGCTTCAGCCCCACCATTAGGAGCTGGTGAAGCTCAGTGCTACAGGATACCATGCAAGGCAACCTGCCCTGGCCCTACTCATCATCCATCTCTGCATCCCCTAGAGACTTGCCAGCTACATCTCTCTTCAGCATCATTTTGTTTTAAGCAAAGGTGTGTCATTAACATAACTGAGCACCTCACAGAGAATTCCAGGAGTTAACACTGGGCCCAAATTAGATGCTTTGGTCATACAAAGTTAATGACATAATGGAGACAAATGCCACCTCTTTCAGGGTCCTGATGACTTCTTACTGAAAAACCTAAACTGAGGCAATGAGCTGAGACGTTTTCCCTTCCCAAAGTCCAACACTCCCAGCTCCATGCTCTAACATGAGTTTGGATCCCTGGGCTTGGTTTTTGCAACAGAACAAAAATAAGCCACTGAAAAGGGCAGCACATTCCACCACTGGCCGTTCTGCCCAGCAGACAGGGCTCACGCATGCCTACAGGAGCCGGCAGCACCTGGGCAGGCAGGATCCAGCACCTTCTTCATCTGCTTCGTGAAGCCAAAGAGCATGAGAGATGGGAACCACAACACTGGGAGTTATATTTGAGGGTTTTATTAGTTCTTCTGCAGAATCAAAATATTTAGCAAATTACTTTAAAGATTCCTCAAGAATGCTGATACTTTATGTATTTAGAATTTGAACAATGTACAACGTAATACTTTGAACTATCAAAACCAACTCAAAACCTGATTTCTAGTACTAGATGTTATTATGTAGTTCTATAGCAGTGTGAAAAATGGAACTAATGCAGTGAGTATATTTGTTTTAAAGAAAGTGCTTGAAAGAAACCTCCTGCATCACACTGAGTATTATTTAAAACAAGAAGATAACTGATTTCCTAACAGGGCATTGTCTTAAATATCCTACAAGCCCGGGCAATTAAGAATACTGAGCCCCAGCTCTCTGCCTTCAGGTGCAAGAACCAACACAAGCTGCAGGTCCAGGTGGAGTTCACAGCTTACCATTTTTCAAGAGAACTTACACACCACTCGGATTGCACGCTCATGTCTGGCAGAAGTGTTGGATGCATGGGTAAAAAGGAAAAAAAAAACCAAACCAAACAAACCACAAGAGGAACAGCTTCTTTCTTTATGCATAGCGACAGTTTCCGAACCAGTGTTTTACTAAGTTACAGACTAACTTTCAACCAAAAAATAAAACTCCATTGCACTAAGGGTCAAATTTAACCAGTTAATCTGGACTGTGATACAGTCAAGTAATTCAGTACAAGCAGACACCATGAAAGCAGCTTCAAAGAACCAAAGCATCCTAGTTTCAGAACCAACTTAGTATTCTTCTGTCCAACTCCAGTGCAACAGTGAGGGGGGGAAAGCACTCCTGTCTCTACCTATGTACAATTCCAGTAGAGGTTGGGCAGTCTAAACTTTCCGTGGCCAAGCTGGAAAAAGGAAACTTAGGAAAGGACACTTTAAAAATTTAATTTAAGAAATAAAGTTGGCTCTCGGTGGAAAGAGAAATGCTGGAGTGATGCACGCGGGTGGGCTTGTTCAGTCACTCTCCCATGTATGCGAAAAGCCGTACTCCTTCTTGCCGAGAGCAAGTCACACTGGATGTGAAGGTGGCGGGGCTGGTCCTGCTCCGTTGCACGCCAAGAATCCAGGAATGTGTTTTCAGCTGGCTCCTGCACGGGCCATTAGATCTTCCAAAGCATTGTGTTGGTCGTTGTTATGTAATAATAAGACCTCCTTAATGTCTTTTAGTTCAAATCCCATTTCTTTAAATTGACTCATTAGTTGGAGAAGTTCTGTGATCTGAAAGACACAGATGGTCTGTTATTTGTGAAAGAAAAAGAGGATGAGTGCTTGGTGGAGGTTTAGCACAGAGCCAGTCTTCAGCGACTGAGCATCCCATGGGGTGGATTCCTCCCCTCCCCAAGTACAGCCCGCTCCAGCTCCCTTTGGAGAAAGTCCACTCACACCAGAGCTGGTGGAGCTCTGGGTGCAGCAGCCCACAGAGCCCCAGCTCCAGTCCCCTGTGTTTGCAGTCCTGCGTTTCCAAAATCCTCTTCAACAAGGGCACCAAAGCTCAGTCTGTGGGGGTGTGTGTCTCAGTACAAAATCTATCAGCCTGGCCCAATTTGGGCTCCTGATTAATGTGCCGATTAATGGTACCCTGCTTGCCCAACCATGCTGCATCTCAATTTTTTAAAGCTACTTCAACTTGGGTATGGTAACTCTTGCTATCAACTGGCTCTTCTAGGGCAAACTTGGGGGATTAGCACAAACCCTGTTGGACACACTGTGTACGATACTACCAACATCAACCATGAATCCTCCTTGAGCTTTGAAAAAAATAAAGCAACAAGAAGTGAGCCAGCTGATCAGACTTTTATGAACCCTCTTTCGTTTACAGTACCTCCACTCCAGAGGAAAGAAAAACTCAAAACCAAGCAAGCAGGTTGAAATGGGCAATCAGGACATTAGCCATGTACAATTTTGGGGTTAAGCCAGTAGCAAACATGTTTCCTGAACTCAGGCACTTCTCCCATCTTCACACTGTTGCTCCTCTGTTTGCAAGCTCATCACCAAGTCCAAGAAAGGCAGGAAGGCGTCTACGTGCCTGGGGGGGTTGGGTTGCACCCTCTAAGGATTTCACATAACAACTTGGGACACAACAAGCTGGCAGACTTTAAAAAATCCTGCTGTCCTCTGCCCTGGCTACCTGCTCCTGCCACTGTACCTTTGGTGCTGGTAAAGCAGCCACAGAACCAGACCCCAAACCCCCCCATTTTCCAGCTTCTTCCAGAGCGAGCCGTAACCCAATTTGCTGAGCAGCCAGGTAGATGCGTTTGCACAAGGGAGAAAATTCACAGCCAGGGCACGCTGGCAGGGTTTGAAAGATAATTTGCTGCTTCTAAAATTAACTGTCTTTGTAGCAAGCACCATGCCCACAAGAGAACTCTGGGTTCAAAACATTACAACCAGAATAAGCAGGGTCTTTAAAAATCCTGTCCCCATAAAAATGCTTGCAATGAGAGCAATAAAACAATGCAGAAGAATTCTTTAACACATATTTGCTTTATCACTGATGATGTCCTTTGGCAGTCAGTTTTTGGAAACAAGGCAGCATTACCATGAAAGACAGAATTACATCAGCCAGAGGAACTGCTGCTCGAATTCCCCATCACGGAGCATTCTCTCTATTGCTTAGCACGTTGTGCCCTCACCTTCTCCTCTGAACACTGGTGCATTTCCAAAGCTGCTTCAACAAGAAGCGGATCAAAGCCCTTCTCACAAAGCTGTCCATGTGCAAACAGGTAATCCAAAACCTGTGGGAAATTAAAAGAAGAGAAGAAACTAAGTTTGCAGGGTGGCATTCGCAGCAGGCAGTGGAATACCATCTCTGCACTTGCAGAGGGGCTGAGTCCAGCTCTACCCCAGGCTTCATCAGGGACCGCAATAAAGTCCTTCCTAGCAGGGCTGAGATGCTCTTCATGCAAGAGCTCATTCAGAGAAAACAGACAAGCCCTGCCGTCCTCCTGTGGTCTTCCACCAGCTCTGAACATCACCTTCCACTCTAGTCAAAACAGCCTCAGAAGCCTATCTTTAGCCTTCCGTGCCTGATCACTGAGCAGAAGGCAGAAGTTTAACTGTGGTTTTTATACTACAAGTTTTCAAAATGAAACTGTAGGTCAAGCAGTCAAGATATGTCAGCTTCTAGCTTCCTCTCAGACAGCCGCAAGAGGTGACGCAATCTGAAAGCAGTCAGCCTTTTACGATCAGCATACTGGTGAGTGAGCTGCAAATCCCAGCTCACACACCCAGAAACCGCTGCCAAATTTCTTATACATCCTCAGCTTTGCAAGGTACGGGGAAAGGTCAGACACGCAATGCTAGGGAGGCAAAAGAACACAGCCTGCAAATACAGCAGGATTTATAACTGCCCTCCTAAGGGCTGTTATTTCCATTTGATAATACAGTTCACTGCAGCCCACAGCTCAAACCGCTCTCGATGCACAGGTAGTGGGCAAGCAGATCAGCTCCACCAGCAGAAGTCACGGGGACACTCCTCCTCCCCAGGGACAGCCCCGCCAGGCAACGCTGTGTGCAGCACGCAGCCTGCCTAGGGTCAGCACGGCAAGTTTGGCCACGCTCGCCCTGCTTTACCATGTTCGTTTGAAGCGGATCCAAGACCCAGAGCCGCGCTTCACCCTGCAGCGCGTTATGCTCTGTGACCTGGTTTTAGCAAGCGTTTGAGGCAACACACGAGGCAGGAAGCACCGCGACCAGAGCGCACAAAAGCAAGTCGGTCAGTGGGGCCTTGCGAGAGCCTTTCAGGGCTGTCTTAAGCCTGCAGGGGCCAACCTCTCTACAAGGGGAGACGTCAGCATCGTAACCCCTTGCGCTCAGAACAAGAGAAGTTGGCTGCTTTTTCTGTCACATGGCACTAAGCATGGAATGGAGCCACACTAAGCTTCCTTCAGGTGGTTCTGTCGCTCCTGGGAAGACCCCGTACCTCTCCCAGCTTCACATGGAGCTGAGGGCCCATCCCAAGCTCAGCGTAGCTCCGACCCAGCACCCACAGGTGTGGCTGACTCAAGCAGTCTCTCATGCGCAGACACTTTTTTCTTCGGTTTTCGGAGCCTTTACTGCTAGGTGACAACTTCTCTAGTCATTAATACCGCAGCAGCTACAGGCTGCAACCTCCTGTTGGAATAAAAGTATCCCCCCCCCCATTTTGCAAACCCAAGGTTTCTCTGCAGAATCAGCATCCAATCAAGTGTTTCTCTCCCACTGCACAAGCTCTTACCTGGTCTATGTTCTGTCCCTTCTTCTTCATGGCTTTCAGGACGTTCTCGGGCGAATAGCCCATGTTGACGACCGTCTCTATGCACTGCCTCTCGCTAGCGGAGAGGACCTGCTGTAGTTCAGGAGCGGGGCCACCCGACCACTTGGTGCAGCTGGTGTTATTGGGCACTTTAGATACTGGAAAGTTTTGGTGTGTTACCTAAAGGGGAAAACCCAGAGGCTGAGGTGATGGTCATCTCCTGCATCCCCACGTCCTGTCTCTGGCTAGTGCAGAACCACAACACCCCATCTAATTAATCCGAGAGGCTTTCTAGATAGTGCCCTTGGGAAGTTTCTCATCGTTAGGATGAAACCAAGCAGGGGACACCATACTCTTTTTACCCTCAAAACAACAATCAACATCCCAGATTCTTCGCAACATACCCTCTCCTACCAGTGGGACCAAAACCTTTCAATACCCAACCTTTGCAACAGTGAAGGTCCTTATGATACAGCCAAACCCTGTACCTAAAAGGAAGCACGGAGATTGCTTCCTTCACCCCAAATTTACTCGTCACCTCTTTTTTTTTTTTTTTGTACCCAAAGGAGCACTAATTCTGGAGATTTTCAGAAACACAATCCAGTGCAAGCACACAGGTATTTGGGAACTTACCACAGGGATTTCTGTTTCCTTGTAGTCTGGGTGTACCTGCTGGACAACACACGAATAAGGTAACTTATAAACATTACGCACTAGTGAGCAGAATTTTGCTGCAGCTGGTGGAAGAAGGGATTTATGGGAGAGGTCTGGGAGTGAGTCTACCGTACTAGGGAGATTTGTGGTCTGACCAGGCTTCCACATGTGAGATGCAGACGTTACGCGGTTGTGTGTAGTTCTAGAATAGCCATCATAAGGGTTGTGTCTCCCCTCAGCACTCAACAAGCAGATCATGCTCCAAGAAGGATGTATCCCCCCTCATAGTAACTCTGAGACTGTTTATTCTGTCACTGTAATGGCTACTTGTTCGTACAGCTCAGTGTAACACGCTGGCTCCTGTTCAGCTCTTGACCCAGTGCTACGCGGCCTGAAACTTTTAAGTCATTGCCTAGAGATTTCCCTTGACTTTTTTTGACCATGAGAAGGGGTAAGAGAAACATATACCCCTTTTTTTCTACTCTGAAGCACTGCACTTCATACGCCATATATGAGCAATGTGGCACACTGGCTAAAAGGAGCATGTGACTTTTTTTTTCCTCCCCCCGACCAACGCCCAACACCGGGTCCCATTCCCAGCACCCCAACAAGGCTGGGTAACGTTCCCTGCTGCACACCTCCTCTGCTTCTGCAGAACCAGGCTGCCAGAGGGCAGAACTAACCCGCCGCTTTATACTACTTCGCCCAAGGTAACAGCAGTGCAAAGGCAGAACTCTGCCCCACCAAATCTGAACCTTTCAATTCATCCATTTAAAAGCCTTCCTGCATTTTACATGTAATTAGAAAAGGCTGCAAGAAATGACTGTGGACCAAAAGCCTCAGCCTTTTGTGTTTCTTGATATTTATTATGCCAACACAGATTACTTGAAAGCTTGTCCACTGCTTTCAGAAAGGCCTTGTCTGGGCCCAGACTAAACAACAAAAAACTGTTTATAGAAAACAGTTCTGAGAAAAGCTATTAGGATTTTGACAAATTCCATTTATTTGCAAAAAAAAAAAAAAAAAAAACAAACCAACCCCAAAACCAAACAAACCACCCAACAACACCCCAACCCCAAACCACCACCAAGGAGGTTTTGTTCTGCATTTCCGACAATTTTCATCTCCAGGGTAAGAACTTCTCTTCTAGGAGACAAAACCTGAGAAATCATAGTCGTTCTGATGGACTGGTTTACCCAAGAACCTCTCCTCATGGCAGTAGAGGGGTTCAACACTTCACACACACCCTCTCCAGGCACTTTTGCCTGAGCAAAGATCACTAGAACATGGGATTCACAGAAATAGGGGTCTGGAGTAGCCCTGAAATCAGCTGGTTATCAAACTGAAGGATGACGCTTTGTTATTGATGCCGCAGCCAGGAAAACCAAAACTGCTTCTGACAGCAGAGATTCAAGAGTCTGGGGAAACCAACTAACTCCTCCTCCTCGATCTGCCTGAGCTTGACAACCTGTGCTTGTGGTCAGAGACTTCCAGCAGAGGAGGGAAATTCCTAGAGGAATTGCAGCCATGCTCCCTTATGTCTCAAACCTGTATTCCAGTGCCCTTCAAGAAGCAGACATGCAGGGCTTTCAATATCTGCTTGCACACTGAGCCTACTTTTAAGGACTTCATACAGAGGCTGGGAGCCCAGCCTGCAGCTGGTGTGCCCGCACACATCATGCTGCTGCAGTGGTATATATTCTGAATATGTACCAGAATATATATGGGGCACCAAGAGTGCCCCATCCTCCCATAACCAGATTTCTGTAAATAAAACGCATCGCACTAGTCAGGTCTCTGGCCAGATTTGTTTAATTCCAACCTGTTGTCTTCATTAGTCATTTCTCCCTCTGCCAATGCTGCAAAAAGCAAACAGGTGAGCTTCAAAGAAAAAAAAAAAAAAAAAAAAGGAGAGGGGACCACCTAGGACAGAATCAGTGTAGCCTCAGAGAAATCATAGGTTTATTTCCATCCAAAAAATCCTAGATCCAAGTCACCGGTAAAGCATAAACTCCAGTAGTAACTCCAAATCCAAAGTTACAATTTCTAGTCTTGTGAAGAAAAAAAAAAAAAAAAAAAAAAAAATGAAATCACTGTGGAATACACTGGGACATATAATTGTCCTGAAGCTTTCTAAAAAGGACAGGCTTATTCTTGTATAACCTTGCAGGAAAGGGATGTGTGTGATCCTTCTGCTCCCAGCCACAGGGACGACTGCGACTTCCTTCTATAGTTTTCATACTCTGAGGACTTTTGTTACATTTACTTTAATACTTCTGTTGTATTTACTTCAATTTCTTGCAGCTCAGCTGTCATTTTCCAGCCACTGGTACCATATTGTGGAAACACAAATCAAGTAGAGTCTGAAGTCTTGGAATTTAAACAGAAAGAACTAGTTCTGCTGGCACACCTATTTCTTGGTTTGCTACTTCCAAAGCAGAAATAGTTTCCTAGTAAGATCTTTATTACTTCTCCTAATAAGTCTGTTTATCAGTTCGCATCTTCCCTTACAGCCTTCTCAAGAATGCACCTTCCCTCTTGGTCTTTAATCCAGCATTGAGGTGTGAATAGTTAGAGTGGAAAATAGGCCAACTGAATGCCCATCTATCTAGTTGCAAGTGATCTTTCATGTTAATCCCTAGAGATCTGTCAAGTGTCGTACTTTGAGGTTTCACTTCTGAGCTACACACGATCATGCCATCGCCTCTCAAACCTCCGATCTGTAACAGGGAGCAGTTTCTCAGCACATTGCTGCGTCTGCCAAAGTTTACGGCATTAAGTATGTTCTAGTGATCAATAAACAGCTGTTCTGCTGTGCTCCGACAGATACGCTAGTTGCCAGAATACCGTATTTTGCAATTAATAGTGCACTTACCTAAGCCTGAAAAGAGGTGAAAGAACAATAGAAGAGAAGCAGTGTCACTTGTTTCAGAGCACAAGGCATCACACAAAAGCCTACAGTATGCCAGTCAGACCAGAGAACCACAGAAGCACTCCTTATATTGGACAGAACAAACCAGGTGATTTTATAGCCAGCTAGAGGAGTTCAGGAGTACTGGTGTGCATATCTTAGGTTCTGTGGGAAAAAAGCCCACAAGCTTACTCAGATCTCTGCTCTTATTCACAAAAAGACAAAGACAACAGCTGGCACGAAGTTAAGTGTCCTCCAAGTAATTTTAGAGCTTGCTACAAGTTTGAGGGAACAAAGCACCAACCTCCTGCCTCAGAGCTGTACAGCAACCGACTGTAACGTCAGCAATCTGACATGATCTTCAAGACTGGTTTTGGTATCCACCAAGCAATCCCTCCACTCTCCTTCACAAGGAGGAGGGCAAATACCAGATTTCAGACCACCATCATTTCTTCCTCTTAAAGATTAGATTTTAAAAGGATGTCAGGAAGAAAGTAATAAAGACAGACACATTTGACTGCAGGTCAACTGCAAGCATTTTTTTCTTTCCTGAATGATGCAGCACATTTGTGTTTAATCTATTATTACTTCTATTCCTTGAAAAGCTTGCATGTCCCATTATTTCCAGCAAATAAATAAGCAGGCCGAGGAACAAATCTAGAAAAGATTTACCTCAAAAGCTAACAGCACTTCAGAATCTGATATACCTCAGTGGATAAGACAGAATGCAGGACTGTGCAGAGAGGATATCTTACAGACTTAGTTCAAATGTGTGCAACTACAAACAGCACGAGCTGAAAAGCTGAAAGAAGAGTCACCAGAATTGGTCTGAAAACAGCAGATTTTGGGGAAACCTGCAGAGTAATAATCTGAGATTGAGAACTGCCAGGAAGAAGACCTGTCAGATTGATCAACTTGCTGTGTAAATTAAGAGGATCTACACATCACTCCCATTAAATGAAACTAAAACCAAAGCCACAGGGACCTTTCAGAAGCAGCATTTGCCTCCGCACCTCCACATCTCCCCAGCAACCCCAATTCTAATCCACTGCATGTTTACCGTAGTCGCTGTGCTTTGAGATGATTCTTCTTCTGTACAAACTGTCGACACGGCCAGGGAAGGCAGTCTGGATGAAGAGGATAACATTGATGTCTCCATGCCATTGTCCTCATTTAGAGCGGAAAGACCAACCATGTGGTGTCCGTTCAGTTCACTAGCTTTACTCTGAGCACAGGCCTGCAAAGAGCTGAGCAAAGTGCCATTGCGGAGACAGGAGGTGCTGCGGAAAGTGCTTGTGAGCTTTGATGATTTTTGATCACTCTCATCGGAGTCAAGTTTAGGAAAGGATAGGGATTTGATATTGCTCACTGAAGTGATAGGGGACAGGGACACTTTGGAAGACAAGGACATCTTTTCACAGTTTCCCAGCTGCGGTAAAGTGATAAAGCCATTGGGTTTGTGAAGGGGCTTGAAGTCCAACGTGGCCCTTTCTATGGAGGCCAGAACTTCCTCATCTTGCAACACAGACTCAGACCCTCCTTTGGGCAAAGTATTATCCAACAGCTGGGCAACAATTGGCCCAGTAGTACCAACATGAATTTCAAGAATATTCTTTAATTCCTCCTTATCATCGATAGTTTTTAATTCCAGTTTGTCAAATGGGTCTTCTTCACATTCAAAATCAGCTGGGTTGAAGTCTGCTTTTGGACGAGGTGGACTGAGAACTTTTTGCTTCACAGCGCTACTGTTGGCCGGCGTGGGAGTAAGAATATTATTGTGCTGCAGGCTAGCAAGGATGGGGTTGATAGGAGGAGGCATGGCCTCAGGGCAGGGTCCCTCTGAGAACCCCATTTTGTTGCTGTCCTCTGGAGCTGCTTTTGAGTTTGCTAGCGCTTCTTCTGCCTTGCGTTCAGCTTCTCTCTGGGCAGCTTGAATTTTTTTGATATCTTCAGCCCACTCAATTGTTTTCTTTTCCAGTGAGAAGTCATACTGGTGGGGGCGAAAGGAGAGGAGAAAAAAAATAGATAAATTGTAAGGGTCATAGCCACTACTTCTGACAGAAACATAAGTAGGATAGAATAACAGCTACGTGAATTACCATGGACAGGCATCATTTTTTTCCCAGCATCTCTTGTAACCTACAGACTGGCAAAGCTAGAAGACACCAGAAGTAGTTCATTTGGCCTCCAGCAGCAAAACCTGTCTATAGTCTGGATCAGAGTATCATATTTTGCCTCCTTCCTATATTTAGTTTTGCTTTCGAGCTACTGATCACCCCAAGATCAGTTTCACAGCCCTCCCACCCTCTCCCCGCTAGACAACGGGCATAGCAAGGGGTAGTCTAGCACATCACTAGATGGACAATCATACCCAGATCAGACACCACTGAACTACCCCCTGTCACAAGTTCCACAAGCCATTCAAGACTATGGCAACGTATTTTTGCATCCAAAGACCAAGACAGTTTTACTCAGTTCCCCTAAAAGATTCCTAAGGGGCTGGATATTAGAGTTTTATACCCATTAGTTTAAGAGGTATTGGTATTCTTACCCCAGGACCAAAGGCTCAACCAGCCAAAGGGGTTATACTGGCTACACCAATAGTAACTGCCTGCAGTAGCAGATTTGGCATGACAGGATCCCACAAACTTTTCTCATTTAACATAAGCTATTTCAGGGCCAGGTTAGCACAGGAGGGCATTTGTAAGCTACTTGCTTCCAGTTTTCAGGCCACAGTAGTGGCTTGGTTGAGAGGACAAAATTCTGAACACGCTTTAAATGTACTTAAAGTTTTAATATCTTAGGAAGAATGAACAACCTCAAATGTTCTTTAAATAACCACAAAATGTTCAGAGAATGCAGCCTGCAAGCTAAGTCCAGGGTGTAACCTACCTGTGACTCACAAGAAGTCACAAGATAGCCTGGCCAGGATAATGGCACATAACCAAACAGGAGTGTTCATGCCATGGGACTGCTAGGTCATGCAAATTCCTAGCTCTAAAGAGCAACAAGACAGCAAGGCTCGCTAGGCCTCTACTCACTACGTGTTGCATCACATCCCATCCTATAGCGGGCTCCCGTGAGATCCTGGAGATTTGTTATCTCAACTATATTAACATTTTTCCCTTCCCTTCGGTCTAAGACTCCAAGAGGTGCGATACACAATTTATCAGCAAGGCAACTTTGAAAAACTACTCACAGGCAGAAGTGCTGGGCACTTCAGTATCTGAGCAGAGCTATCGTAGTTTTGTGTGTGTGTGTATATGTATATGATCATATATGGCCAAAATTTACCAAAGCACGCATTTTTTTTAGAGTAAAAAAATGGGGGATATTTATATAAAAATATTTGGCTTTTGTCAATTTTGCTTCCCTGCACTTTTTTTTTTTTAAACAGCTCTCACTACAGCTGTAGAAAAGTCAAATTGCACTGTGACTATGCAGACCACGCATCTCACATCATATTATGCAAGGCGTTGCAGTGCAATTGGGCATACGATACTTGAGCCTCAGCTTGGCAGGAAAATGGAGACATAGCACAACGAAGCCAGCAATAAGGCATGAGACTCTCCTTTAGCTCTCCCACACTGGCTTAACTGGGTGGTAATTAGGACAATACGTTAATCATTTCATGGTTATAATGAAAAAGCCATGATGTAGGGTAATAGGGTAATATGCAGGGTAGGGAGGGGGGAAAGGGAAAAAAAAAAAGCAGAATGCTCTACAGCAATCTGTCACAGCTGAACTGAAAACAATCATCAATTTAGACTGACCAAGGAATATCACGGATCCAAATGAGAAAACATAGTTCAATTAGATTGCCTGTATCACAAACTGCATTTGGAGATTAGATTTTCAACAGTTATGCTAATGCGATTGATTTTATGCTACCAAGAGTTTATGGTAACAGAGATGTGCTCCTCAAAGACCTGGAAGCCATGTGTACCAAGCTGTTACCTGCTTGCCCTACAGCTGGAAGGGAATTCCCACTCAGAACTGCACAGAAAACAAGAACTGGAAATTTATTTCTTCAACCTGCTATTGCGAGAACTCATAAAATATGGTCACAGAAATACTTCTTACCCTCAAACAAGATTCTGCAAGTATGCCATAGCATGGGTGTCCCAGTTCTTGCCATTTTTCCTCTTAAAAATGCTACTCAAATTTAGTCAGGGTACCATTTTGACCTGTAGCTATTATACGAAAGCATTGTGCTCTGTTGAATTAGATACGCTAAAATAAATGCTACTAGGCTTTTTAAAGTGCTAAGAAGTAGAAACTTTTTGCATGGCCTATCATATTTTTATCTTTCTATACATCTATACATTTAACAGATCTTCTGCAACTACTGCCATATGAGATGACACTACAGGACCCACAAGACCAACATTTGAACACATGTGCAAACTGTGACTACTTGTGACTTACAGCACCACATGCTGGGGGCCAGGGGGAAGAGGGCGGAAAGGCAAAACACATCACTTACCTGGGCTTCTCTGACAAGCTGAGAAGAATCAGGCAGGCAGAAACCAATGGGTAATCCAACCTTCGCTGGGGTCTTGAATTTGTCTCCTATCTTAAATGGGACATCATCAAGATAACTGAAAGGCCCTAAGATTGAAAGCAGAAATTGTATCAAAACCCGTTACAAGTTTAATGCATTCAGTTAAGACTCACATTTCTGTATTTCGAAGCTCTTTCATCTCTGCTGCCCCAACAACACGAGGTGACTCAATACAAAGGAAGTTGCTTGATCAAAAACATGTTGAATCTGTTTGGACTTCATTGCCTCAGTTTTTGCTTTGGTTTTGTTTTATAGTTTAACTCCTACCTATTAAAAAAACCCCAAGCCCACAACACAACAATCCAGCAACTGAACAGATTTTGAAGTCAATATACCCAATATCTTATCTTTCCTTGTGACAAGACTATGCCTACACAACGGGAAGCTGAAGCTCTCCTGAACACTGTATTGTGTTATGCCTCTATAAAAAGATCCGTCATTTTTTGTCATAGTCAGAACAGGCTTTAGAATGACCTAGCTTTAGAATGGATAAGAAAAACTAAAATCCAGGTTTTGGCATAGAAGTAGGAAGTAACATTTGCACAGAAGTGGTCACAAGGGCAAAGTGGCCCAAAGTCTAGATGCTCCACTTTAACCAAAACAGAGTGAAACAGCTCAAGACTATTTAGCATAGCAATTCTGATTTTTGGAACAAGGCAATCTAACCTAAACAGCTGTCTGATTTGTGATCACTCCAGTGAGAGGCCTCAGGCTTTTTTCCATGGTCCTCCATCTGTCCTTTTGTATCTACCACTTATATGTGGTATTTAAAAAGTGTTCCGGGATGAAAGTCATGAGGCAGAATCACTCAGCTCAACTACCTCCAAGAAGCCAGACTGTAGCTTTGTTTTCCTTGAGGTGCTGTAAAGAAGTATCAGGAAACCCATATAGATGATTTGCGCTCAGTTGCTTGATTAATGAAAGGGGTCTCTTGGATCACTGATTTAGGCTTTGTAATTACAGCCAAGGTTTCTGGCTGTGTATAACAATCTGAAGAGCTCCTCTAGCACTCACTTGTAACTCAGCTTTGAATGTTGCAGATCCAGAACAACTTACTGGCAACATCTAAGATTGCGCTCAGTGACTAACCTCTTGCTCAGTGAGCTGTGACTTGCCATTTTTATCTGACCCATTTTCATACTCAGATGACAGTTTAAGTACTGTTTGTGTTCCTTCGCTGTTGACTCATCCACAACAAGGCAGCCACAGGCTCCAAAATGACAAGCAGCTTTCGAAAACAGGAACATCCTGTTAATTTGGAGTTAAACATTTATGTGGTGTCATCCCTTGAGCTCTCGTACTATGCACCACACTGGCTGGTCCGAGAGTCCTGACAGGACACAGGTGATACTTCCTCCAGCTTTGAAACCACTGGGCTTAAAAACCTACATCCCACCTGCACCACCAGGACAAAAAAAAACGCTCGAGGAAGAATATAATACTATTTTCACTGATCCTTACTGAGAAGCACGCATTCGAGCATTACACAGCACAGTGTCCACATGGCACCTCACTGGCCACCAATACCACTGTTTGCAACACGACATCCAAATTGTATGTGAGCCGGCGATCTGAGAACCTCGATATGCCGAAATGTTTGCGTGTGTGGAAATGGCAACTGTGGCAGCCCTCGCACGCAGAGTGGCAAATCACGGCCAGGTCAGAGCCAGCCAGCTCTCCGACTGCTCAGAAGCTGGTGTGACTGCTTAGTCCCACTGGCACGCGTCCTGCTCTGAGCAGGATGATCCAGCGAAGCAGGATTACCTCTCTGCACCCATCTCACAGCCCAAATTGCTCAGTCTGCGAATACTTGTCTTAATAGACCTATTGACACAGTAAGTGGCAGACGCTTCCCCTCCCACGGCTGCTGCTTTTGCCTGAAATAGATACGAGCCACAGAGGGTACAAGCACGCACTGTGGTCTTTGCATAGCAACAGTCTCCATTTTGGTGCAGTAAAAAAACCCCCAAAAACCCAAACAACTAAACACACCTAGACTAGATAGGCTGGATTGATAGCTGCCAGTTTAACCTCAGAAGATAGGCTACCCTAAGGAATAAAAATTTTCCAGTTTCTTCCCAGTATACTGATTTTTTAATAACGACCACTGCTATAACCTCATCTTGAATATAACTCTGCTACAAGCACACATTAAGAAACACACCCAGTGTTTTAGGACATTTGATGGTAAAAGTCTTTCTGAGGCAAAACGCTGATGCACATACTATTCACTTTTTTCCAGCGCAGTCAGAACAGTACCCGTCTTGTGAAGTTAAAATCTGATCCAGAAAGCCAAGAACCCCTTTAATTTTCTAAGCAGATGAACCTTCTGCCTGAACACACTGATGTGTAAGGATGAAAATTGTTTTAAATGGCAAATTCTAAAGCAATAAGCAAAAAAAAAAAAATAGAAAGCATTATGCAAGTGACTGTTTCAATAGTCACATGTCCAAATGAAGCAATTAAAGGGTTTTTTTTAACTGTTATTTAATATGGCTGTTAGCCAGTTCATCCTTTTAGCAATTAAAAGCATATTGAGAAAGTTCTGAGAATAGCCCTGGCAAAATTGTACATGTCTGTCTGATCTCTGACACTGAGCACCATATGATATTCCTGGCCCAACAAACTCCTAGAAGAGTAAGATTTCCTTCTGCTTTAGCATAACACAGGTATCACTGGCCAACTCATAGACGTGTCCTCCAGTTTGGAAGCAAAATGGAAACGTTCAGATAAAAACAGTTACCATTTATGAATGGGGAACAGTTTTGAGACCAAGTGGAACTTAGATTTTGTAGTCACACAAACCACACTTACGTAATTTTCAGAAATTGGAGTTAAAAGCTTTCAGGTTGCATAGTGACACCAATATTAACGTACTACCCAACGCTTTTTGTGCAACAGATGAGAGTTGCATTCTAGATGCCACTAATTACTAGAACTTAAGCCTGAACTTGCAATTATTAAAATGACAGAGGAGATAATTTGAAATTACATGCTTAGGCATAGTTACAGGTATAGGATAAGAATGCCCTTCAAGACAGGAAGAGGTTCCTTTCTCTTCACCCACCCCTTATGTTCCCATCTTCATCTCCACCTGAACATGGTCCTGAGCAACCAGCTCCAGGTGGCTCTGCTTCAGCAGGGGGTTTGGACATGATGGAGGTCCCTTCCAACCTCATCCACTCTGTGATTCAACGACAGTCCTCTAGCCTCTAGCACGCAGCTCGACAAGTACAACTACATTGACCGACTTCATCAGCCTGCCAAACACACTAAGCTGAAGGTAGCTGTTGGGCTAGATGCTTTACAGTGCGACAAAATTCACTTAGTGGGATTAACTCGTAACAACCCTGTAGAAGACTGAAACAATTGCCCTGCTGATTTAAGATAAGCAACCAAGGAAGTTGCTCCACTACTCCTCAGAAACTGTACTGTGACAGTGTCGCTGGTGTCATTAGGAACAGAGGGGACACAAAAGTGTAGACAAGTTAACCAGCTAGCTTACAGCACCATTTGTTTTGATTTTGTTATTTTGAAGCCAAGGGCATGTTCCACCACACTGTACTGCTTTGAGAAATATTTAAGACAGGTTGAACTCTACCTCCAAGCAGTGTCTTTGCTAGCCTAGTTTAGGAAGCAGAAGAGAGAAATAAAAACAAAGTCAAAAGACAAGCAGTTCAGAGTGTTTGCAGAGACCACTCACGGATACAAGAGCAACTGCTGAAGAGCTGGCAGCTATCTAACAGAGAAACTAACTGTCTTGCAGCAGGATCACTGGGCCACAGCAAAGGAGACCATCTAAAAATTAAGTTTTGATGGGCCATTTTTATTAACCCTTAACCATGTGTTTAAGTGAGGCATTTTTATTCTGTACTTCAACTTTACACTTGCAAGACTGAATAAAAAGCTGAAGGAGAAATGGAATTCCCCACGATCCTCTTATCTGAAAGATTATCCAGGAATATCAAGGCTGAGTTTCTAAAAGTGTAAGTTACTAAAGCATGAGAAGCATGTCAGAAATTTCACATGAACCTCCTGGTACTGCCTTGAATGATTACTGATTTGAAGAAGTTACACTACACACAAAGTGAACTTTAGTGTTCCAGATAAATATTAATCTTCTCAAATTACACCCCATTTTCTAAAAGATAAGCACATATACAAGCATTTTTATGATACAAATCATCGGCATGACACTACGCATCTCAATTGCAGAAGATATTCTCTTCTTCACTTGCCCGCTGAACCAGATTGGTCCAGTTTAGGAAAAAAAAAAAAAATCACTGCTGTGCAAAAAGCAAGCGTAGGTCAATGATATTACAAGAGTTTCACTTTCAATCCAACTTCTCATGTGACTTCTGTAGGAAGGAGCTACAGATCTAGTGTCCACTTCAGCAAACATCAGATCAGTATCACAATTGCAGTACAGCTTTGACTTTGAAGGGGGAAGTGGGGGAAGGGGAAGGTACTATTTTGCCATGAAGGAGTAGGGAACAGCCACAGGCTGTATCAGTTTAGGCAGAGAACAGGCAGAGCACTAGCAAAAACTGTGCAAGAAGGAAGCCAAGGCACTTCACTCCTAACAAAAAACTACTCAGAGGCTAAACAGATTAGTCTCTATGGACTGT
>NW_009267230.1:138487-147014 GCF_000687185.1 Egretta garzetta | reverse complement strand
GAAACAAGGATGCCAAATTTCACTTACCATGAGAGTCGGATCCCAACTTCTTAGAAGCCATTTAGAATCTGAAAAAAAATTTAGAACTGTTTTAATAACTTTATACACGTAGCACAGCATAAGTCTATGCAGTTCTACAAGAGGCTGATCTCTAGATTATGGGACCCGTTGCAGACCCTTGCTGTTTATCCTGTTCCCGACACAGATAAGCAAACAATTATAGCCTTGAGAATTGACTGAGCAGACAAATAACAGGGTCTGACAATCTAAACAGCAAATGAAGAAGTTAAAAAAAAAACAAACAAACAAACAAACAAAAAAAAAACGGCCAAGAAGCAGCCAGGTTGATCAAGAAGGCAGAGAGTTCCAGATCACAGCTCTCAGAGGCCACTCTGTCCCAGCCCCATGGAGCACACCCTCTCTTGGCATTAAGAATAGCCCTTCCTACTGGAAATACCACACTGATCCTCTTTGGTTTAATCCCTGCTGCTCTAAAAAGGATACTATCATACTGGGTAGGCAGTCAGTTAGCCAGCATGGCACTTGTCTAGACACACTGGGTTATGCACAGGTAACATACAGTACAGGTATACAATAAATAGTACCATTAAGGAGATATTTTTGGATGCACACAAGAAAACAATGCTAGTAAGAGTTCTCATTCACTGCCTGCAGAATTTTACTAACAACTTTTAAAATTTGGATGCAAATCCTACACGGCCAAGATGTTAAACACAGAACTGCCTAGCCAGCTTTTAACACAAAGCAGGCCTGTTGTGAGAAGAAGAGTTGTTTAATACAGAATTAGCTGTCTGATTAGTTGTCAGCAAAACCCCTGCTCAAACCCTATGTTCAATAACACAGCTGGTTCTTTTGCTAGATTAGAAGTACATCACAACATCTATCTCAAGACACCACAGGATAACTCTTTGAATAACTGAATTTCTAAATCCTCCTTTGACATTATGCATGAGAAAGAATCAGAGTTGCCCTTTGTTTCTGAAGTCCTCCAGCTCACAGACTGAAATGCCCCACAGCCGTTCTTCAAAAATATAAAGTTATCTGGTACACACTCCCAGCAGCAGCAGACAGTGCTCAAAGCACAACTTGGAGCAGATTTAACATTCACACTCACCAACACCTCAGCCTCGCCCTTTCTATTGCAGATTCCAACTGCAAATGTTAACTTAAAGGAAGGGCATCGTGAGGTGAGGTTAACACAGCTTAGCTATTCCTCCTGGCAGCTGCTGACATGACCGGGGTCAGGAAGAGCCAGTTTCAAGCACTTTAGGAAAGTAACTTTGCTGTGCAAAGGTCCTTTTCAACATTATGTTGAAATCAACAGGAGAACCAATCCTACTGGCTAACGGGAATTCAACGCGTGGCTAAAGCCAAAGCTGTACAAAGATTACCTGGGTGCAATCAGACTTCATGAAACACAGCGAGCAGACGCTATAGGTTATGGGGAAGTGAGTCATGCTGGGCAACTCCAGGTGGACCTTGTACATAAAAGCTGTGCGTCATTCTGCTCGATGTTTGTCAGGTTCTTCTCAACACGTGTCACCATCTCTCTCAACATCGGTGTTACATCCAAACCCGCTCCACTATGCTAGAGAACTGGTTTTGTCGCTAGCTTGCAACTGTGTCTCAGAAGCAAGCAAAGCATTGCGGCTTCAAAGATAGAAGAAAAAGGATGTGAAACGGTGCCCAGTCTGCCATCTCAGGAAGGCTGTCAAGGGCAAAACCACCCACAGTACAGCTGCATGTCGACCACTAGAGCTGCATGGGCTTTATTAGTCCCAGTGCCACAGAGGAGATGACCAGACTACAGCACACAAAATAGGTTGCGCCCTTCAGACCTGGATCACAGTGTCAGACAACCACTACGTTGCTAGTTCCTCTGTATCAGAGTAGCAATTAAGACATCAACTTGATTTGTTATTATTGTAAAAGCCAGGCCATGTGTGAAATCATACAGACGTCACATACCTCACCAGTCCTCTGTATGTGACCAGTGACTGCGAGGCACTGCCTGCAAGCAGACTATGGCTCTCATTGCCCACCAGTATGACAGCTGAGCTGAACTAGGGACAAGGCCTCTACACGCTTGCTTTAATTTCTCCAAGTTTTTCTTTCTTCTTGCTACTACCTCAGACTGAAAAGCAAGTGCTCCTTTTCTATAGGATTTTAAAAGTTCTGATGGGAGGAAGTAACCTCCTTGCTTTGGGAACTCAACCGATGAAGTTTTTTCAATGCAGCACCAGTTATCTACAGGCAATGTAGTTTGTGCTGTCTACCTCATTCACCAGAAGCAGCTTACTCCAGACGATACTGACATAAAGGACATTGAAAAGAAAATTCAAAGAGATCATTTCTAGAATGATAATTTATAAACCTCTCCAGCAGGCCACTGCAAGGACATTCTAAGTTTACCATCTCACACACTGATCTTAGGTAGCTGAACACTGAGTTACCATAACACTATCAATTTGCTCCAGGGACATTAGCAACAACGTGTAGGAATCCCGCAGAACCAAAGATGTGAATGTTTACCATCCAGGGAGTTTTGCAGTAGTGTATCAATCTGGAGCTGCATCAAGCCTTGGATGTGTCCTCAGTGTCAAACTACCTCGTAAGTATCTCGCTTTTGTTGGCAATCCTGTAGTAAAAACCTAGTGCAGACCAGGCACCTGGTGCTGGTTTTGGCTGGAATAGAGTTAATTTTCTTCACAGTAGCCAGTATGGGGCTGTGTTTTAGATCTGTGCTGGAAGCAGCATTGATAACCCAGGGATGTTTTCGTTACTGCTGAGCAGGGCTTACACAGAGCCAAGGTCTCTTTCTGCGCCTCACCCCACCCACCAGCGAGGAGGCTGGGGGTGCACAATAAACTGGGAGGGGGCACAGCTGGCACAGCTGACCCCAACTGACCAAAGGGATATCCCACACCACATGACATCATGGTCAGCATATGAAGCTGGGGGAAGAAGGAAGAGGGGGCATTCGGAGTGAACCCCTGCCTGCCCATGGGAAGGAGGGAATGAATTCCTTGTTTTGCTTTGCTGGTGTGCACAGCTTTTCTTTAACCTTGTAAACTGTCTTTATCTCAACCCACGAGTTTTCTCATTTTTACTCTTCAGTCTCTCCCCCATGCCACCAAGGGGCGGGGGGGGCAAGTGAGCAAGCAGCTGTGTGGGGCTTAGTTGCCAGCTGGGGTTAAACAACACACTTACAAGCTCTCTTGTATAAATCTTGACCTCCTGAGCCCCATTCCCTCCTTCTTGGTTCTGCTTAACCCTCTGAAGAGAAGATCATGGCTACAAGTGCCTAAAATTTAAGGAACTTTAGCATCAGCAGCCACTGAAGCAACCTGAAGTGAGCTCATCCCTTCCTGTCTATATGTTCATTTTTCACTTACTAGTGCTGGGGCAATAGGGTAACATTATCAAAAGCAGCCAGCCTGAGGAACACAGTGTAACAGAGCCCAGGATGAAGGCAGAGGACCTTAAGAGTGATGACAGAAGGGTATGGTGGGACAGGGAAACAACCACAACAACAAAAAAAAACCCAACACAAAGATGCAGAAACAGAGAAGTGACAAGACAAAACTGATGACAGAAAGAACTGGCACAAAGAGACAGATGAAAAGGTGGAAAGGCTTGAAGGGACAGCACAGAGATGACCAAGACAGTCCACCTGGCATGTCACCACTTAAACCTGAATGACCACTTAGCTGTGCTGCCAGACAACCAGGAGAATGCAAAGAAGCGTGACTTGGTGCAGTCAAGCAATACCAAAGGGACAGCCTCATCAACGGATGAGAAGAAAAAAATTGCTACCAACAGTGACTCATGGGGAGCTGCTGGGAAGTTGGAGTGGTTTTTAATTATTGATTCCATGTTCCTTCTATTGGTGTTTTCCCTGAAGTTTATATCTACAATCCTTTTCTTCTGAAACAGCTCAGACTGGTCAGACTGGAAGCATCCTACCACTAGTGGCACCTGAAGAGCTTTCTCAGTGGTAACTCAAGCCAATTTAACTATTTGCCAAGCAGAACTCGTCTCTTGTGGCTATATCCCTCATTTTGGGGTGCAAGTATGTCTAGATTCCAGACCATGTGAATTCTCCAAAGTAACTCCCACCTCAGATTCAGGTAAGTGAGAAATAATTACGAGTCAGAGGAAACCAAAATGCCTCAAGTTATCAACTGTAATCAAATCCACATAACTATGATTTTCAGAGAAGAGACACCTGATCTTGCACCTTTTGTTCTGCCGGCTAATGCACATCATGTAGTACACAGAACTGCGGATGCATCCTTTCACTCTGAAAACTACAAAAAGAAAAAAACTTCAAAAAGAAAAGATCATTTTCCCCTCCCTATATACATTCATGAAGTACTTCTGATTTTACACTGAGAAACAGTGAAAAGCAGTTTGATTCCAGTGATTGATTTCTAACGCATCACAGGTATTCCAGATCTAGACAGTGGTTTAAGTTTTCACTATTACTGCTTGTTTCAATGCAAGTGAAGCTGTAAACAACATCAGGATTCTGCATATAGCCACATACAACAAAAACAGAAGTAGACAGTGCCTATTGCTGAGATAAACCAAAAGATGCTCATATCAAAGCTTTCCACCTGTGTAAGTATTCAATCATTGCCACACAACCAAGATCTTACGTAGACTGACAGTAAAAAGCTGACCACAGAAGTTTACTACAGCACAGAACAGATTCCATTTTCATTTACTGCAGTCTCCAAATAGATGACATCACCCCAAAATCTGCAGCAAATGCTTCTGCTTTGTACCTCTAACAGTTCTGCAAACAATGAGCACAGTCAGCTGCATGGAGGTACTCCCCTTTCATTAAGCACCATCCTGTTGAGCCACTGGTAACAGCTCTTTGGATAAGTTCCTGTAAAACCAGATTTGACATGTTGCAACTATATGCCCTGCAGGGGGAAAAAAAAAAAAGGAAAAAAACCGAAAAAGCATCACTTTCACTAGTCTTAACAGAAAAACCAGTTTTAAGTATATCTACAGTAATTCCTTTTAAGTGCTACTACAATCTAGGAGATAAGGTACATTAAGATTCTTGGTCTATTTTAAGATCAACAAATACAAACCAGACCCTCCATAAGCAAATACAGGTATGAAATTTCCATTCAATTTTCAATGGCCACAAATCTAATGACGTGTCTTCATCTCCTGGGATATAAGTACAAGTGGTCACCCTATGTTTAATTGAATGCAGAGTAGGGATGACACTGACAAGAGGAGGTGGAGGGAGGAAGGGATGAGGTATCTCTCCTGCATACATATCCTATGGATCAACAGTCCAAGCAACTGTGATGAGAGATCTAGATTTTGAAGGACAGCCTATAACAACAAACTAATTCAGTTTGTTATTTCCACTGCATTGATTGAGGGACAGGAACCAACAAAATGGCACTTTTAAAAACATCTCCAGAATACCTGAGTAGGAAGGACAGGGGAAAAGAGCCCCTGAAGAGTAGGTCTGTGTGCAGGTCACATTATTGGATGATGAGACAACACACTCTAGTAATGGCAATAATAGCCATTACAGGGTTTTACATGCAGATGTTGGATAGCATCTTCCTAGCAGCGACAAACATTAGGAGAAATTGATCCTTCAAATTGTGCCATTGCTTAATGTGACATAGGGGGCAATTAGACCTTCTGCTTCAGTACGCATCAATCAATGGGAGGTTAAAATGGAGCACAGCTCTCCCACACGCTCTCAGAGAAAGCACAGCATCTCTCACTCTGTTGTTCCACATGGATTCGCTGCATTAATATTAGACACCCGTAGCTACGCAGCTATCCTCCTGTCATGTTCCACTTCATTCATTAAAGGCACTGCACATGTTGAAAGCACATACTGTTTGGGCTGGTTACGGATTTAAGGCCCTTAACTGGTAACAGACAGCTCTATTCCTCCTTTAAGATCCTGACTCTGTATTTGGGATACAAGGTAATTTGCCATACATTTCATCCAGAAATCAGGGAAAACCCTATAATGGCTGAGGAAATGCAGTACACTAATGCACCAGTTTTTCAATCACTTAATCACTTACCAGCCATACAAGTTTCCAATGAAGCTTATACACAAAACATGCCTCCAGAACTACAAGTTTCACAGGCAAAAGGCATAAGAAAACTGAAAATTACTTATGGACAGCCCTATAGTCAAGGCAGACCAGTGCAAGCTATTCCTCTGGCCAGAGACTGATGTGCCAAACAGGAGTATAGAAGATGCATCTATGCCAAATTCACGTTTAACTGTTGCAGCAAATGGATGACCTTTCTAAAATGGACTCTTTCCAGAAAAAAAAAAAAAAAAAAAAAAAAAAAGGCCTGTCACACAAGAAAAACATCTGCAACTAACATCTAAGGCTGGCCTGAGTTCCAAACTCAGCAAACAAGGGGACAGGGGACAACCCAGGTTTTGACAACTCTGAGAGCAGATGTGGATTTTAGAGCTTAGTTCCTTCTAGCGATTGTTACCTAAGTTATTAAAAAGACCATCTAAACAGAAAAGCAGAGAAAAGAAATAGATGGGTTTATACCTTGTTTTGCTTCTCAACATCAGCTTCACTAATCTAGAAGCTATAACATCACCAAGAAAAGGGCAGTAAACTAGAAATAGAAGGGTCGTCTTGCCCTCCTTGAGATACAACAGAAGCAAGACTGGCCTTTGCATGATAAATCATAGCAGAAAATATAAATACGGTGTGCAACTCCTACACTCTAGGAAAAAAGCGAGAAAAGATGATCCAGCACTTGTACCACCAATGAGGGTACAATAACTTCACAATGCAGTAATGAAAAAATTCCCAAATTTGATGAGCAGAGCAACAGCTTTTAACTACTATTTTCCTGTATCTAAAGTTTGGATAGCAACTACTTCTCACTTCAGAGAGCTTAAAATAGATGGAAAGCATCCAGTATCTATTAACAAATTTAGATATTTCAGCTTAATTAGCACAAGACTTCACACTACTACAAACGAGTTAAATCTTTAACAGTAATCTTAGCACTAGCCAGAGCCACATATGTGCATCAACTTTTCTAGTTAATGCTAGCACTTTAGAAGAAAGCTAGTATTTCAATACAATCTTTCTCGAATGAGCGAGACTGCTAGCTAGAGAAAACTGCTAGCTTCAACAACAAAATAGCCCACTTATTCTGTTCTCTTGGTAAATATGTATGAAAAAACAGTGGAATATTCTGCACATTTAAAACGTATGTCTGGAACCCAGAACAGCATAAGCTAATTAAAATGCTGCTCTATTTGTTGCAGTGATACTTCAATACGTAACAAGCTGACTCTGAAAAACTTACATATTATTAATACTTCAGAGTTGTCCCAGTTATGAATGAGGAGAACTAGACAAACATTCCCAAAATGCTGCCAACGTAGCAGAGTAAAACAGCTTTCACCATTAATCAGAACATCCCTGTTTTAATCCAAAAGTAAAAGAATCTGTGCAGTTTCAAGCTTTTTCTTCCTATACTCTTTGAGCAACAGAGGTGTACAGGTCCTGTATTATCTAGAAACAAGTTCAACTCTAGTGACAATACCAGGACCTACTCCCAATACTGACACAAGAACAAGGTGAAAAGTCAGTCTGCAGAGATGAAAGCCACCCAGCTGGCTTTAGATATAGCTGAAAGAGATAATACAAGACCTGTAGCATTTTGGGAATGTTTGTCCCTTCTGGAACAGTCTCTCCACAGCCAAGACAAGGGAGGAAGGGATAACTTTTTTTGTATTCCCAGAGTATGCTAGCCAATTCATCCACCGCTGGTCCCTCTTCATCTTTCCAGTTCATTATTGCCAACGAGTTGCCATACGATGCTGGTGCGCTGTGTACCACCTTCCACCACATGGGTCATGTGCACTGGACTCCATCTGGATCTTTGGGTAACTGCTCATTGTTCAGGTCACTATAAATCACCTCCAGGATGGCTAATTCCCTCAGGTACTGGATGCCTTTCTCCATGGTGGTCCATTTGCCTAGGTGATATATGACATCTTCCTTGAAGGGATATCTTTCCTTCATGGTTGACAGTAATCGTCTCCAGAGGCTGAGGACTTGTGTCCCTTTTCCAATCGCTTTGTCAAGGCGCCCTTCCCTAGAAAGGGATCCCAGTTGCTTGGCTTCCTTACCCTCCAGTTCCAGGCTGTTGGCCCCATTATCCCAGCATCGGAGTAGCCAGGTGACAAGGTGCTCGCCTTGATGATGGCTGAAATCTTTTTGCATATCTCGCAGCTCACTCAGGGATAGGGATCAGGTGGTTTCTGCCTCATTTATGAGCTCTTCCTCCTCCTCTTCTTGTGACAGCCCCATTTTTTCATCCTCCCTTTCTAAAAGAGCTGACTTTCACTTCCAAGATTTCTTCTTGTGTATAGGGGCGACTGATACTGGCATGGGTTGATTCCCTGGTTCAGCTGCAGCGCCTGTGGCCAGGGTTGGGGTAGCCGCAGTGGCTGTGAATG
>NW_009267230.1:126808-136945 GCF_000687185.1 Egretta garzetta | reverse complement strand
TGCTCATTGTTCAGGTCACTATAAATCACCTCCAGGATGGCTAATTCCCTCAGGTACTGGATGCCTTTCTCCATGGTGGTCCATTTGCCTAGGTGATATATGACATCTTCCTTGAAGGGATATCTTTCCTTCATGGTTGACAGTAATCGTCTCCAGAGGCTGAGGACTTGTGTCCCTTTTCCAATCGCTTTGTCAAGGAGCCTTTCCCTAGAAAGGGATCCCAGTTGCTTGGCTTCCTTACCCTCCAGTTCCAGGCTGTTGGCCCCATTATCCCAGCATCGGAGTAGCCAGGTGACAAGGTTCTCGCCTTGATGATGGCTGAAATCTTTTTGCATATCTCGCAGCTCACTCAGGGATAGGGATCAGGTGGTTTCTGCCTCATTTATGAGCTCTTCCTCCTCCTCTTCTTGTGACAGCCCCATTTTTTCATCCTCCCTTTCTAAAAGAGCTGACTTTCACTTCCAAGATTTCTTCTTGTGTATAGGGGCGACTGATACTGGCATGGGTTGATTCCCTGGTTCGGCTGCAGCGCCTGTGGCCAGGGTTGGGGTAGCCGCAGTGGCTGTGGCCTTGTCGCTGTGAATGGGAGTGGGGTAGCCGCAGTGGCTGTGGCCTTGTCATCAGATCCAGAGACTTTCTCTTCCCTTTGGATGTATTGAATAGTGTTGAACAGGGCTCGGTAAGCACGGGCCAGGCCCCAGCACATTGCAGTGATTTGTGTCTGCCTAGAATTGCCAGGGTAACAGCATACTTTTTCCAAATATTCTACTAGTTTTTCAGGATTCTGCACTTGTTCAGGGGTGAAGTTCCAAAACACTGGAGGTGCCCACCATTCTAGGCATTTACCCATACTACCCCAAATACCCTGCCATTCATAACTATCCAGCCCTAGGGCAGATCTCTGGATGGTATTATTAATTTGCTTGCTAACCTTGGACAAAGCTGAAACAATATTCCAAATAAATACCAGTAGATATATCTTAACTATCCAAGGATGTTCAAGATACTGAAAAGTTATTGTAGTGAAGGAGGAAACATCATAAAAGAAGGTTGTGAAGGTGCCATTCTGTATTTCCTCCACAACAAATTTCTCAGAAGCAGATGTTAATTGCTAATTTTCTCTGCAAGGTGGTACCCAAAGTGCAGTAAAGACTTCGATACAAACCCCAAATACCAGATAAGGCTCAAGGTCATTGTTTTAATAACAAGTCTCCCAAGCAAAAGATCATTAATCGCCGCAGAGCACAACAAACTGCAAAAACCAACACCAACTTTTAACATGTACAGCAAAGGAAGGAGCATGATGCAGATCGGATAAACTAAGATGGAGAACAGATGAACCAATACCGCGACCCGCAACCGTTAACAGATACAAATTTCTTAATAAGCTCTGGTTACTCTGTCATTATCTCAAGCTCTTTGAGCCCCACACTGGGCACCAAAAAGGACTGTTGTGGTTTAACCCAGCTGGCAACTAAGCACCACACAGCTGCTTGCTCACTGCCCCTTCTCTCAGTAGGACAGGGAAGAGAATCGGGAAGGAAAAAAAAAAGTAGGAACCATGGACTGAGATAGAGACAGTTTAATAAAAGAATAATAATAGTAATAATGAGAATGGTAAGAGAATATACAAAACGAATGATGCACAATGCAGTTGCTCACCACCTGCCAACCGATGCCCAGCCTGTCCCAAACAGCGATCACTCTTCTCCCTCCCCAACCAACTAACCCCCTGAGCATGATGTTATATGGTATGGAATAGCTCTTTGGTCAGTTTGGGTTAGCTGGCCTAGCTGTGCTCCCTCCCTGCTTGTTATGCACCTGGCTGAGCAGGAGAAGCTCAAAAAGTCCTTGAGTAGTCTGAGAACTACTTAGCAACAACGAAAAACATCAGTGTGTTATCAACATTCTTGAAGCACTAAATCCAAAACACAGCACTATGCTAGCTACTATGAAAAAAATTAACTCTATCCCAGCCGAAACCAGCTCAGAAGAGAAATGGTATTATATTGACAGTTATGTTTTTGGTTAGAAATTTGGTGAAATATGGATGCTTATGGAATTACTTTAACAAAGCAGACAAAAAACATCTAAAAAGAAATCATGCTGGGCAAAAGTTTTAAAATGGAAAAATAAAATCTGCCAGAAGGTCAAACATCACCTGCCATTTCATATATTTGAACTCAGACAAAATATATGCCTGCTGCACTGTACAAGAATAATGGGACCAGCATTAGACTACTATAGGTTCATCAATTTTTCCTCTTGTACTAGGGTCACATGTGCTACCCACTCTCACCACACATTTAACATTTTCCCAGCAAAACCCAGTATGTTACTGACAGAAAATACAGCCTGTTAAATTAACTATTCCACCTACAAACAGCTCTGCCTGCCCTGCAGCAAGCAGGCTAAAACCTTGAACTCTGCATGGGAGCCACTGCATCAAATCCTGATTGCACTCTCAGTCCAGGCAGTCTAAATACACGTAAGACCACCACAGCCTTCTCCCCCTCCCTGCAGGATCTCTCCCATAATGTTAAAACTGCTGAACTTCTCCAACCATCTGATGTAAGTTTTCCACGAACATAACTCATTTTTCTCAACAACGAGAGCCACATTCTGAGAATGCAAGTTCCCCACAAATTCACTTAATTTAGAAGCCACCCATCATGGAATGGTTTAGGTTGGAAGCAACTTTCAAATATTATTTAGTCCGCCCCCTGCCACAGGCAGGGACATCTTTCACTTGATCAGGTTGTTCGAAGTCCCATCCAACCTGGCTTTGAACACATCCAATGATGAGGCATCCACAACTTCTCTGGGCAACCCCAGTGTCTCACCACCCTCACTGTTTCTTCCTTACGTCCAGTCTAAAATCGACCCTCTTTCAGTTTCATCTCTCAGTGTTACCTTTTTCCAGGAGACACCCCTATTCACCATAAGTTACTCTTTCAGTAAATACACACTGTGAGATTCATGAAAGTAGAAGTTCTAAAAACTTCCTACTACTGAAGCACTTAAGAGCTGGTCACAGCATACCTGGAAAAGTGTGCTCACCAGAAGCCTTTCTGCGAAGCGACAACAAAAAGTCACACCATCTCAAACCTTCCTGATCTTCAAAACATACCTGATAAGCTTGGCTTGCCTTTGTCTTGACGCTGCTAATGTAAGAAATGTGAATTCCATCTTAGATACTATAGATGTGGCATTCTTCACACACTTACTTGACTTCTTTTGGGTTTTATTCACCTTCTTCTGCTCATCAATGTGTCACTGCTACCGATTGAACTTCCAATGCTACCTTCTTTTGTCCTTAAGTCATGTGTCACTCCTACTAAGCCAACAGGTATCTGTCTTCATCCAACCTTTCTTACCAAGACTGAGACAAAAAAATAAGCATATACTGAACTGCACATCTGTAAAGATCCTAAGTTGTGCTGCTACACCGAATTAACTACCAGAAGTAATTTTAAATTAACAAGTTCCACTTGTTTTAATTAAATGTGGAACGGGTGCATAACAGAGAATAAGAACAGGAAACAGTTTTAAAGTGAATACTCAGACCTTAATTATTTCTTGAAAAGGCTTGTTAACATTAGAGAAGACCAGACCTGGTAGCAAAGATTAAGTTCTGCTCTTTAAAAATATACAGGAATGGAAGTACCATTACCAGCTATAAAAAAAAAATAATACCCCGACATATGAAAACAGCAGGAGACACCTAACAGGCTCAGCAAACTAGTGATACCCACACCGACTACACTTCTGGAACTGAATTCATTGGGAACACAGGAAGTTAAGTTGTCTTGAGCAAACTTAGAATCATAGAATCACTTTGGTTGGAAAAGACCTTTGAGATCATCGAGTCCAACCTTTAACTCAACCTTGCCATCCCACCACTAAACCATGTCCCTAACCACCTCATCTATCCTTCTTTTAAATACCTCCAGGGATGAGGACTCTACCACCTCCCTGGGCAGCCCATTCCAGAGCCTGACAACCCTTTTGGTGAAGAAGTTTTTCCTTGTGTAGTGTAGGACAGTAGAAATCTATCTTTAAGCCAGGAAGTCAAACTGAGGTTGACCTCAGCTACAGTGGATACATTATAAAACCAGAATACACTAAGTAAATGAGCTGCTTGTTGTCTTGTATATTAGAAAACTTCAGTGGCCTACACCACCTGAAGGCAGCACACTCTAGTCCTGAGCAGAAACATCTTCCTTGCAATCTCTTGATTTTGGAGCTCTCAAACAGCAAAGACTCCTCTATTTAGGGCTGCTTAAATGGAAATACGGTTCAGCCTACAGTCCAACAACAGACTGAAAGGTTCAGGAATGGAAGCCACAAGCAACAGGGGAAAAAAACAAAGAGTCAGTACATTTGTTAAACAAGGTTCATTCTATGTGAGCAACTGCCATAGCTGAGGTTACTAGCAGTGAAGATACACAAACACATAGACAATCCTTACCCTCTGAGAAGGAAAGCAAAGCAACTACCCAATCCCCGAGACGTAACTTTCAGGGATGCTCCAAGTTGCTACACTCCTTTACATACTGCTTCAGAAAGCCTCCCCTTACCACGGGTGTCACTCCTCCCTCCCTGCTATGCAGTGGTCACCAGCTGCATTCCACATAAAATGAGTTTCAGGATTTATATTTCCTCACTTAAAAAAAAAAAAACCAAACATGAAAAGGTCTGCTTTCTTTCTGCATAAGACAATTTGCCCTCCCAGCACTGCAATCCTAAACTTCTAGTTAATGTTTGGAGCAGACAAGTTTAAGGACTAGTATAGACTGGAAGCCTGCACTTCACTACAAACACAGATGTACAGAGCAAAATCCAGAAACTCACAAGGTATTGGGAGCAACAGACACACACATGATTATGAGCCTCCTAATGATAAGCACATAGGAAGACTGAACTAGAGTTCCGTGCCCAAGTGGAACAGAAAAGAAACCACAGCCACAGAAAGACACTGCTTCCGGATGAAATCTAGAGGACCACAGGATATTCTATGGCCAGGAACTGAACATCCCTGCACACACAGTTTTCATTCATTACTTTTCCCCTGAGCAGAATGTAGTTTTACCAAAATTCCCTTATATCCTCAGCACTGCCTAGTTCTTGCATGAGACTTCAAAATAGCTGTCAAGGCACTTAACCAGCATCAAAACTATCCCTGTTTTGGAGAAATCATGTATTAAACTCCCTTCTATGAACAAGAAGGAAGCCTGTAACTACAGATATTTTGAAAATGGCCTCCTGCTAAGACACTAATCAGAATCTAGCAATTGTTATTCCACAGATAGTTCACTGGCTTAAAGGAATTGCATTTTATATTTGTGCAAGTGTGAGACTCCTTATCAACTGTGGGAGTCATGAAATGCATCTCCCCCTCCACATCAAAATCTGACAGTTCTTCAGATCAAAATGGTAACGCAGGTAGTGGGCCCATTAAAACTTGACAAAGAGTTGTCTTACCAGAAGATTTTCTTTAAATTATTCCTCAGAATAGTATCTAGGAGACAATACCTCCAACAGTTATATGCTTAGTTGTAAAACTAATTGCCTGTACAGAGCCCTGCCAGCCAATGACCACTGATAGAACATAACAAATAATAACAAACCTAGGTTTATAAGGGACTCACAAATCTCAGAGGCATGTAATACAGGAATCTGCCCCCCAAACTCTTTAAGGTTCATTACCCCCCTTGACTGCAAAGTTAATTTAGAGTACCCATAATTTTTCTATCCATTTTTGTTTCCAAAACTCCAGCTAACACCTGATTTAGGAGATACATTCACTTACTCATTCCTCCTCTTCCCAATAAAGACCTAAAGGTACTTTCTTAAAAGCACAATAAACCCCTTTCTTTTTATACTGTTACAAATCCAGCAAGCAAAATGAAACTCAATAATCTTTCAGCTTTTTTCTATCAAGAAGTCAAATAGACTGGCAACAAACTGCTTGTGGTGACCTAATACTTAATTAAAAGATTAAGAACACATTCTTTTCTCCAAGCATAAAGCTTTTCTATCCTTTTTTTCCACCACACACAACTTTATTCCAGATTATTAATGGTGATTTTATTCATATAAACTCCTTTCCCTATTGCATGTGCCTCCCATATTTCTATTTTCAATTATTATACATTACTGTGCAAGGACACCACATGATGGTATTAGTCATCAGGGTGGAACCCAGTGTGGCTTTGATGTATCAGAAAAGGAAATATACATATGATACTAACTACCAATAGCTTAGTAGCTTTACTATATTCGTAATCAGACCACCTACCAGCTGAAGAACTGACTGTTTCTTGCACAGGACTCATGGTCTTCTGATTTCCCCACTTAAAATGTTACTCTGGTGTAAGAGTTTCTGACACAAAATGCAGCTGAGAAAATAGAAGCTCGGAATTTCCACTTGAACTTGGTCCGTTAGCTAAAACTGTAATACTACCAATACAACATGGTGTTTTGAACCAATCTACTTTCCCTTCTAGAAAAGAAGATTTAGACCCAAGTCAGAGCAATGATTTTCTGTTCCCTCTTTGATATACTTCTGTGTTTAAAGTACATTGCAAGCTTAAAGGATTCTGAAAAGACCTTGTAGCCTTTCAGAGAGAAAAACAAACAAACAAACAAGTTTGGACATAGAAGCTATTCTTTCAAAATTTCCCAGCCACAGGAAAAGACAGTATTTTTTAACATTTAAGAAAATGCCTTCCCCATATAAGTAAGGATTTGGAATAAATCTGATCATTTAAGAGAGCGAAAAACCCCAACACTCGGTTTCTCTTGGGAGAGCTCAGTACAAGACTACCTGACTGCAAAAGGTCATTAGGGACACAGAACATGAGCTTATTCAAACCAAGTCAGAGGGTCAAGCATTAAGCAACGCACTTGCACACCACAGAAGATTACCTACCTAAGTAGTTAACACTGAAAAACGGTGAGCTCAGGCTTGTATCAATCAACTGCAATACCAGTGATCAACTGGAGAGTGGTACACACTGTAAGATCAATAACATTGCCCTCCTAGTTATCAGAGCAAGCAGGCACAATACAGGGAAGAGAAACCAACTTTTGATACACTTAGAAGACCTACTTTGATACCCTCGAAGATCTACTTTTTCAAACAAGAAAGACATTTATAGTTTGTAAACAACCCTTCTTTGCCTTTCTTCAAGCAATAGTTCTCACAAACATCTTCCAGAGCTTTTCAATTACGGCTCCACTAGACCTTCTTTACACTGACATTGGTCTGAATTGCACTGATCACTTCTAAACACATAGTAATGCCTTTAGGTAGACCCTTGCAGAATGACCACTGAAGCTCTGGAACTTATGACTGAAAAGACTGGGAGGGCTTATGTTAGAAACAGAATGTCAGAAGGCTGGAGAGAAGTTCTGTTTAATAAGTAAAACTAAATTTCTCACGAATCAATTTATCAAAACATTCAACCCAGTAGAACTGCAAAATACAGGAACAGGCTGATGTCAAAAACTTACAGTACAGAGACTAGACACTGACAACAGTATTGAATGTCCTGAATTATCAATCCCTACAGTTTGTGGAAGTAACAGGAAACCATAAACTTGCACGATTAAAAAGCAGGAGGAATAAGGTGTTGTTTTCTGTGGCATTACAGCACTTTTGCCACCAGCACCATCCGAAAGAGCTCTGGCTGCCAGTGTGACAGAGTTAGATGAGGTGTTCTGCTGGATTGGTCCAGAAACTGGACTCTTACCCTGTTAGAGGTTTTTGTCTCTAGGATAACAAGTACTGGGCACTGCAAAACACCATGTGTACAATGGAGATGGAGATGTTCCACGCGTTTTTGATTTTTCACCATTAACATTTTTCTATCCAATCAATGTAAACTATACAGTAAGTCTCCCAGCTGATCAGTATATTCTCTGTACTGATCAGTACACTCTTAAAATATTCTGAAAATTGAAGTTCAAGCCATTAAAGAGAAACTAACATTCATTCACTTATACTTGATATTTCCTTAGTTTTCCCTGTGAAGTTTCAGGTAGCTTTGTTTCAGCTTACGCTTGACTTATGCAGAGTGCCTAATCTTAGTAGAAGCAACTCAATTCCCTGACTCCTTTGTTCCACAGTGCACTCATGGGCAAAAAAGAACTATCAAACTTGCAGGTCAGATACAGCTGGTGAGCCAAGAAAAATGCAATCACTTTCAGTTTTGTTTCTGAGACTGAAAACTCAGCTTTTGTGAGCTTATGGTTAAAGATTACCTATTTTCTCTCCCCCTATCCTTAGAACTAAGTTTTGCCTACAAGGTTTAAGTCACCCAATTGCAACGGTGATCTAAAGCACCACTACCTCTTTTGAATCACAGCTTTGTGTGTACAGAAAAGTGAAGTCATTAAGTAGCAGCACTACCATGGGCCTGCAACCTAACACCACCCTGCACATGGCCCTGAATAAATCGGTAAAACTCTACTATGCTGCTACCACACATACCCCGTTCCCTTCCCCATGGCTGGCACAGCACTACACATGTAGCTTTGTTCTGTATGCAGAAAAGGAGAGGAGGTGGCTGAAAAGAGTTTTTTCCCTCTCCCATGAAAAATGCTGCCGCAGAGCAGAGATGCCAGGTATGCAGGGTCAGCCCTCAGAAGCCAGCAGCTGCAGGAGTGCCTGCACAGGGGCAGAAATTCCCATGCTCCAAGGACAATAAGGGAAGGAAGGCGAGGAAGAAGTCTGGCTAATTGCAGTACTGACTCTTCCTCTTTTTCCTTAACACCCTAGACCACAGTTGAGCAAGATTCCCCTCACCAAGCTCCCACAAAAGCCTCTTAACCCCATAGGAGGCAGTAAGATGCAGCATGTCTTCTATCAGTAGCCCAGCCACTGAAGTTGCATCCTCAGTCACAACTCAGCTGTTCCTTAAATTTGGCAATACTCACTTGTCATTTCAGAATATCGACCTCAAATTGTTTAAATTCAACATGAGTACATTTTTCCTGAGCACGAGATGGCAGCTATGTTAGTTTCACAGCCAAGTCTGCTTATCTCTATTTTAATGAGACAGCATCAACATCAGAAGATTTCTGTAAGGCTTTTTTTTCTACTCATTAGGACTTTTTAAATAATGTGGGGAATAAAAACACTTGATAAGGTGATTACTCATTTCCATCTACTCTAATTTCTTTTACTAATTAAAAAAAACAACCCTAAGCAATCCTAACTTTCCCTTTAAAATGACAGATTTTAAGCTATCAAAATTCAGGACAGTTCTTGAATTATACTAAATAGCTTCATGAAAGTGTCAAATGTTTTACTTCTAGTAAGCACTGAGCTAATCAGAACACAAGGCATTATCAGGAAGTTAGAAACTGCAAAACTGAAGAATTCTCACACCAGTGTATACATCCATGGCATGTCTGCATCTCAAATGCAGAGGAAGATACGACGTTCTTCCCCATTCAAAAGCAGAAGAGCTAACGGAAAAGATCCATAAATAGGTAATAAGCATAGAGATGTGGAAGGCTACAACCCATGAAGCAAACAAAGTTTTGGCTCTTCAGCCTACAAGCCGACACAACCAAAGAGTGAATACAACAGAAATGTCAAGTCACAAGTGGCATAGGGAAGAGGAGTACTACGGTTTTCACGACACAAGAGCCAGAAATTAATAAATCACCTGAAGGCAGGCTTGACAAAAAACACACACACACCCCCCAAACAAAAGCACACGTTTCAGTTCTTTGCAGAAGATTTAACTACCATGGGAAGTGACTGACTTCCACATATCATGGACACTAACCGTTCACTCAGATTTCAACAGCAATCAGCTCTGAGAAGGCAAATTCATCACGGGTTACTAAGCAGAAAGGCATTCCCTTGGTTCAGGCAGTCCCTGAAACTGCTGGAAAGCAGGAAAGCGTGGGGAAAGGAGTGTCACCCTGCGGCCCCAGCCCCCCTCTGCTCCCCGGCTCCAGCCCAGCACAGAGCGCCAGGACTCCGTCCCTCGGAGCTGACCGTGCGGGCTCCCACCTCCACTAAACGGCACGGCCAAAAGCAGCAGCGAGACGCCGCGGAGGCGGAGCAGGGCCGCACGCTAAGGCAGGGCCACGGGCTTGCTCCCCTCCGCGGCCGGG
>NW_009267230.1:125763-126100 GCF_000687185.1 Egretta garzetta | reverse complement strand
GCCCTGGCCCTGTCCATGTCCCTGGCCCTGGCCCTGGCCCTGTGCCTGGCCCTAGCCCTGGCCCTGTCCATGTCCGCGTCCCCGTCCCTGAGCCAGCCCCGGGCCCGGCCCTGCCCGGGGGCTCCTCCAGCACCTCCTGCGCCTCTCCCAGCTGGGCACAGTGCCTGGCTCACCCCGGGGGCTGGATGGAGGTGGCGAGCGGGGCCCGGAGCCGAGCATTTTGCCCCATACGCCTCAGCCCCTTCCCTCAGCGGCCCCGGCTGCCTCCGCGCCTGCCCCCGTCTGTCAAGATCGGAGGCAGCCTGGGGTGGAAGGACCACGGCATGGGGGGTGCCCC
>NW_009267230.1:122692-124202 GCF_000687185.1 Egretta garzetta | reverse complement strand
AGTGCAGGGTCATGCACCGGGGTCGGGTTAACCCCCGGTATCAATACAGGCTGGGGGAAGAAAGGATCGAGAGCAGCCCCGCCAAGAGGGACTTGGGGGCACTGGTGGATGAAAAGCTGGACATGAGCCGGCAATGTGCACTCAGCCCAGAAGGCCAACCCTGTTCTGGGCTGCATCAGGAGAAGCGTGGCCAGCAGGTTGAGGGAGGTGATTCTGCCCCTCTACTCTGCTCTGGTGAGACCTCACCTGGAGCCCTGCGTCCAGCTCTGGAGCCCTCAGCACAAGAAGGGCATGGAACTGTTGGAGCGGGTCCAGAGGAGAGCTAAAATTGATCCGAGGACTGGAGTCCCACTCCTATGAGGCCAGGCTGAGGCTGGGACAGTTGGGGTTGTTCAGCCTGGAGAGGAGAAGGCTGCGGGGAGACCTGATTGTGGCCTTTCAGTGCTTAAAGGGGGCCTATAGGAAAGATGGGGAAAATGGTTTTAGTAGGGCCAGCTGTGACAGGACAAGGGGTAATGGTTTTAAACTAAACCAGGGTAGGTTTAGACTGGATATAAGGAAGAAGTTCTTTACAATGAGGGTGGTGAAACACTGGAACAGGTTGCCCAGAGAGGTGGTGGAGGCCCCATCCCTGGGAACATTCAAGGCCAGGTTGGATGGGGCTCTGAGCAACCTGATCCAGTTAGCGGTGTCCCTGCTCCTGCAGGGGGGTTGGGCTAGATGACCTCTAGGGGTCCCTTCCAACCCAAAACATTCTATGATTCTATGATTCTATGATCTCCTCAGGAGGGGCTGCGCGCCCACCCGGCGCGGCTGAGGGGATGCTCCCGCTGGCATGCAGCAGAGCATGGCGCCTACCCCCGAGCGCAGCTTTGGCAGCGAGAGGGCCTTGGTCCGAAACAGAGGGGTTTTGTCCGCAGCGCAGGCGGCGGTTGCGTGCGTGTGTATGAGGGAGGAGGTGGAGAGGGGGATTAATCGTGGCAAATCACGGCCGAAAACAGCCAAACGGGAATGACCCCGTGGGCTTTTTATCCTCGGGGGAAGCTGGGAAGCCTGTGACGGTCTTTGATGGTTCTTCTTTTTGGTTCGGCTTTTTCGGGGCACCCTCGTCCTTGCAGTTTGACAGATGAAAACACACAAAAAGGGGCATAAAATCAATGCCGCCTTTATGAAGAAAACAGCACGTTTACCGATTTCATGTGACTTGAGGCCCCAGAGGGTTCCAGCCGGTCAGGCGCTGGCTTTTCTGGTGGCCTGCCTGCGCGCCACACGTGCCCGTCTTTTCTCCTCACCCTCTTCTCCGCAACGTCACTGGCAAAACGGCGATGACGGGGTTTGGGTCGCTCTTTAATTTCTGCCTCTGTAAGCACAGGGAAAAGCGTGCGCGAGCTACGCGGGCGCAAGGAAGCGCAGGCATCCACCCCCACGGGCCTTCAGGCGGTGAAACCGGACGCACCAACGCGCCGCGTGCCCCACGGCTCCCCCGGTGGAACGGAGCACCCCCCTTGCA